>NC_040904.2:96227589-96533666 GCF_004126475.2 Phyllostomus discolor
CCTATAGGGTTAAATTGGAAGTTAGAAAATTATATAAAACTGGCTTCAATCCCCCTTTTGGGAGCAAAAACATCTAATAGGAATAACAATAATAATAACAATAACATATATGTCATTTCATTTAAAATATAACAGGCACTATTTATTTAAAAGTATAAATTCAAGTAGGTGCCTAGGAATGCATTAAGACTAGCTGGGGTATAACATCTCTGAGCTCCATCATCTATGAATAACCAGTAGAATGAGCACTTCTAACCGCATTTCCTCTACAGTCTCTCCATATATGCTCAGAGTAATAAGACAGATTTTTTTCTCTCTAATTTCTTTTGCCCTTCCTTCTTCACTCCTCAAGACAAAAATGTCTTTGGTAAGACAGGCATTTTCCCCACAAAATAACTCATCAAACTAATGCAGTATGGGTTGACCAATATTATTCAGAGAAAGGTATCTTTGTTTGCAGATGTACTGATCTGAGAATTTGATCTTTCAGAAATATCTACAGAGTATACACCCTCTAAAACAATCTTAGGACCACAAAGACTTTGGAGTGTGCCTTCTTAAATGAAGTCGGTACTCATTGGCCAAACTGTGGATAAAAACAAACAACCAAGGTAAACATAAAGAATTATAAAAATAAAGGGTGACCTGAGAAGACACTGTAGATGGTCTTTTTCTCAATGGAAAAAAAAATAATAAAAGGAAAGGAAAGGAAAGGAAGATTTTTCAACATTCTTGGGTTTCTCTACCAAATCCAGTGTCTCATCTGGCTCCATGTCTTAGCTTGACCTCTTACTCCTGGCTTCCATGGCCTCACCTTTTCTGGCTGCTCTTTCTTGATCTCCTGTGCATGGTCTGCTTCCTGTACTGATCCTTTAATATTGGTGTTGGTCCTGGCTCTTCTGTTTTTGTCACCCTTAGAAACCTCATAGGACAGTTCTTTCTAGTCTCTTGGCATCGATTGCCAAATATATGCAGATGACTAACACACACACATACCAGATACCTCCTGAGCTCCAGGCATGAATATCCAACTGCTAATTAAGTGCTTACACACAGGCACTTCAGAAAATCCACATGTCAAAGATAAAATTTTCTGCCCACAATACATTTACTTCTATTTATCACCATCTCAGTAATTATTCAAGTTTGTTGTTATCCTGGACTCCAATCCCTCTGTCATTCCCTCAATCTAATCAATAAGAAAATCCTATGGAATCTAGCCCATCAATCTCTTAAGTCCTTCTGCTTCTCTTCATTGTAACTGTCACCACTGTTGTTCAAGGCAACATCATATTTCCCCTGGAGCACTAAAATGCCTGATTGGTCTGTTTATCATTGGTGTTACTATCCTTAAATGTATTTTCTACTTTGCAGTCAGAGAAGTATTAGAAAAACACACAATTTTACATGACATTTCTCTTTATAATTATTTTTATTTTATTTCAAACATAATCCAATCTCCCCCATACACACATGCACACACATATGCTACTGTTCTGTTCCCTTTTCCAGACCTATCTGTAGTTTCTCTTCCACTAATCATATACAGTAGTATATGCTGTATAATCATATACAGCATTGAGACAATAGCAAATGCATTGTATTGCTATATCCTCAAAACACCATGTAGTCTCTCTTTTACCCTGGGACATTTTTCCCCTGTCAGCATCTAAATATTAGTGTAGAATTAAAAATGATCAGATTTATATAAAGAAGACATACAAATGGCCAACAGGTGCATGAAGAAAAGTGCTCAACATCACTATTCACTAAGGAAATGCAAATCAAAAACACAGTGATATATTACCTTATACTTGCTAGAATGGCTATCAGCAAAAAGATGAGATAACTAATGCTGCTAAGGATGTGAAGAAGAGGGAAACTTACCACACCATTGGTGGGAATGTAAATTGGTGCAACCATTATAAAAAAGAGTAGGGGGATTCCTCCAAAAATTAAAAATAGTTCTAACATATGATCTATTGATCCCACTTTTAGGCATATATCAAAATAAAATAAATGTAGGATCCTAAAGAAATATCTGCATTCTCATGTTCATTATAGCATTAATCATAATAGCTGAGACACAGAAACAACCTAAGTGTCATTAGATAAATGAACATAGAAGATGTGGTATATACAAACAATGGAATATTATTAAGCCATGAGAAAGAAGGATTTCCCTCCATTTGTGACAATATGGATAGAACTTGAGGACATTATGCTAAATGAATTAAGTCAAAGATAAGCACTGTGTGATATTACCTATATTTACTAGGTACCGAGTAGGGAGAGAAAAGGGGAGATATTGGTAAAGAGTATAAACTTTCAGTTAGAAGATGAATAAGTTCTTGGGATCTAATACACAACATAGTGACTAGAGTTGCTAATACTCCATTATATACATTAAATTTACTGAGAGTAAATCTTAAAAGATCTCAATACAAAAAAAGGAATAGTAATTATATCATATTTTATAGGTATTAGCTAAAAAGGTATGCTGGTAATAATTTTTCAGAATATAAATGTATCAAATCAATAGGTTGCACACATTACACTTACAACAATGTAATTTGTGAATTATGTCTCAATAAAACCAGGGGTGGGGCATGAGGTTTAGAGATGAGACCTGGTTTTGCTCCTTGCTAAATATATGACTTTTAGAAAAGTATCAGGCATTTCCTCATTGGTTACTTAAAATGATTAATAACTATCTTAGTACTATCTATTTCATAGCATAAAGTTTGTAGATTAATAATTTAACATTTCAGCTTCCAATATTGCTGAGCTTCAATTTTTGTAAACAGAAATACAATGTTATTTTAAAGAGTAGTTGAAGATTAAAACACATTGGTAAAAGCATTCTATAAACCTCCCATTATTATAATTAACTCTTACTACTAAATATATGTAATACATAAAATATTAGCTATTATTGATTTCTTTGTTTTATATCAAAAAATAATATGTTCAATAAACAGTCCTGAATAGATATATGAGTTAAAGAGAAATATATCTCTTGTCAATGTTCTGTTTAAAAACCACCAGAAACATCTATACTAAAAAATTTAGGTTTATAAGTTCATTGCAACAAATTAATAAAAATTGATTAGGAACTGTGAGATAATGTTAATCAGAGGGTGTCAGACAGGACTTCTTATAAGAACCAGGCTTGTGTTATGTAATTTGGGGAAAATGTAAGTAAATGGGGTTTACTTAGAGTTGGATGCTCTCAATGAGTATTTAAGGTATCTAATCAAATGTTCTCTTATGATCTGATTAAAAGTATACACAAATACACATGTATTGTACTGCTTCCCTTTGCTTTACTAGAAGGTGCAGTGAGAGAGAGAGAAAGATCACCTCATTAAATAATAATATAAAGGTAGAAACACAATACCTGTTTTAAAACCACTCATTTAAAATAATTATGTTGTGTTTTTTTGATAAAAAAAAGTACTAATCAAATTTACTTGTAAACTAACACACTACAGAAGTCTCTGTGAAAACATCAGGTTAAGGATTATTCTCTGCTCTTCACAGAGTAGAGAACTGAAAATGGAAAGACAAGGGAAAGGGGAAGAAAACCCCATTTGCTATGAAACTAGAAAATAGCAACATTTCAAATCCAAAACTTATGAAGAATGTTTCATAGATGCACAGATCAAAAGCAATCTCTCACTGGAAGTCTTCACATGTGGGCCACAGGAACATACCAGGGCCCCTTTCTTTGGGGTTGAGGTGAAGATAGTTTTCTCATGCAATGTTGGCAGAGAAAATATGGATAAGAGGCAGGAAAAAGCAGTTGGGTAAATACTGAACCACCACACAGAAGGCTGTGCATCATCAAGTGAATTGGGACCATGTACAGCTGATTGAGAAGGCAGAGCCTAAAACAGTGAAGACATGCCACTATGGCAGAGAATGTGTTGAATTTGATAAGAAAACTGTTCCAAGAAAACTTACCAGAATTCAAAATTTTGTTTTCCTATATTATTCTCTCCCACCTCCCCTATTTTTTTAAAAAATAGTTACATCATATAATAATAATTATAAAAACATTATATAACCTATCTAAGGGATATGAAGAAAGCTGTGCTTGAAAGAACATTATACAATTAAATCTTTACATTTTTAAAAATAAAGAATAGAAATGCATGGATTAATTATTCAACTCAAGAAATTAAAGCAACAAAATATATTAATGAAAATAAAAGAAATAAAGATAAAAGCCAAATAAAAATTAATACATCAAAAACTACAAAAAATAAATCTGAAGACTGTTTTATTGAAGAGGCAAATAAATCAATGATACAATACTAGTTAACCTAGCCAATGTAATAACAGAAAAATACAAGAATTTTAAGTTAGAAATAAATATAGGAAATTATTCACAGATATAAAAGACACTAAAAATATGTAAGAAGCATAAGAGGCTTTCATATATAAATGTATGTATACATATATACATATACACATATATATACACACACACATATACACACTTGCTCTTTGTGGAGCAAAGAACTTGTCTGTGTTGTTTGTTGCTCTGGTGGTTGTTTGACAAGTATTTGTTCATGAATGAATGAATATATGTGTGTGTGTAGACACACACACACACACACATATATTTATTTATACTGGCAAACTTGGATAGAATGCAAATCTGACCTAGAATAAAAAGAGTAACATAAAAAAATTACAAATAGTGTTAATCAAAAAGGGGGTAAATGGCAACCTACAGACTTGGGGAAGATATTTGTAATGCCTTATAAAAAAAGAATTCAGAAATCATAATCATAATACATAAATAACTTCTAAAATCAATAAGGAAAAAGATAATTGGATAGATAATCTGGCCAAATGATTTAACAAAACTTCATAGAAAAAGAACTATCTAAATGGCCAATAAACATATTAAAAGGTGTTCAATTTCATTAATCATTCCCAAAATGCAAATTAAACCACCATACATAGCAATAACAACATAACAAAATGACTGCCTTTAAAAAGAGAAATTACCAAGAGTTGGTAACTAATTAGAGCAACTGGAGGTCTCATACACTGCTGGCAAAAATATAAATTTGTATGGCCATTTGGAAAACTGTTTCACAGTATCTATTATACCCAAATGAACACATTCTACCACTCAGCAAGTTTACTTCTACGTGTTTATTCAACAAAAATAAGTTTTTAAGTTAAGATAAACAAATAATAGAATATGAAGAATAGAAACATTCACAAAAGTCTCTAACAGAAAAATACCCAAAATGTTTAACAGAAGAATAGGTATATTGTAGTAATTTCACAATTTTAAATAGTGGAATGCCACACATCAATAAGAACAAATAAACATCAGAGTAATATGAGTGAATCTCACAACTATAATGTTGAGAGAAAATAATATAGACACAAGACATATTTAGTGTATAATTGCATTTATATGAAGTACAAAAATTGGCAGAATAAATGTATAGTGACAGAAGTAACAATAGAAGTTTCCCTTGGAAGTGGGTAGCAACTAGAATGGGTGCTAAAGGGCTTCTAGAATGCTGGAAGGCTTTTGTGTATTTATCAAAATTGTTGTGTATTTGTCAGTTACCAAGTTATGTTCAGTGAAAATTCATTGAGTGGTACCTAAAAAAATCACCCCAGAAGAGCTGGAAAACCTAACAAGCTGTTTGCTATAGAGAAAAATTGAAAAAGTTGTCAAAAAATTACCCAAATCTTGTCATGAACCACCCTCCATTACCAATGTCAAAAATAAATGAGCAAACAAACCAAACCCCCAAAAGCACTTCCATCTTTGTCACTTAGGGGAAAATCTTATTCTTTTGAGCATAAATGAGAATGTAATTTGCAAGTTCTCCTTACAAAGCTGAGAAAACAATGATATAAAAACTTGTCAAACCAATGCCAAAAAAGACAGGAAATTTAGATAAATTTTATGGTTATAGATGCAAAATACTAAATAGCATATTACTCAACAGCATGTAGCAGAACATAAACTGAGGTTCATAGCAGGATTCAAAACAATGGTGTTTCAAACAAGCAAATCTACTAATACTGTTCACCATATTAAAAAGTAAAATATAAAATATATCAGAAAATGTTAAACATATATTAAAAATATGCATGCCTTCCTCATTAGGAAAAAAATCTGAATGGAATATATGGATAATATTTTCAATTTTTTATCATTTTGGGTCATGTATACTTCCTGTCAGTACTTTTTTCCCCATTTTCATTAAATTAAAATTCACATAACTCACCATTTTATGCACTTGAAGTATATAATTCAGTGGTATTTGCTACATTAACAATGTTTTACAATGTAGGATCACCTCTATCTAGTTCTAAAAATACCTTAATCACCCAATAGAAATCCTGTACCCATTTACTGGTCACTTTATTTTCTCCACTTGGCCTCTAGTACCCACTAATCTGCAGTCTGTCTTTACGGGTTGGCCTATTCTGGATTCTGTATATAAATGAAATCATACAACACATGACCCTTTGTGTCTGACTTCTTTCATTTAGTATACATTTCTCAGATTTATCCATGTTGTATCAGTAGTATGTATCTGTACTTCATTCTTTTTATGGTTGAATAATATTCCATTGTATGGAGATACACTTTGTTTTTCCATTTATTAGTTGGGCATTTGTGCTGTTTCTTACCTTTTGGTTATTGTAAGTACTGTTGCTATAAATATCATGTACAAGTTTTTGCTTAAATATCTGTATTAGTCTGCTAAGACTGCTGTAACAAAAATACCACATATTGGATGGCATAAACAACAGAACTTTATTTTCTCACAGTTCTGGGGGTTCGGAGACCAACAGTAAGGTGCCAGCAGGGCTGGTTTTTCCTGGGGTCTCTCTCCTTGGTTTGCAGATGGTACCTTGTCACTGCATCCTCACATGGACTTTTCTGTGTGGGTATATGTCCTTTGTATCTCTCTTTTCTTAAAAGGACACCAGGCATATTGGTTTAGTGCCTACAACCTTATTTAAGCTCAGTTACCTCTTTAAATCTCTACCTCCAAATGTAGTCATATTGGGGTTAGAACTTCAACACAAGAAATGGGGGAGTAGGGAAAGATATTTCAGTCTATAACGTCTTTATATTGAGGTATATACCAAGGCATGGAATTGCTGGGGCATATGGTAATTCTATATTTAAAATTTTAAGGAACTACCAAACTGTTTTCCACAGTAAGTGCACCATTGTACATTCCCACCAGCAGTGTATGAGGTTTCTGATTTCTCTATATCCTCAAGAATGTTCTTATTTTCTATTAAAAATTATAGCCTTTCTAGTGTGTATGAAGTAGCATCTCATTGTGGTTTTGATTGCATTTCCTTCATGACAAAGAATGTTGCGGCACCTTTTCATGTGCTTATTGGCCATTGTACATTTTCTTTGGAGAAATTCTACCTATTCAAGTCTGTTGCCCATTTTTTAAATTGGGTGGTTTGTCTTTTAGTTGTTGATTTTGTTGTAAGTAGGATTATAAGCTTAGTTGTCAGTGTTGGATTTTTGTTAACATTGCATTTTATACATGAATATGCCTTATAAACTCATGTATAACAAACACACAAATACACAGAGATTTCTTTCTCTCAAACTAAAATCTAGGATCATGTTTAGGTGTGAAATATTTTGATCTATTCCTTACAGAGTACCAAGAAAACAGCATCCAGTATCAAAAATACTTAACACTGTAATTAGTGATCACTCTAAATAGGCAAGATAAAGAAATAAGATATGTTCTAATAGTAAAGTGAAAGCAACATTGTCATTATTTAGAGATACTATGTTTATGTGCCAGCAAAACCAGAGGAGGAAAAAATGGAGAAGGATTGGACAAGTAAGAGAAGTTAGACAGGACACTGAGTACAAAGTGAACATATAAAAAGAAATAGCTTTTCTACATAAAAGCAAGTGGCAGTATAAATACAAAGGAAAAAATCAACAGAGAAGCATTGCGTTACAGATACCAGTGGAGTAAAATTATGCTTGAAAAGCTATGAACTAGTTCTAGGGTTCAGTTTCCTAATCAGTGAAATGGGTATGAAAATCCCCATTCCATGCTACTTTCCAGAATTACAGTGAGGATCAAATGAGAAGGGCCTTGTTTGGTAAGGTACAGATGTGGCTGCCACTAACACATGGCAGACCTGGCCTGGTCATGCCCCATAATAATAATTTCAGTGGAGAAATTCACATACATTTGATCTTTTTCAAAGTCTTTAGAAGCTCCAGACTGAAGAGACATTTTGAATTCTGATTTGTCTCATCACATAATATGTTGTTGTTTTCTTTCCAGGGGGCTATGTAGTTACCTGAAATAACCAAAAGTCGGATTAAGTGTTATGACAAGATTTAAAAGAGCTGGGAATTATAGTAGTTCTTACAAAAGAAAAGGA
Source organism: Phyllostomus discolor (assembly GCF_004126475.2). Lineage (NCBI taxonomy): Eukaryota > Metazoa > Chordata > Mammalia > Chiroptera > Phyllostomidae > Phyllostomus > Phyllostomus discolor. Next base: position 96,236,023 of record NC_040904.2, read on the forward strand.
ATGCATTATAGAAACATCGTAAGAGTGATTGATCATTCTATGTATGAAATGAAGGTAAGAATGTCTTGGAGGAGGCAGTGTGGTTGCATGTTTATGAATTTTGAGATTAGGTTTATTTACCCAGTTTGCATGTTTAAGACATACATTATCTTTTTCTAAGGTATTATTTTGTCCTCTCTAGGCTAATAGTGTAATCAAAGGTAGATAGTGATACTCATTCTTGAGTCACTTGATACAGGAATTCCAGGAGTGTACTCAGTTCCAACTGTGGACTAGAATCACAGGAAGCTATTTTAAAATATTAATTCTCGGGCTCCACCTCCAGATATCCTCATTTTAATGGTCTAGGTTGTCACCAGGGCATTGGTCTTTTCAAAAGCATTGTAGGTGATTCTAAAATGCAGTCATGGATGAGAGCCACATGGTCAATGAACCTAAATGGAATCCACCCCCACTTTACCCCTTCCCCTTTGAACTTCTTTTTCACATCAAGGCTATTTTTTTCTTCATAGAATCTATGAAATGCTACAATTTTACACAGCCTTTCAATTTAGGGACTTAAATATCTTTCATTTTATTTTTTTCAAAGCATGAATTACCTAAGTCTCATACAACTAATGATATACATGAGTAATGGTTAGGATCTATTAACATACCCCTTAGACAGGCGCGAGCAGATGTTTAATAGCAGCAACAGAACCTCCACCCAGAAACAGGGAGAAGTGCTGTATCCTAGTAAAATTGTCTGAGGGAATTTAGAGAAACATAATAATTAATTTGCATTTGGATTTAGCTTAGGGGCCATGAGTTAAGACCTGAAAATTATATACCTAAAATAGATCTTTAATATTGGCAAGCCATCTGGATCTTGACTTTATGTATTATCCAGAAATCATTGCACCCTTAGTAGACCAAATATCTCTGTAAATGAAGGGAGTATTCATTTCTTCACATATGGCACAGCCTCAAGTGTATAGCTTATCATGTGTAAACAATAAAAAAGAGATTCACTCAGAGAACATTTTAGTAATGGTACTGATTGCTGGGAAATCAGATATTCTCTAGTCATCTCCCAACCAAATTCAAAAGATTTCAATTTATTGTAAGTACAAATCAGGACTAAAGAATCACACACACACACACACACACACTCACTCACTCACACACACACCATCTCTGTTTTTTACAAAGACAAAACCAATCTAAAATTTGAGGGGAGGGTCATCAAGGCACATGTATAAAGGACACAAGGACAAAGCCAAAGAGGGGTAGTATCGAAGGTAGGAGGTGGGGATGGCTGGGGTGGGGGGTAGTGGTGGTGGGGAAATGGAAACAACTGTACTTGAACAACAATAAAAAATAGAGAGAAATACGAAAAAATAATAAAGTGTTTAACCCCCAAAATAAAATAAAATTATACTGATAAAAAATTGAAGTTTACCTTAAGAAAACAATATTCATTTTAAGTGTTTTAAAGAATTCCTCATGAGGCAAATTATAATAGAGAAAAAAATAAATTCCCAGGAGAATGTATCTTTTCCTTGTTTCATTCAGTGGCTAGAGCTTGGTGATCTTCAAAGGTAGAGACTTAGAGGATTTAGTCAAATATCTGCAATTACGCTTGCATTCCAATGAGGCATACTTTACCTCTGACAGTATAGCCTTATACTGTCAGAGTTAGCCCCAGTAGTTAGAATATGTGCCTCTCTCTATTTTTCCTTTTCAACAGGGGCAGCTCTAAGGAGAATCCAAGTTGTTTTGAATAGTAATCCATCTCAGAACTGGTTACTCCAGGGTCCCCTATCCTGTGGAGCTATGACAGATTAGGAAATCCTTATCATTTGGAACTGTCTCTCAAATTTACTTCAGGTCCAAGTTACCTCTGGCCCTGGGATATCCTCTAGTGAATATGCACCTTTCTGGCCAATCTAGGAATTCCAGACAACAAGAGGGGCACAGAATATAATAATATCTCTAGGACCCAACCCCTTACTAAATGAGACAACCATATGGTCTCACAAGCAAACTCCTCAAATCTACTCAATTTAGCCATTTTGGCCCCAGAGTAACATCTACTTTGAATCAAACTCCTGGGAGTTGCAAATTGGATACGGTATTCGTCATATTTCCTGTGTTGTAAATAGCAAAACTGGACTTCAGTACACTTTAAGAAAACAAAAGAACTTTAGAACAATATGTGGAGTGGTTTGCACAAACATGGATTAAGAAAGACAGGGATCCAGGCATTCTCCACGATCTGATTTGCAGAAACTCTGGGATATCTCAGTGGGCTCTTCTATCCAAGCCATTGACCTTTAGCCACTTTATAACTTTGGGTCAATAAGCTTGCAATGGACATCTCTAACTAGCCTAATTTTATCTTTCCACAACTCCAAGATCTTACGAGTATCACTATGTCATTTTGTACTTGGGAGGAATTTGCCTAGATTAGTTGGTGTAAAACTACACTCAAAAGCATATTTCCTGAGTCCAAATTGTATGTTTTTTAATCTTTTCATATTGCTGGAAACCTGCAGGAAAGCAGCTGGACAGGTACTGGGGTGAATATTGTAGTGCTGTTTTCTTCTCCCAGGAGAGTTTGCTGTAAGATACTGAGAATGCCAGAGTGAGGTTTAGAAGAATGAAGGGAAATGGCTTTTTCAAGAAATGGTATTGGATATAAAAAAGAATAGCCTTTGGAATTTTATAATCAGAAGTTGAATTCTGGCTTTTTCTTCTATTGCCTGCATGACCTTGGGCAACCTTCTTGCATCTATTATATCAGAATAGAAATACCTACTTAGAGAGTCTTGAAAGAATTAAATTCAGTAATATAAGTAAATCTCCCAGCAGAGTGATTTTAATAGAATAAGGAAGAAAGAAAAGTAGAAAATAATAGAAACTAGTAAAAGAAGAATAGAACTAGGGAAAGGCCAGATAGAAATAGAACAAATCCATCTAAGAAATACATGTTAAAAAACCAGTAGTAGGAAGATGATACACAATAGAGGTAATCAACAGGGCCATTAGGGTTTGATCATAATGCCATCTTTTGACTGGTTTTCTAAGAAGTAGAGGATGTATAATGTAGAGCCCATTTAAAGAAGCAAAAGATAGAGGATTAGGACTCAGACTATGATTATTTACCAAGGAGCAGATGTGATTCCATGCAATGCAAGAGATGTAAATATCACTTTAACAAGCATGGACAGCCCCCAATGGACTATAAAATTCATTTGGTGTCTGTGGTAATTTGAAGGAGCCTGGTGGCACATCAGTAACATCAGAAGACATAAATTTCAATTCATGAGGCTTATCAGTGTCCTGGTCAGACAGGGACAAACCCTCCACTCTGGATCAGTAATCTAATCTAATGGGAAGAGAAAGCATTTTCTACTAGAGAATCCTTTTTCAAAGGTACTTCATATGGGTATGTGCATGTGTGTGCACATATATAGGAATTGGTGGCTGCATTCTTGAAGGGGTAGAGTGGGTGGGAAACAACCAGTAAATTTTTTTTTGTATTATGTATAAGCTAACAATTCCTTATCCTCAAGGCAACTGTCTCCTTACTGAACATCTGATAGCTTTATTATTACCTTTAGTAAAGCAGAGCTGACCAGGCTCTGTGTCCTGAAGGGAAAAGACTTGCTTATATAGTACAAACATGACTCTAAAATGAAAATACATTTTCCTTTACTAATATACTCTAGAAACTAATTATCTTTTTTGAGAAGACACATAAAATGTGACAGGCACAATTCATAAATTTGCTAAATATTTTCTACAGCAGACACAGTCCATGTTGTTTCATATATAAAAGACCTTTCTATGTAAAATATTGTGAACCTACACACACACAAACTGTGAGTCTGAGTGTCTACTACATTGCCTGAATTAAGCAGCTGCTCAAGATTTAAGGAATAATGGAGTCCTGTCTAGTCTACTTTTTAACACAGCTTATACCATCTCTATAACTTTCTCTCTCTCTAAATGTGTAAGATATATTGATCTATGATCTACACATGATACATAAATATACATCTATAGCTCTATTTACTTATGCTCTTCTGTACCTCACTGCCACCCTCTTAGCACAGACTTTGCCATCTCCATCCTGTACAATCACAATGATACCTAAATGCCAGCCATTATCTCATCATCATTTAAACTGGCTCTCACATTTGTCACAAGAGCTACCTTTCTACAGCACAAAATGACCTTTAAAAATAATATTGCTATTTGTTTCATCTCAGACTTATCTTCATACCCTCATGCCTTGCTCTATCCCATTTACGTGGCTATATTTCCCACTGTAGTACTTTTCAGCTCCTGACATGGTATTTGTTAGTTTTTGTTTTAGTTCTTAGTTATTGTCTTTCTCTGATTATATGACGTGAGCTCAGGGGAAGCAGGGACTTTGATGCATTCCCTTCTCCATCATTAGTGTTTACAACATGACCTGGCACTACTTCAGCCTCAAAACATACATTTTTAAAAATAAATGAATCTTTATATTACCTAGATAGAGCACAGTGCCTGATACAGAGCAAGCAATCAAAACTATTTGTTGAAAAAAATGAATAAACACAAGAACATATCAAAATTAAAAATATTTCTAAGAATTTTCAGATTTCTGAAGAACTCAAAGCTAGTCTTTGACTAAAGGCCAAATCTCTTCCTCTCTGTATTCTCTCTCCTTCCTTTGTTCAGTCTTATGGTTTTGAAGTTAATGATAAAATAAAGTCTGCATGAATTCTCAGGTTGAACAAAGCACAGTAGGGCTGAATTGAGTAAGTCATAGAGCCTCTTCTACCTACTTAACCAGCCCATCCTGATCACAGCATGCTTTTATTCTCCACCCCCTTAAAAGCTGGCATGAGCCAAAAATTAATAAATTAATATTATTCTGCTCATATATACAACAAGTTAACACTCTGCCTACTCATTCATTTTTTTTTTTCTTGGCCTCCTCCAAAAGCTCTAAATCTAACACAGTGGAGGAACAACTATGAGACTATTATCCAAACAATTCAAATAAGAATAAAACGCTTCTAAAAACAGAAGCCAAATATTCACAAGATCCCTCCCTTAGGCCATTATATATGTGTGTTTCCAGAATATACTTTATAAAATAATCCAAAAGATCTTGTCAAAAATCCTTTAAAAATCCATTTTTATAAAGCCAAGAATTTTAACAGTTACCTTAACCATATACTGTTTGAAACAGATTTCTTTCTTTCTTTTTTCATTGTTGATACCACTACAGATGTCTCCCATTTTCTCCACATTTTCCCACCTCCACCCAACCCCTGTTCTACCCTCCATCCTTCACCATATTGTTGTCTGTGTCCATTGGCTTTGCATATAGGTACTTCGTCTAAAGTCCCTCCAGTGCTCCCCCACTCCTTACCCTCTGATTATCTGTCAGTCTGTTCCATGTATCCATGTCTCTGGTTTTATTTTGTTCATCAGTTTATTTTGTTCATTAGATTCCACATATGAGTGAGCTCATATACTATTTGTCTTTGACTGGTTTATTTCTCTTAGCATAATAATCTTCTCCAGGTCCATCCATACTGTCATGAAGTGTAAAAGTTCCTTCTTTTTTACAGCTGAGTAGTATTCCATTATATAAATATACCACAGCTTTTTTATCCACTCTTCAACTGATGGACACTTGGGCTCTTTCCAGATCTTGGCTATTGTAAATTATGCTGCTATGAACATAGGAGTGCAAATATCTTTCTGACCGGTGTTTTGTGATTCTTCGGATATATTTCCAAAAGTCGGATTGCTGGGTCAAACCAATAAGTGCTGGTGAGGATGTGGAAAAAGGTAACCCTAGTGCACTGTTGGTTGGAATGCAGACTGGTGCAGCCACTATGGAAAATGGTATGATTTCCTTAGATTTTTTTCTTTAAAACAAATGAACAATGGGCATCCCCTAGGACCAACTGCTTAAGACATTTCTCATCTTTTTTACAACAATGTCCTTTCTGTTCACAATTTTATGGTTATAAAGCAATTTCAGTACTTCTTTTTAAATGTAAGGAAAAGTAATAAAAATAAATTTCTTAGGAAAAATGTTGAGATGCAAATATTTCTAAAACAATTGACCACTTACATATTCAGCAAATATTTATTGGGTGTGTACCATGTGTCAAGTGCTGTCCTAGGGACTACAGGTATAGTAATGAACAAAAGGGACATATATCTATGCCTCAAGGAGCCTACATTCTGGTTGGGCAGGTAAAGGTGAACATAAATCAAAATTTAAAAAGTGAAACATATAGTTTGTTTAACGAATTCAAGTGTTATGGAGTAAAATGATGTAAGGAAAGAAAATAGGGAAAGTTGAGTGGGTAGTGGGACCCTTTTAAATAAAGCAGCCAGGAAAACCTTGCTAGGAAGGTGTTATCTAAGTAAACATTGCACAGAGGTAAAAGGAAGAAGACATCATGGATATCTGGAGAAGAGCCTCAGGCGCCCAGATCCTAGGCCTCATCTTTGATTTCCTGGTTCACTTAAGAACCACATCTGTGCATGCAAAGTTACTTAGGACAGGGCTTTTTCACTGAGGAGCAAAATAATCTTTAAAAAGAGGTGAAGTTGTACTTTGATAGTTCACCTCAGATTTGTAGTTTCCTTACCTTATCTCTACTACTTCTTTTTTTTATAACGGGAAGATATAAATTTTTGGATAGATCTGTCATGGGATTGATTCTACTATGTAATTAATCATCAAGGGGTTTGTTATAAAATTATTAGAAAACCATGGGTTTTAGCACAATTCAAAGTGCTTAAATTTCTCACAATCCAGAAACAGATGGTGAGCCTGATCACTGGCTGCTCTTTCTGCCTCCAGGCTCTTAATCTTTTTAAAGAAAATACATAAGCAGAATTGGGGGTTAATTATCAGCTTTGGGCAAATTGTTCAGGCTTAGATGATCCCATGCTGGACCCTTCCTATAGTCAAATTGATGCTGACCAAAGCATATCAAATCATTCACAAAGAAAAGGTCTGATACAGTTAAGCTGCCTTAAAAACCTAAGAATTATGAAATTAAAAATTGAGTTGAAAGAGACTGTATATGAATTTCTAATGCTAAAATTTAGCCTTATAACATAGACAGGGTTACTAAGATATAAGAGATAAGTGGTCTGTCAAAGTTACACCAGAAAGGAAAATAAAAGTGTGGACTTTACAAGTAAGGGGGAAAATGTGATAAGAAGTTGAATGAAATGGGATATAACAGAAAGAAAAAGCATGGAGGTATATAATGTTAATATGGTACAGTTAAAGCATATTTCATTTAGAAAGAATTTAAAGGTATAGGCTGCTAAAAGAAAAAGGTAATACCATGTTAATCAAGAAGGTTTTATTTACCATACTATTTTTGTGTGTCATCCTCCTAACCTCAATGTCATTGTTCTCTTCTTTTTCTAGTCTAAGCACTACTTCTTATCTGCTGTTACCTACCTTGGCAAACACCACTGCCATCCATCCTGGTGCTCAAGCAAGAGATAAGAGTTATCATTGACTTTTCCCTTTGCATCCTACCTTCCCACCTCTCCTTGTCTAGATGAGACAGCCATCTTCTGAATTTTGACATCTCTTACTCATCTCCATGCTCCCAGTTTGGCACTATTTATTCCCCACCACCCATCTATTTTCTGTAATGTTGTCAGAGTTACTTTCCTAAAACCCAAATCACATCACGTCTTCCTATTTCTTAAAATTTCCCCAACATTTATCTACCCATAAATTTTAGATTAGGATCCAAATTACCAGTATGTTTGTTATATCAGGCTTTTAATGATGGTCCCTTTGCCATCTCTTAAAAACTATGTCTTGTCACTCCCCTTCCACACAATGAACACTCCATTCCTTTTGGCTTTCCCACTTCCCAGAATGGCACCCTCTCACTCACTGCCCTTGGTTTGTCTACTTCCCCCTCCCTTTCAAAGCAGAGTTCAGGAATCAGATGCTTCCAAAAATAAAATGGGGTTACTACCTTAAAAAGCTAATAATTACTTATATTTGATTGTGGATTTCTCTCATAGTTTATACAGTATGGGCAAAGTAGGTTCACAGTTGCGAGTACAGAACACAGTTTAATCTTGTATTATTTATTAATTATTGTATTATTTTTCATACAAACAACTGTAAACCTACTTTTGCCCCAAGCTTTATTATAATGATTTTAGGTTCCTTAAATAAAGATGGTGTTGAGTTCAGATTTGGACAGCCCTAATGCTTCATTTGCACTTCAATTTGAAGAAGGTTGTTTATGTCTGAGTTCAATTTGAATTCCTTTTGATACTACATTACAAAATTTGAATGATCTAACCTACCTTTCAATTAAGTGAAAGGAGTAGTGACTTACATGAACTGTAAATGTATTAAAAATGTCACAATCATTTTATTTATAAAGCAACATAAAAATGTAATTCAGGTACTTAAAGAAAAAATTGACACAGGCCGAGCAGAGAAGATGAGACAGAGGGGATTAATTAGTGATCTAAAACTCAGTCCAGCAATATCTCGAACTTGAGCTTCAAATCCAGTCTGGGTCAAGACAACCTGTCAGTCTCCAGAGAGTGAGCACTGCCTATCTCATAGTTCACTGTGTGCATTTTTCATATTTCTCGAGGACTCTATGTACTTAAAAGACCTCATGGGATTTTCTTATAAATGACAATGCTATCCATAATAAGCTTAGCCAAATTCAGAGAACTCCTTGATACATAATTAGCAGCTCTGGAAAATGCCCTCAGGTTGTTAGCCATTCTACAAAAATCAAATTCAGTCAACACTTCAGAACTTGAGTTTGCTAGAAAGTTATCCCATGTCACTTTGACCTCCCTTACCTGATATCTTGCAATAGTATCTAATTATTGATTTTTATGAGTAAGAATCTGTTTCTTAAAACCAGTGAGAAACATTTCTCTGACTTTTCAAGTAGCTGTGGGAAGTAACCTGATTAGACTCTCACTTTTATGATTCTAACTTGTTTTATGCAACATCCACAAATAACAATGCAAGCAGAATAGAAAGGAAATTTGGGTGACTTGGAAATTTTATGATGGATAAAGCATTTTCTTGTCAGTTAAAGACACTTGTATAGCAAATACTTATGTTATAAGTTGGTTCCTAGATATAGAGAAATAGATTTTAGTCTGATAAAGGACTTTTAAGATTTCAAGAGCTATTGCCTTCAGGGCAAGAGGATTAGTGCAGATATTTCAGAACATAGGCTTATTACACTCTGAATCCAGTTACTCAGTGAGGGGAAAAAAAGGCATTTGATCCTCACTATACCAACACATGGACACACACGAGTGTGCACAAACACATTTAGAGAATTTAGAATGAAGGTAGAGAAAGGGCTGATTAACACAGACAAGGGCCAACAGATCTCAAGGGAAAAGAAACAGAGAAATTAAACTGTGTCTGACTGATTCACTATTCTCTCAGACAAGGAGATGAAGGTATGTAATATCGCTGGAGGATTATTTTAACTATACACAAACAAAAACTGTATTTAAACAGCAACAGCAACTTGTGGTTTTTTCTTGTAGAAAAGAGATGAAAAATCCTAAAGATAGGCACATATCATTGAGCAAATTAAATTTCAGGCCATGAGGACACTGGGACTCAACCTGACAGTTTTACTGAGGCTTGGGAAGAAAATAACAAAGCAAGTGACTCTTTAGAAAACCACAACCGTCTCCACACAAAGGTATTCACATTCTTACCTAAGTGTTCCAACCAATTTCTGAATGCACTTTTGAACAGTATAGATCTGAATTCCCCTGACATCTCAAGAAGACTGAAGTGAGCTTTTAGATATAGAATATTTACTCATCTGGGCCTTTTTTAAGTGGGAGGCAGCTGAGGCAAATCATCTTCAATTGGGCACCATAACACATGAAATCAACCTCAGGTTCATCTTTAAAAAAATTATTTTAAGAAAAACCTCAAGGACAATGTAGAGTCCAAGGAGCCTAATGGAAGGCCTTGGCCTGGTGATGAGCCAAAAAATATTTCAAATGTGAATGCCTACAGGCAGGTATACAAACTGATTGTGGGCATGGGTGTTGATAGTTAAGCTTGCCTGTGAATCTCAGATAGTCTGTATTTTGTTTTGTTCTTTCTAATTTCTTTATACCAGCCATCTCTTCCTTGCAGGGTTACATTCCATTTAAAAGCAAAGGGTCTGGAAAGTATTTATAATATCCAAGACTGGCTTAATTCTGGGTATGGCATACATATTAATGCCGCCCCCAAGATGTCTTATTTCCTGGAATCTGTGAATATGTTAGTTTACATGACAATAGGAATTTTTTAAGTGTGATTGCCTAAGAACCTTGAGATGGGGAGATTATTATTAATTATATTGGTGGTCCCAATATAACCACAAGGCCCACAAAAGGTGGAAGAGGATGGCACAAGAGTCAGAAAATATGTGACCATAGAAGTAACAGTCGGAGTGATGTGGGGCCACAGGCCAATGAAAGCAGGCTGCCTCTAGAGCCTGGGGAAGGCAAGGAAACAAATTCTCCTGTAGATCCTCCAGGAAGGGTGCAGACATGCTGACTCATTTTAGATTCCTGATGACCAGAAATGTGTGATAACACATTCATGTTGTTTTAAGGTACAAGCTTGTAGGCATTTATTAAAGCAGCAACAGGACAATACTACACTGGATGAACCACTTCTCATATATTTTTCCATAGGAGCACAACATTTTGACCATTCCTTTTCCTAGCATGAATTTGTCATTTATTTTCTCAGTCAATTTGACTCACTCTCCTAGGAGCTGCTGAAACAAATATGTGGATCCTGCCTTTAGAGAACACAATCAAATGAGAATAGATATAGTAGGAATAAGGACAGAAGTGTACCTAGTCTACAGGGTAGAACCCAAAGAATAAAAGGTCAGTTCTGCTTAAGAGTAATTGGAAGATATATTCTTAAATGAAAATTTGAAAGGTGGGTTTTGTTTGTTTTTGTTGTCATTGTTGTTGTCATTTTTAGTTGTCAAGTGAGGGAAGATGAGAAGAAAGATCATTCTAAGAAGGGAGTAAAATAAAAAAACAAAACAAATATCCAGATGCTGAAACAGCTGGAAATGTTCTGGTGGGATGTAGTGTCTATGCTGATAAAGACAAAACTGGAGACCTAAGTTTAGAAGAGAGAGTCTGGATTTTTTCTTGAGAGTGATGAAGAATATGAATAAAAGAAGCATTGTCTGAGACCTATGTTTTAAGAAACTGCTTAAGTAACAAGCCAGAGTAAAAAGAAACCAGAAAAAAAAAGATAAAAGGGTATTGCAGTGATTTGAGCCAAATGTAAAGCAGACAAATCTAAAGCTGCAACATAAAAGATGGAGAGAATGTATTGAATCAAGAAATATTAGGAAGGTAGAATCAACTGGACTTGGTGGGATATAGTAGGAAGAGAAAGGGAGAAGTTTTGTATGAAATCTGCAGTTGAGGCTTATGGAGTTACTGTGCTGCTTTTTTCTGAGAGGACCTCCAGTAAGAGAACAAACTTCATGTAAACAAATAATGATTTGATCTTTATATCCAAGTCTCTGTTAATGTATTCCTTGAAATTCCAATTATTCCATGAAATAAGGTATATGCTGTCAAGAGAGAAGGAACCACATTTTCTTCCTTTAACATTTCCTTTGCCTACCATAATGCTAAGCATATGATAAATTCTTGCTAATTTGAAAAAATATATATTGTACTGTGCAATAGAGTTGTGCTTTGATTTTAATTCAGAATGAAGCTTGGAGTTTCTGAAATTACCCTGAAGGTCAATCAACAAAGCTGTAGGCAAAAGCATATCTCTTAGAAATGGATTAAAGAATGATTGATGTTAGAATTTTTCTTCTAGCAATCCAAGATGGCGACTGAGTAGGTGAAAGCTACACTAACCTCCTCTCAGGACCAAACTGGAATTACAACAAATTATAGAAAAATTATCCTGAATAAAGAATTGAACACTAGCTGGAGAGAGCCTTATAACCAAGGACAGACAGAAGAAACCACATCACCATGAGACTGGTAGAAGTAGAGTGGTGCAAGAGGGCTGGCTGGGCTCCCACAGATATCAGGTAAAGTTCTGGAGGGATATTTCAGCAGCCATAGGGTTCCCCCTGAGAAGTGAAAGGTCTAAACCCCAAGCTTGGAACCCCAGCTTAGAACACCTGACCTGGGAAAGGGACCCAAGTAATGTCTGTCAATCAAAAGCAGCAGGGTTCTGTTTACCAGGGAGAGAGAGCTAGAAACACAAAGAACCTCTTAAAGGACCAACACACAAAATTTAATTTGTAGCCACTTACCTTGGGCTTTGTCTGAGGGAGAGTAGAGCAGACCACAGCCACATAAACAGAGTCTGGGTTTGGTGGTTCTGGGCAGAGAGCTGAAGGGTCAGCCGCCAAGACACCTGTGCTCAGTCATTCCCCCTTACTGCAGAAGTCATTTTTCTCAGGCAGAGAGTGTGCCTCTGTACAACATGAGCCTATAAGAAACAATTGCCTCACCCGAGGAAATTCTTCTTGGCCCACAATGTGGAGCTTAAACCAAGCTGCTGAGGGGTACAGCTGGAGGCACTTTCAGTGATTAAGCCTAACAGAAAACTTGCAGGTGAAGGCAGATGTCTGGCAGACTTGAGACTTTAACTGACCCTACACCTAGCCCAGTGCCAGTAAATGCCAGTTTGGTTCTTTGTACACACACTCAGACCCAGCAGACAGAGACAAGGTGTGGATTGATAATACCTCCAAAGAACCAAAGTCTTTGCAGATCTACCTAATACATAGAAACAAACACAAAGAGGGAGCCAAAGTGGTAAGATAGAGAAACAGACCCCAAATGAAACCAGAACATTCTCCAGAAGAACTAAATGAAATAAAGGCAAGCAATTTTTCAGATATAGAGTTTACAGTCATGATTATAAGGATTCTTGGCAGCATGAAAAGAGATATAGAAATGAAAAAAAAGACCAGTAAGAAATAAAGAATTCAATATGTGAAATAAATAATATACTGGAGTAAATAAACTGTAGGTTAGAAGAAGCAGAGGATTCAAATCAGTGATTTGGAAGACAAGGTAGGAAAAAAAAACATCCATGCAGAGCAGCAACAAGTAAAAAGAATTTTTAAAATGAGGAGAGTTTAAGAAATCTTTGGAAGGAAAAACAAGGTTCCAATATTGATAAAGCATAACAACATCTCTTTTTCCAGAAGGAAAGAGAGTAAGCAAGGGGTTGAGAATCTATTTCAAAAAATAATGACCTAAAAATTCCCTACCCTGGTGAAAGAAAATAAAACACAAATCCAGGAAGAGCAGAAAATCCCAAACAAGAAGGATCAAAAGAAGCCTGCCTCAAGACACATCATAATTAAAATGGCAAAGCTTGAAGACAAGGAGAGACTCTTGGAAGCTGCAAAAGAGAAACAGTTAGTTACCTACACAGGAGCTGTCATTAGATTGTCATCTGATTTCTCAACAGAAATATTTCAGAACAGAAGGTATTGGCATGAAATATTCAAGATGATGAAAAGCAATGACCAACAATCAAGGCTATTTTATCAAGCAAGGCTATCATTTTAAAATGAAGGAAAAATAAATAGCTTCCCAGACAAGAAAAAGCTAAAGGAGTTTGTTAACACCAAACCAGCTCTGCAATAAATGTTAAAGGGCTTGTTTTAAGTAGAAGAAGAAGAAAAAAACAGAGGAAAATAGTTAAAAAATAAAATGTCACTAAATACTATCACTTCCAATCAAAAGACATAGGGTAGCTGAACGGATAAGAAAACAAGGCTTATATATATGCTGTCTCCAAGAGACCCACCTCAGAATGAAAGATACACAGAGGCTGTGGGTGGAAAGGAAAGGGATGGAAAAAAAGATATTTTATGCAAATAAAAGGGAAAAAAGCTGAGGCAGCAATACTTATATTCAATATAATGGACTTTAAAACCAAGGCTGTATAGTAAGAGATTAAGGATACCACATAATGATAAAGGAAACAACCCAACAAGCGAATACAACCCTAGCAAACATTCACGCACCCAACATAGGAGCACCTAAATATGTAAAGAAAATCTTGATGACCATAAAGGGAAACATGGAAGAAATACACTCATAGTTGAGGATTTTAACACATTATTGTCTTCAATTGATAGATCTTCCAGACAGAAAATCAACAAATAGACAATGGCCTTAAATGACACACTAGACCAAATGGGATTAATTGATGTCTACAGAGCATTTCACCCCCAAGCAGAAGAATATACACTCTTCTCTGTTGCACATAGAATATTTTCTAAGATAGACTACATGTTAAGACAAAAACCAAGTTTCAATAAACTTGGGAAGATTGAAATCATATCAAGCATTTTTTTCTGAACATAATGAGACTAGAAACCAATCACAAGGAGAAAACTGGAAAATACACAAATATATGGAAGTGAAATTACATGTTATTAAACAAAGAGTGGGTCAACAATGAGATCAAGAAAGAAATGAAAAGATACCTTAAAACAAATGAAAATGGCAACACAACACACCAAAATCTGTGGGACACAAGGAAAGCAATCCTGAGGAAAATTCATATCATTCTAGGCTTATCTCAAGAAACAAGAATTAGCTCAAATTAACAATCTAAATTTTCACTTAAAAGAACTTTAAAAAGAAAAACAAACAAAGCCCAAAATAATAGAAGAAAGGAAATAATACAGAGCAGAAATAAATAAAATAAAATTTAAGAAATGATTCAAAAGATCACTGAATTCAAGAGCTGATTCTTTGAAAAGATAAAAAAGATTGGCAAAATTTTAATAGACTCATCAAAAAAAGAGAGAGAAACCAAATAAATATAGTCAGAAGTGAAGGAGGAGAAATAACAACTGACACCAAAGAAATACAAAGGATTGTAAGAAAATATTACAAACAACTCTATGACAATTAGTGGACGACTTGGATGAAATGGATAAATTCCTAGAAATCATAAAATCTAAAACTCAATCAGGAATAATCAGACAATTTAATAGACAAATTACAGCTAGTGAAATTGAAGCAGTAATTCAAAATTCCCAACAAAAGCCCTGTATGAGAGAGCTTCACAGCCATATTTTATCAAACATTCTGAGAAGAATTGACACCTCTCCTTCTCAAAATATTCCAAAAAATTCAAGAGGAGGGAAGACTCCCAACTTCATTTTACAAGGTCAGCATTACCCTAATTCCAATACCAGATAAAGACACAAACTGACTGTAACCAGAGAGGTGGTGGGAGGGGATAATGAGGGTAAAGGGAGAGGGGTTTTCAGGAACATGTATAAAGGACCCATGGACAAAGCCAAAGGGGGTTAGGATCAAGGGTGGGAAGTGTGGATGGCTGGTGTGGGAGGAAGTAGTGGGGGAGGGGAAATGGAGACAACTGTGCTTGAAAAGCAATAAAAAATGTGGAAAAAGCAAATGCACTACAAAATTATAGGTCAATTTCCATGATGAACATAGATGCTAAAATGCTCAACAAAATATTAGCATACTAAATACAGCAATTCATCAAAAAGATCATACACCATGATCAAGTGGGATTTATTCCAGGAATGCAAAGTTGGTACAACATTCACAAATCAATAAATGTGATACATAAACAAAATGAAGAATAAAAACCATACAACATTATCAATGGAGGCAGAAAAAAAGCACCAATTTATGATAAAAAACTCTCAGCAAAGTAGGAATAGAAGAAACATATCTAAACAGTATAAAGGCCATATACTGAAATATGACAAACCCACTGCCAGCATCATACTCAAAGACAAAAATTACAAGTGTTCCCCTTAAGATCAGGAGCAAGACAAAAGTGTCTGCTTTTACCTCTCTTATTCAACATTGTAATGGCAGTCTTAGCTATCTATAGCAGTCAGACAGAAAGAAGGAAAAGGCATCTAAATTGGAAAGAAAGAAGTAAAACTGTCATTATTTGCAAATGATATGATACTGTACATAAAGAACCCTTATAGTTCCATCAAGAACCTACTAAAACTAACAAATGAATTTGGTAACATAGCCGGATACAAAATTAATATCCAGAAATCAGTTTCATTTTTATATGCCAAAAACAGATTATCAGAAAGGGAAATTAAGAAAATAACCCCATTTATAATGCTTCAAAAAGAATAAATCACCTAGGAATAAATCTAACTAAGGATGTAAAAGATCTGTACTTAAAAAATTATAAGACACTAAAAAAAGAATTGGAAGAAGATACAAATAAATGGAGGCACATACTATGTTTGTGGATAAGAAGAATTAGCATAATTAAAATGTCCTTGCTACTCAAAGCAATCTATAGTTTCAACACAATTCCTATCAAAATTCCAATGACATAGTTCACAGAACTAGAACAAGTATTTCAAAAATGTATATGGAACCACAAAAGACCCTGCATGGGATAGTGATCTTGAGAAAGAAGAACAAAGTTGGAGGGATCATGCTACCAAATATCAAACTATAGTATAAAGCCATAGTAATCAAAATAACATGGTACCGCCATAAAAACAGACATACAGATCAGTGGAACAGAATACAGGACCCAGAAATAAACCTATGCCTTTTTAGTTGATTAATTTTGATGGAGGAAGCAAGCACATACAGTGGGCTAAAGATAATTTATTCAGTAAATGGTGTTGGAGAAATTGGATAGACACAGACAGAAAAACAAAACCAGACCATCTTCTTATACCACACACAAAAATAAATTCAAAATGGATTAAAAAATGTTAGGCCCAAAACCATGAATATCCTAGAAGAAAACACAGGCAGTAAAATTTCAGATATCTTACATATTTTTTTCTGTTATATCTCCTCAGGCAAGGAAAATAAAAGATGAAATTGAAAAATATGACTACAAAAACAAAATTATTTTTAATGCAAAGGAAATCATCAACAAAATAAAAAGACAAACATTTGAATGGGAGAATATATCCAGTGATACATCTGATAAGGAGTTACTATCCAAACTTCATAATGAACTTACAAAACTCAGCACCAAACAATCAGCCAAATGAAAAAATGGTCAAAGGAACTGAATAGACACTTCTCCAAAGAGGACATACAGAGACCAATAGACATACAAAAAGATGCTCAACATCACTAGTCATCAGAACAATACAAATGAAAACCACAATAAGATATCAACTCACACCAGTCAGAATGGCTATCAATAAATAAAAACAGACAAACAACCAACAAATGCTGGTGAGGATGTAGAGAAAGGGGAACACTTTTGCACTGTTGATGGGAGTGCAGATTGGTGCAGCCACTGTGGAAAGCCATATGGAGATACTTCAAAAAAATAAAAAATGCAATTGCCTTATGACCCAGAGATTCCACCTTTGAGAATTTGTCTCAAGAAACCTGAAACACTAATTCAAAAGAATATAAGCATCCCTATGTTAATTTCAGTGTTAATTACAATTGCCAGGATATGGAAACAGTCCAAGTATCCATCAATAGATGAGTGAATAAAAAAGCTATGGTACATTTACATGATGGAATACTACTTGGCTATAAAAAAGAAACAATTTTGCCTTTTGCAATAGCATGGATAGACCTGAAAGACATTATGCTAAGTGAAATAACCCAGTCAGAGAAAGACAAATACCATATGATTCCATTCGTGTGTGGAATCTAATGAACGAATTGAACTAACTAGCAAAATAGAGACAGACTTATAGAGAGCTGGCTAACAGCTTGGGGGGTTGGCATTTAGGGAATAGAGGGATCCAGAAAAAAAGGATAAAGGACTTATGGACATGGACAACAATGTGATGATTGTAGGGGGTGGGGTGGGAGAAGGGATATATTATGATGGAAAAATATAATTTTAAAAATTGATAAATAAAAAGAATTTTCTTTTTGAATGATACATTATCTTAATATTAAGGAAAATAAATAATCCCCCTTGTATTTTATTTCTTTAGTTTTATGAATACTACCATACAGAGCGAAATTTCAATATCTTTATTGATAATCTAAGAAATGAAAGAAGCATCTTTGAGAACCTACTGTATTCATGAAGTTCCCCTGACATCAAGAAGGAGGCATTTTTGTATTATATTAAAAGCCAATTCAAAATCTGCAAGGTTGTTCAAATTGTCTACTGTACAGACTATACTAAAAGTTAAAATTACTAAACTAGGGACACCACAGCTAACTCATCACAGTTGTAGATATAACAGTGTAGAAGAAATTTTAGTTCCCCTAGAGTTGAATCTAGTGAACCAAAATGCATTTTGATTTGGATTTGAATCAGACAATACCTTAATTCACCAGTTAATACACACTGTTTTTTTTTTAAGATTTTTATTTATTTTGGAGAGAGGGGAAGGGAAGGAGAAAGAGAGGGAGAGAAACATTAGTGTGTGGTTGCCTCTCATGCATTCCCTACAGGGGACCTAGCTCGCAATGCAGGCATGTGCCCTGACTGGGAATAGAACTGGCAACCCTTTGGTTTGCAGGCTCATGCTCAATCCACAGAGCTACATCAGCCAAGGTTAATATACGTAAGGCCATAGTCAAATATGGAAGAAAAACCATCTGAAGTTTTTTTCTATTCTAATGTCCATTGGGAGTATGACCTTCAACAAACAAGTGTCTATAACTGAATACTGAGAATAATATCCTAGAAAGACCTCCTAGCACCACAGCAACATACTCAGGCACCAAAGCAGATATGAGTCTTAATTATATGGTACTGCACAGAATAAACCTGGTGTCATGGCACTTGGGGAGAACAGCTGGTGCGAATATTCTACATGCCTTAATTGTGTTTTCTTCGCATAAAGCAATAACAAATAATAATTCGGGTTGTAGGGGTTCATTATTAACCCACAGTAAGTGGTGAAGGAAATGATGATTTTTCTTAGTGAAGAATGTTATCAGCAAATATCACTTCAAAGGTTTAATATTTTGACCAGAATCAATAATTACTTCACTATTCCTTGAGCATGAAGGACTCAGAGAGTAAATGATTTATTGTTCTGACAACATAGAACAAATTTTAATATTTTGAAAAAAAATTGAGACCTATTAATCCTGGCATGTGTTACTCCTAAACCCAAGGAAATGAAGAAATATTGATCTAATTTCTGCCTTTCAAGAGTGAAATTATGTATTAACCACAGAGCACCCAGCAGCATACACAAACAGCACCCCCAGAAATAGTTAGCCTGGCATCAGAATTTTGTTTTGGTAGCTAAAGACTGATTCTCTCTACAGCATTATGCAATTTGTTTCCAACAGGCTGCTTGATGCAGCAGCCAAGAAGTCTGATGAGAATCTTCAGAAAGGAGGTACAGTAGAGGCAAACGGGCCAGTCACAAAAAGGCAGAAGCAGGAAGGAAGATTATCAATAGTTGGGGATCAAG
This sequence comes from Phyllostomus discolor, assembly GCF_004126475.2. Classification (NCBI taxonomy): domain Eukaryota; kingdom Metazoa; phylum Chordata; class Mammalia; order Chiroptera; family Phyllostomidae; genus Phyllostomus; species Phyllostomus discolor. The sequence goes on from NC_040904.2 coordinate 96,255,486, forward strand.
AGTTACCTGGTGTTCTTATCAAATGCAGATTCTGATTTTGTAAATCTAAAGTGGGGCTGAAGAGTTTACATTTCTAACACACTCAAGACAGAATTTCCTTATCCCAGGAACCCACTTTGAATACAGAGAGTAGCACTTTCCTGTGCCTAAGAAAGCTAAAACCTCCACAATAATACCTGCACTGTGTCCATGGCCTCACCCTTCATATTCTCCTTTTTGGGATATAGTTTTGTTTCTAATATATTTAATTTGTTTTTTTTAAGTCCCTTATTGTGTGTTCCATTAGATGCTTATGTGGTTTTTGGACAAAGAATAAACTCTGTGTCCCAAAAAACATCCCTTTCTTTACCACTGCTTCCCAGTTAGATTGTGAAGCAGGCATTGCATGTTTTCACAACTGTCCCCTTTAAAAGACACCTACATGATAACCTAAAGTGAGACTCACTACCTATCCTTGAAAAAGAGAAAAGGAAGAGGAAAAGAATTCTGTAACACTCAAGCAGGTAGTGAAGAGAAAAAAAACAAGACTGCCAGCCTCCATGGCAGAGAGGACTGTGATTATTAAAAATAATTTTAAAACTTTTCAAAAGCACTCTTCATGCTTTAGTTCTCTCATATGAAAGACTGAATAGGACCAGGTCTGTTGTGAGTGTGGGATTCACATCTGTCTATGCTGCAGTCTAAATATTTCTTCAGCTAAGGGAGACACATTTCCTTTGAATCTTAGGCATAAAAGCCAGACTCTCTTGCCAACTAGGAAGACAGGAAAAATAAGGAGTAGGGTACAGGTAAGGAGGAGGCACTTCAACACCTGTTTCCTCCTTTAAAAGGCACTTCTCCTACTAGGAGAGAAACATACAAGCCAGCACTTTACTTTCCCCTTATACCATTTATACAAGAAAACATAAGTTAGAAAAAAAAGTAAGGGAATTAAGTAAATATCATATTCCACAGAAGGCAAGAGTATTATAACACAATACAGTTCAGCTTACCCAGATTTGTAAGGTGATGTTCTGAACATTTAATTTTGGTCAGAAAATTCTCATTTGTTCTCTGTAGCTTGCATGACAGGTCGAACCTTACAAAAAAGAGAGTATGACAAGCATTCCAAACGGTGGCAATCTTCATTCACTTTGACGAGAATAGCCCAGGCAGAGGTGGTTTGGCCACTGCCTGCTTCACAGGCAGCATCTGTGAACTGGGAATCCTTTCAGAAAAAAACATTCATAGCTCTCAAAAAGAAATGAAGATGATGGATTTTATGAACAAAAAGTAAAGTATTATTTCTACCATCATTACCACTACCATCCATCCAGTCTTTTAGACTTTTAAGGAGATACAGAACTTGTTAAAATGGGATAAATCTTTTTGGCTCATTCAATCAGTCAAAAATATTTATTAAGCATGTATGACTCTGATACTGAGTCAAGTACTCCAGAAAAAAAAAACAAGCATAAGACAGTATGCCCATATTTTGTGTGGCCAACAATCTTGTTAGACAAGGTATATATCTTGTCTATCTCTCTCTATATATCTATAAAGAGAGATTCATGAAGTATATATATATCTAGAAAGAGAGAGATTTATGAAGTAATCCTATGATAGCTTTAGACAGTATATAATTAAATATTAAATTATGCAGTATGTGTAAGTACCAAAATAAATCAGAGAAGGGAAATATCAATATAGGCTAAAATGGAAAGAGAGTAAAATTTTGGGCAAAGGGCATATTAACAGGAATCAGAACACCTAGTAGTTGCATGCAATATAGGGCTGAGCCTGGTTATTCCATCTGTAAAATGGGAATGACAGTAATATGTACTGAACAGGGTTATTTAAAGACTTAGGTAAAATGTGAAAATAAAAATGATCTTACTTAGTAAAGCCATGCACATTTTCTATGTTTTTTATTATTGATAATTAGCCTATCTTTTAGGAAATGAAGAACATTTTTTCTGTCCTGGATATAGTATCAGAGGGAGAAGAGGTAGGGCAGTTATCTAGAAAAAGAAGAAGAATGTAAGAAAACGTAGAGGAGGAAATAAGCAATGGGTATAAGACCAAGCCCTGGGGAGAAAGACAATAAAACCAGAGGCAGTTGAGTTCATTTTGAAAGAAGAGTGAATAAATCCATTTCTTTTCTGTGGGAGAATGCAGGTGTCTGCATAAATGCAGCAGCAGGCTCCTTATGCTGTTCTCCTGCTTCATATTATTAGGCCCTCATCAAACATCCCTGGTTCTGTCTTCCACAAGCTGACAGAAAGCAAAACAAAATAAAACAAAGCAAGAGAAAAGAAACCAGGGGACAAAAAGATTGCCTCACTCTCATTATGTGGCTACAAGGACGTTCACAGGAGAAGAGATTAGAAAATGTATTAAATTCTCCCCTGGCCTCAGGTAAGGCATTTCTGCACATTACTAGACTTTCTCCTGAGCCAACGAATATACTTTACCCTATGGCCCCAAGCAAGGTGGCTTGGATAATAAGAATATTAGGCGATGGAAATTCTGTAGTTGAAAAAAGTATAAACTCAAAAGGAGGAATGAGAGAAAAATACAGGAATGGAGACTAAAATAAGGGATTATCAAGAGCCAGAGAAAGATAAAAATGCAAGAGAAAGATGGTTCTAATACACTAGGTTAATCTCTACAACATTGTCCCTAGTTTCAAAGACTTTAAAGGGGATTTTAAATGAGAACAAGCCTACCAAGGACATGAGTAAATTATGTAAAATGAAAAGTTGACTTGCAGATTAAGAATAAAAAATTACTATTTGTTAAAATCCTATTGTTTGCCAGGCATTCTGTTGGTACTTGACATCTGTGAAATCCATTGTTTGTCTCATATACAGGATATGAAATAGAGGTCTGATGACATATTACCCAATATCCTCTATATTACCCCAAATGTTATCTTAGGGAGATGTCACCACAGCGAATATCTCTACATAATATTTTTAAAAATTTATTTATTTACTTTTAGAGAAAAGAGAAGGGAGGGAGAAAAAGAAGGAGAGAAACATCAATGTGTGGTTGCCTCTCATGTGCCCCCAACAGGAGACCTGGCCTGTAGCCAAGCCGTGTGCACTGAATGGCAATCAAACTGGTAACCCTTTGGTTCACAGGCCAACACTCAATCCACTGAGCCACATTAGCCAGGGCTCTACATAGTATTAAAGAAAGTATACTTTGGATTGAAATGAAACAGAACTCAGGGAAAAACTTTTGGGCAAAGTGTTGAGAACTTTTGGACAAAGAGTAATGAGGTATGATGAATCTCCCAATGGGGTAGAAGAGTATGGGCTTCCTGGTTAAACAAAGGCAAACATGCACAATCCCAAATTATACTTACCTTGTGTCTGCTGCTTTTTTAGTTCTATATTGTATATTTCATATTATTGAATTGCATGTAGTGAGAATTAAATAAAATTACATATTTAAGAGGCCTAGCAATGTGTTGATTTTCATTTCTTCCTCCAAACAGCAACAAATAATTTTCCTTGTGGATAAAAAAATAAGTGATTCTTTTGTTAGTTCCTGAATGCCTTTAATACCTCTTCCCCAGAGATTAATTTTGCTTGAACCCTTTTCTCTTCTTCAGAGATGATGACAAAAAGAGATATACCATTGTTTTCCTTGATTAATTATCCACCCCCAACCTCATTCCCAGTGTGTAGGAAATCAGAGGTGTAAGACTCTTACTCTGTCTTTCAATTTTTATGTGAAGAAACAATGACAAGGCAAAATATCTATAGTATTTCTTCAAGAGCCATCACAATTCTGAAGTACAAGTTGTACTGTGGTTGTTTCTGTATTTTACAAGGAAGAGACTGCATATGTTGTTGTGGGAAAGTGTATAGTCAGAGGTGCTTACACATGCATTCACTTTCATGTTCTATGTCACTTACCTCATTCCAGATGGACACAGAAGAAAAAAATTATTTTGAATTTTGGCCAGTGAGTTAAAAAATCAGTTAATACGCTTTTCTATTCTCAGTCTTTACTGAAAGTTGGGGGCAAAGATTCCTTTGATTTTGGAGCTTGGTTTTGGAAAAGAATAGGGTAGAGAATGACTTAAATATTATTGAGCATGCTCTCCATGCCAGGACCCATTGCAGATACTTATTTAATCCTTACACCCATTTTTCCCTTGTGCGTTTCTGGCCTTCTTCTAGCACCAAGAAGAATTTCTGGCACATAATAGGAGGTTAGTATGCACTTATCCAATAAATAAATGAGCAGTCCACCACGTTGAGTAACATATCATTATTCTAATGATAAAAAATTCAGGAAGATTAAATTTCCTGATATCATCTTAAATACTAGGCAGAGCCAAAACTTAAACCAGAGCTACCTCCCACTACAAGGGCTCCCTTCTACTATATTGCTTTGGTAAAAATGAACAATGGATTAACTTTTGTGAGTAGAGGATGAAGTGTCCTATGAAATGTGGGTAGAGATAAGTTTGGTATTTATTTAAACAAGAAAAGCCTCTTCTAAAAGAACAGATATCAAGGAATAATAGAATGATTTTATTAACCAGCTGTGCAACCACAGATAATATCTCTAAGTCAACTCTAACATCTTGCATTTGTTTCTCTTCAACAATGATCATTCTATTTAGTATGCAAGCTAAAATTCTCTACACATTTTTAATTTTAAGTTTTCCAGTATTTCAATGGTCTGATATATATGTGCATATAATTTTTGCATATGATTATGAGGGAAAATAATTAATAAGACCTACTCTTTATTCTTCTTCTTCTCTGTGGAGACCACTTTGAGGGTCTCGGCTCTACTTACACCATGTGGTCTGCCACCCATGACCTATCTGACACACCAGCAACAAGTGTTCTGTGGTGCATGGCACAGTAAAGAATGAATGAAGAGAGAAAATACCATTCAGAAGAGAGAGTAGAAATAAAGTGGAAGACGAGGTGACACAAACTCCTCATTATCCCAAATATTCTAGGGAATAGAGGTCAGAAAGTGATGGTAACCGTGCCTTTGGGTTACAACCATACGACGAGATAAGAGAGTACCAGCTGGGGCAAGAATCATATTTTCTGTGCCTTATTTCTCTATGAAAATTATAAAAATTCCGAGTATAAAATCTATTAAAAGAGAAAATTCTAAATACAAATGCTACCTTTTATTCAATGCAAGTTATTTTCCCAGTCTTTACTCTGAAACTTACTAGCAGAACTGACCCATTTTCAGCATTGAACCCTTCTTCTAAATTAACATATTTTAGAAATAAACTTTAATGTGAAGATGAAAGAAATACAAGGAGATATGTTTACCTTTACCACACAGTGAAAAACAATGATAAGACATTGTGCTTTTCCATATAGCACTTCCCTTACTATCATCCCATGCTATTGTCACCTTGGATATCCCCAGCTATTTCAGGAGTGAAAGAGAGCATGGATAATTTCTCCATTTGCAGACTCAAAGGCATTGCCCAAGGTCACATCGATGGGTGAACTGAACCCAAAACTGGATTCCTATGAATTCTCTTTTGGGGCTTTGTTCATTTGCTTATAAATCTTGACTGTACATTTCCATCCCTCAAATCCTCATTTTAGGTTAAAGTTATCAAACGGAAGATACAAATTAATAATTAAACATAGCACTTTCACTAGACCTATATCTAAGAAGCATCAGCCAGTATACATGTGGATTGTATATAGGCTAACAAAACCTCAGAAATAGTCTCAGGTTCTAAGAAATAAGACCTGTATACTTTATTCTTTCTGGCAGCTTAATGCTAGACAATGTACATGCTCTGAAGTAACCATCTCTCTCTTCCCCCTCCTTACAGCACAAAGTAACAGATGGGCTATCTCAACTAAAAATGTCAGCATTTTATTGACCAAGCTTCTACTAGATTTCACAATAGCAGTATGTGAATTATGATTTCTCCTTTTAGTGACTAACAGGGACATATTATTATTCAGGAAAACCTTTTTTTTCCATCTCTTATTTCAAATGTTATTCCATTTTTAAGATGCTTTTATTTTTCCTATTCTACAATACAGTCCCATATAAGAGTACATCCTTACAGACTCATAATTCAATGCTTAGACTATTAGACCATACCACCTGCTAGAGGGTGACATGCATCTCATTAAAGATAGCTGCCATTATTAATGATCAAGCACAGTTCAATGAGTACAGTAAAAATTTAAACATAAGCATAAAGCAAAACACTAAAGATAAATTAGGGCTGCAATGAAACTCAGATTCAGTAAACCATCTGGCTGAATCATCTATACTCAGCTTCAATCTAGAAAATACTAGCTGTTGAATATCCAACTATGGATATTCTATGTAACAAATGTTCATACATTAATCTTTTATTCATCCTGCAAGTAAACCTAAGCCTAAATCTTGAAACCTAACCTAAAAACTTTTAATGGAAACTCTATAAAATATAAATTTACAGAATTTATCTCTTTCAGGGGGGCACATTTTATGAATTGGGTATTATCTACATTAGCATGGTAAAGGAATATGTTCAATGTTTTTATTTAATCCTTCAAATTTCCCTTCTGCTTTCATATTGAGTAGAATGACAAAACACATTCCTCAATATACTATTATTCATAGTTTACCATTGTTTCTTCAAATGTGAGAAAGGGTCTAATTTATGGCATTATGCTATTGCTGCTTTATCTTTTTAAATGATGCCCTTTTCTGCCTTTCTCATCCAAATAGCATCTGCTAGTCATGAAACTAGAAATACATCTTTTAATTAACTGTTTATTTAGTTTTCCTAGGGACAATGAATTGTAGAATTACTTTTTCAAGATTTACTATTTCCTTTCTCTTTATCTCAGGCCCCACTATACATTCAACATGTCCTCTGAAGTACCAATCAAACCATCTGGCTGACAAGTGATGGGCATGGCTCCTTCATCACACTGCACGCTCCGTTCTTGGCATCTCACACCCAAAAGATATCAACAAATTGGATTGCATTCAGAGAACAACCAGAAAAATGATTAAAAGATGGAGGCATTGACCTATAAGTAAAGATGAAAGGATGAAATCCAAATAGCTTGGTGAAGCAACAACTTAGATGGCATATGATAAGTGTCCACAAGCATTTGGAGAATGTAAACACCAAGAGAAGAGAGGGAACTTTTTTAGACTGCTCTGGGGAAAAGGCAAATTAATAGGATAAAATTGAAGAAATGGGAGAGAGATGTAAAGAAGGGATGCTGATCAATTGCAGATTTCAATAAATAATGATGCAAAGTCTAAAGAGAAAGATTTCATCACATACTTTTAGGTTACAATCAGTGTTCACCTACATTGAGAAAATGACAAGTGGGAGAGAAAATAGTATCTGTTTGTATGGGTATGTCCAACATTTCTGCTGTCTTTTCCAGTTTACCAAGTGCTTTTGCATGCATTATCTCATCAGATTATCGCAATGACTATATGCCATTATTAATTCATCTTAAATAAGAAAAATATGAAAGTTACTTCTGCATAACTATTGAGGCAAACAAGAAAAAATGCAAGTAAAACATCTCTAACCCTGTGTTGATGAATTGTTGGCTCTCACAACACAATCTCAAGACAATGAAACTGAAACTATGTCACATACGATCTAGATAAAGAATTTAAGTTTGTATGTTAAGCAACAGTCTGTCTTCATTCTACCTGTTCCCTTGCTGTTCTTTCCTGGAGTAGATTAAATGAAGTACTATCAGGGCAAAATTGCATGTTGAGTAACCTTTTAGTGCTATAGATGACCCCATGTGAAAATGATTCCTGCATTAGTTGTCTGGTGGCCCTTTTCACTTGGGTGAAGAGTTCTATCATGTCTTCACTCCCTAATTCTGTTAATTGTAACCCTCAGCTCATTCATCAACGCAACATGTTGAGATCCATTTCACATGATACCCCATCTCTTGTAAGACTATTGCATAACCCAAATCAAATTTTTAAAAGCCTGGAGCTCAAATGTGCTAAGAGTCATCGTTTGCATTTTGTTGCCAGAATTAAGGCCGTGAATCTTTTCAGCCCCTTACCACATGCTTGGTATCCAATAGAGGTGTATATAGTGAATAACCCAGTTATAAACACTGTTGTTTGCAACTAGAGCTTTGGGTCCAAATCTACTGAAAGTTTTAACATTGATGAATCTGTTATGAATATATATAAGCTGTGAAGACATCTTTTGCAAAGGTAAGAGTGTGGACTATATTCTCTGTTTCATGCTTCCTTTCTGTGGTCCACACAGTAATTTCTTATTAGCCTTCTTTAGCTGGAAAGGAAAAAGGGACACATTTCTTACTCATTAGGAAATTCCAAAGTACCTATACCATAATAGCTGTGGGGAAGAAGTGAAGGAATTGATCAAAAAGTAAACAATGCAATGAAAGCAAAAGATTACCCCCAAATCAGAAGAGTCTTCGTTGTAGAAGCAAGATCTTTTAGAAATTTTGCTATTCACGCTGGAATTTGTGGACCTTTGCACAAAAATTGTTTCCTTGATTTAGAACACATAAAAGCCTGAATTGTGGGAGTATAAGAAAGTTGGGAATAGGGAAGAATTGACCTTCACTCTAAAAATTGCAGGAGTTATCCTGAATGCAAAGAAGAGTTTAGCAAATGAAGGTTTTGGCATAAGAGCCATTCTGAAATGCTATCACTAAACTAGATGCATTTACTTGTGACCAGCTCTGTTAGATTTTAGATGATTGTAATTTTTAAGTGGGTATGTTCTAGAGCAGTACATCTTAAAGTTTAATGTGTATATTAATCACTGGGGTATCTTTTTAAAGTGTGGGTTTTGATATAGTAAGTTTGGATTACAGCACGAGATTCTGGCTTTCTAAGAAATTCTAGAAGATGGTGTTGATGTTTTTGGTCCATGAACTATATTTAGAGCAACACTTTCATTCTGGTTGTATAGCATAGTGAAAAATGGCCGAACTGGCCATATACATTTTGAAAATTTACATTTGATTTACATTCTTTGTTTCATATGGAATTAATAGAAGACACTCAGGTAAAGATGCATATATTTGTAGCTTTATTTACATTAAGATTTTACAACATTTTCCTTCATTTAATTAAAGCTCCATTTTTATAAATGTTTTTAAGTCCATAACCTTATTATACTAATCCTATTATGGAAAAGAACCCTACAGAAGAATAGCCAGAAAGGTCAAATTGCCACAAGCCTCATGGCAAAGGCCTCAAATGTAGACCATTGGTGCTTTACCCAGAGTTGCTACATTTATTTCTGATGAAAGCATTAATTTATAAAATATAAAATGACAACATTTAACATTTTCATATAGAAAGCAACTCAAAACAAGAAAGAACAAAGAAAGAAGAAAGAAAGAAAAGAAAGAGAAAAGAAGATGTCTCTGGCCTGTCTTCACCTCTGAAAGATGCTTTTATTTGCAAGGAATTTTAAACTTTTGGCCCCAAAAGTGGTATTTCATTCTTCTTTCTGCTGGATAAAATGCAAACCAGAATAAAAAACCCATGAGTGGCTGCTTCGGAGGGTGGAGGAGGGGCTGTCCAGAATCACCAAGGAAACATAAGGTCTATTTTTCTGTGAAGCTAAACTTCAAAAACAAGCTAAGAGACACAAAGGGAAAAGTGTGACTGCTCTGACAACAAAAACAAGCAAATATCTCCAGAGGGGATTAGTCTCCCTTCAAAGTAACCCAAACAATGAGAGCTGAGCATGCTTCCCAGGGAAACAACACCTGTCCGTCAGACAAGGATGAGCTAATCAAACAGCCAACAGCGCCTGTGTGCAGGATTCAACAGCCTGGAGGGCTAATACCAAGTCACACACTTTCAGTCTCAAGATTTAATTTTCAAAGTGCAGTTCTTTCTCCTGAAATGTAGGGACACTGGAGGTCATCCACATCCAGGCCAGACAGCCACTGAGAGCCAGCATGCTATTTCTGTGCATCACACCAGTCTGTCTTCCAGGCTCTGCTGCAGCAGGGTCCTCCTTGTCTCCCCAAACAGCTTAATTGTTGGAAATATTTCCTTAAATTGGAGCCAAATTTTAAGTCTAATTTATGAAGAAAGTTTTGGCATTTGGAGAACTAGGCAGTTTCACTTACACGCAGGAACTCTTCAAATAAAAGAATGGGTGTTAACAACTCTGTGAAATATCCCTTCTTCTAGTTTAATCATCTCATAGGATCGTATACAGATTTTTTTCCCTTTTACCATCTGATTACAAGCTCATTTTCAATGGCTTTTTAAATATATATTGGCAAAACATAAGACTCTAGATGTAACCTAACCAGTGCAAAGTAAGTTTGAATTTTTACCTCCCACAATCTGGAAGCTATATTTCTATTAACTCACTGTAAGACCACTCTGCTCTTTATCATAAATTGTGCCAACAGTTAATGTCTGTTTTTACATAAACTGATATTAAGTTACATTTCTCCAAACCTCTCTTGTGCAATGGAGGTTTTAATCTAAATGTGGGACTTCACATTTATTCCATTGATTTTCAGCTTGTTAGCTTTTTTTTTTTTTTTTTTAAGATTTCATTTATTTATTTTTAGAGAGAGAGGAAGGGAAGGGAAGGAGAGAGACAGGGAGAAAAACATCAATATGTGACCGGAGCCCGCCCGCAGCCCAGGCATGTGCCCTGACTGGGAATCGAACCAGTCACCCTTCGGTTTGCAGCCCGCGCCCAATCCACTGAGCTACACCAGCCAGGGCTCAGTGGGATGTTCTCGTTAGAGACATTCCTGCGGTATTCAGCGACTCCGTCTTCTCACCAGTACAATGGGAACCACCACAGTGCCCAGCAGCTTCGCGTTGAGCTGTTAAAACAGTTCCGGCAGCTTGTTAGCTTTAACTCACTGTTTAAACTGAGAGTCTTTTGAATTTTTATTTTGTTTTTCAGAATATTAGATATCTCTTACAAATTAGACTTCTGAAAATTTGATAAGCAGACAGTCTATTTTGTTATCCAAGTCACTGCTGAAAATACCAAGTAGAAAAAGGCCCAAAGTAGGTTCATAGAGACTTTCAGTATATTTTATCCTCCAAGTACAGATTTGCTTAAATGCTCCATATTCTCCTTTTTCCACTTTTCCATTTACTGGCCTTAAGCAAGACTCTTGCATTTGTGAGAGAGAACATGTCAGACCTAAAAGAATCCTCACTTTGACTATTGGTTTCTTATCCTTCCTTCCTAAAGATAATACTCAAGACTAAAGATAATACTAGAGATAACACTCAAGCCTAAGCAGGACTTGCTCTAAACACCATAAGTTTGTTTTTTTCAATTACAGTTTACAGTCAATATTATTTTGTATTAGTTTTGGGTATACAGTATAGTGGTTTCACAAACATATACTTTATAAAGTGTTCCCCCGATATTTATTAACTATATTCCCTATGCTGAACTTTATATCCTCATGACTATTTTGTAGCTACCAATTTACACTTCTTTTTTAAAAATATTTTATTCATTTGTTTATAGAAAGAGGGGAAGGGAAGAAGAAAGAGAAACATCAGTGTGTGGTTGCCTCTAGCGTACCCCCTACTGGGGAACTGGCCCACAACTCAGGCATGTGCCCTGACTGGGGAATCTCTCCCTCCACACTTTCGTTTGCAGGCCTGCACTCAATCCACTGAGCTATACCAGCCAGGGCTAATTTGTATTTCTTAATCCCCTCCTGCCTCAGGCAACCATCAGTCTGTTCTTTATATCGATGGTTCCCAACCTTTTTGGCACCACAGACCAATTTTGTGGAAGACCAGAGGAAGCAGGGCAGGAAGTGGAGCTCAGGTGAGCTTTGCTTGAGACTTGGTTGTTGGGGACCCCTGCTCTATATCTATGAGTCTGTTTCGGTAACTCTTGAGGAGTACACTACGCTGCCTTCCCAGAACCTACAGGATTCCACTGGACATTCCCAGAGGTTCAGATTAGAGACTTAGGTGACTCACATTTGGAGAATTTAAACAATGATTTGAGACCAACGATCACAACTGAAAGCACTCCACATGGATGGATTTAGGTATGTGGTCCTTAAAGTAAAAAATAAAATAAAGTAAAATTTAGAGTCTTGGTAATTTTACGTGTAGGGACAATGCAGTACTGAAGTAAGTCAGCAGTTTAAGCTTTCAATCTGCCCACAGAGTTAGGTTTTGTAGAAATGCTCAGCATGATAACTAATCAGTACAGTTTCTCCAAACATCCCCTGCCTTTATTTTCAGTTGCTTGTTACTTCAATTCTCACCAATTTATCCTCCCTCACAACTCAACCCACAACTTTCTCATTGCCTGACCTGAGGCGTGGATAGCAATTTTTAGCGTAATCAACCAGAGGATGTAATCAGTGCAATTAACAGATGGATTGGGAATACTACATGAAGCCTAAATTAAAATTCCACTAAAATTGCTGTACTGTATCTGTAAATACCCACACTAAACAATTTCTTGGGAAAAATTTCTGGCAAATAATTTTAATGTAAAACTTCTGAAGAAGTTCAGCCCTTACCCTCATCTTCAGTTCAATCACTCAGTATACTTTATTGAGCACCTACAGTATTCCTATTCTTATGATGAAAGAAAAGTAAAATAGGATGTGGTATCTTCCCTCAAGGAAGACTATTGGGTGAAATAAGTAAGTCTTTTTAAAAATTATTTTATTGTTCTTCAAGTAAACTTGTCTGCATTTACCCCCCATCACTCCCTCCCAACCTAGCCATCCCCACCTCCCTCCCCTGTTTCTACCCTTTCCTTGGTTTTGTCCATGTGTCCTTTATAGTTGTTTCTGAAAACCCTTCACCCTTTCTCTCCCATTATCCCCACTTACCTCCCTTCCAGTTATGTCAGATTGTTCTTAATTGCAATGTCTCTGCTTATTGTTTGCATGATTGCTTGTTTTGTTGATTAGGTTCCACTTAAAGGTGAGATCATGTGGTATTTGTCCCTCACTGCCTGGTTTATTTCACTTAGCATAATTCTCTCCAGTTCTATCCATGCTGTTGAGAAAGGTAGACGCTCCTTCTTTCTTTCTGCTGCATAGTGTTCCATTATGTAAATGTACTATACTTTTTTGACCCATTTATTTACTGATGGGCACTCAGGTTGCCTTCAGCACTTGGCTATTGTAAATTATGCTGCTATGAACATCGGGGTGCATAGGTTCTTTTGAATTGGTATTTCAGGGTTCTTAGGCTATAATCCCAGCAGTGGAATTGCCAGATCAAAAGGCAGTTCCATTTTTAGTTTTTTGAGGAAATTCCACACTGTGTTCCACACTGTGAAATAAATAAGTCTTACATTCACACAAAAAATTCTAAAACAGTAAAAGACAGTGTTAGACTAAAAAAGCATATAAGACTATTAGATTGGAAAGAGGAGTTTCATGTTTGGCTCTGATTAGTAATGTCTTGAATTCCATGGGTCATCATTATGATCACCCTCAACTTCCTGACTCTTTTCCCTCTCCATCTTACCTGCTTTACCAAACTTCTCTGCTCTTTTGCAGAACCCATCTGTCACCTTTACTTGCTTGTGCAGAAGAGCCTAAACCTAAATGGTGACAAGGAAGGAAGGGGAAACAAAAACATGTGGCCAACCTGACTGGTTTCATTTTTTTTAGTATTTTTTTAATTATGCTATTACAATTGTCCCATTTTTTTTCTCCCCCTTCTTTCCCTCCACCCTACATCACCCTACCCTCTAGCATTTCCCTCACCTTAATTCATGTCCATGGGTTGTACATATAAGTTCTTTGGCTTCTCCATTTCTTATACTATCCTTAATCTACTCCTGTTTATTGTATGCCTACCAATTATGCTTCTTATTCCCTGTACCTTTTCCCCCATTCTCCCCCTACCCCTTCCCCACTGATAACCCCCCATGTAATCTCCATTTATGTAATCTTCTTACTGTTCTACTTGTTTGCTTAGTTCATTTTTGTTTTTCTTTTTGTTTATGTTCAGTTGTTTATAGTTGTGAGTTTGCTGTCATTTTACTGTTTATAGTTTGTGACCTTCTTAGATAAGGCCGTTTAACATTTCATATAATAAGGGCTTAGTGGTGATGAGCTCCTTTAAACTTTCCTTATCTGGGAAGCACTTTATCTGCCCTTCCATTCAAAATGGTAACTTTGCTGGATAATCTTGGATGTAGGTCCTTGTCTTTCATGACTTGGAATACTTCTTTCCAGTTCCTTCTTGCCTGCAAGGTTTCTTTTGAGAAATCAGCTGACAGTCTTAAAAGCACTCATTTGTAAGTAAACCTCTCCTTTGCCCTTGATGCTTTTAGGATTCTCCCTTTATCTTGCATCTTGAGTAATGTAATTATGATGTGCTTTTGTGTGTGCTTCCTTGGGTCCAACTTCTTTGGGCGTCTCTGAGCTTCCCGGACTTCCGAGAAGTCTATTTCCTTTGCCAGATTGGGGAAGTTCTCCTTCACTATGTTTTCAAATAAGTGTACAATTTCTTGCTTTTCCTCTTCTCCTCTGGCACTCCCATTATTTGGATGTTAGAATGTTTAAAGTTGTCCCATAGGTTTCTAAGCCTCTTCTCATTTTTTTTTGAATTCTTGTTTTCCAATCATTATTCTGTTATAGTTGAATGTTTATTTCTTCCTTCTGTTCCAAACCATTGATCTGAGTGAGTCCCTGTTTCCTTCCCTTCACTGTTGGTTCCCTGTACATTTTCACTTTATTTCACTTTTTCTTCTATTTTGCCACCATACTCAATCATTTCTGTGAGCATCCTGGTTACCAGTGGTTTTAACTGTGCATCTGATAGGTTGGCTCTCTCTTCATCACTTAGTTGTATTTTTTCTAGAGCTTTGATCTGTTCTTTCAGCTGGGCCATTTTTTTTTTTGTCTCCATGTGCACCTGTTATGTTGTAAGGGGCAGGAGCCTTAGTATTCACCAGGGTGGGACAACCCACATTGCTGCATCTGGCACTGTATGTGGGGGAAGGGTCTCAGAGGGAACAATGACACTTGCTTGGCTCTTAGCCACCTTTTAGTTACTTTCTCCCACAAGCAAATTTGGCTCTTCTGGTGCTGATTCCCAAGAGGGTGGTTTTGTGTATGTTTTAAGACCCTGTGGGTCTCTCCAATGAACTCCCCTGTGAGACTGGAAGTTTCTCCTGCTGCTTCAATACCCACAGATTTTTTCAGTCAGAGATTTTGAGGCTTTATTTCCCCACACTGGAACGCTGGCTTGTGCAGTCTTTCATGATCCCCAGTTGTTCCTCCCAGTTTACCTGCATGCAAATGTGAAACTACCCACTCTGTCAGCCACTGCCTCACCAGCCCCTGTCCTTCAGTCGCTGGCTGCCCATTTCCACCCTCCTACCAATCTGGATGAATGTTTCTTCTTTAACTCCTTGGTTGTCTGACTTCCACACAGTTCAATTTTCTGGCAGTTCTGGTCATTTTTTGTTTTTAAATTTGTTGTCTTTCTTTTGGTTGTGTGAGGTAGTAATTTGTATACACCTCCACCTCCACCTTGGTTGGAAGGTTTTTTTTTTAATTTTCCTTCATTCTTTTTTTTCCTCATCACTACCCTGAACCCCAGCCACCCTCACCTCCCACCCTTGATGCTACCCCCCTTTTTAAATCAATGTGCCACTTTGCTTATGTATCCACCCCTAAAAATAAAAAAAAAAACATACCTCTGTGTGCATTTGCAAGCCACACTATTTTATGAGTTTTGTCTCAAAGGAGAAAGTTAGTCAGTGGTTTTGTGCACATTGTAATTGTGTCTTTAAGAAAACTGTCTTCAACTGGTCATGCACCTAGGCTTAGACTGAGCAATATAAATGGGGTCACCTTTTGTAATAATTTTGTTGTAATTGTCCAAGAAATACATAAAATGTTCACTGAACAGGTAAGGAAAACTGTATGAGAATGCTGCCTATTGTATTCAATTCCATTATTTCTAGTGACAGGATTCTCTGGTTTAGCTTAGAAATCACTTTTGCATGTCATTCAGCCAGAGGCTGAAACACTGCTGAATAGAAGAGAGAAGGAAAGAATGAAATGATAACTGTCCTGCCACATGCCATTGGCCAGGGTCAGACTGTGCCCATTTATATAAGGAGATGGTATGCCTGCTCATCAGCTATTTCAGTGCTATGTGACTTGGAAGGACAAAGCAGCAGGACTCTAGGGAGCTACAATTGCAGTGTTTCAGCCACTGTTTTTTGGATCTAGACACTTTCCCATTCTGCTTCAATGTTTATGAAACTGAATGCATTTCCCAGTTTCTAGCAACCATTTTATCCCTTCTCTGGGAACTCAGGTAAGGTGGTGGAAGCACTGTGCATCCACAGCCACAGCTGGCAGCTTGGTTTCTGGACCCATAATGAAGCCAATCAGTGCTGCCTACACAAAGCCTTAACAACAACCCAAAGCCAAAGGCCCCAGTTGATGCCACCAGATTTTTCTTTCAACTCAAGTCATATAATTAGGCAGCTTTGTGGGGTTTTTTTTACACTTATGCATTATGATGGTTATTTAGGCTGAGCACAATAGTCTCTGAGAATATGCTTCTCCAGTCCATGCCTTCTTCTTACTCAGCAATGATGCTAAAAAATGCAGATATTCAATGAAGGTCACAAGCAATGCTGGTTGTTAAGGCAACAGGCAACAGATTATTTTCCCCCAGCTCTCCACTGGAAGAAAATATAATATAGAAACCTCCATGGAACTCTATGCCCTGCTCTACCTTTTTGGCCTGCCCTGTCATCCTGATATACCAGAAAAAACATCTAAGCATTTTGTTCATGTAGTTGTACCTTCACAGAAATCATGTGGTCATACCCACCTGTAACAAGACACATAATCCACCTACCTAGTATGGTTGAAAAGGTCTTACTAAAAGGAGGAAGTGGTCATTTCTATTGCAACTGTGAAAATAAGAGCTTTATTATAGTATCTGGTAGCTATACAATAAATGGGTAAGAATATTTTAAAAATAAGTAGAAGCTGTGATTATCTTTTACCTCCCTTATAAAGTAGTTCTCAAAAGCACCAAATACATAGTAGTCGAAGTGAAAATAAAAACTCAAAATTGAACATGATATTGTAAATCTCTCATTCTTTTTTTTTTAAAGATTTTATTTATTTATTTTTAGAGAGGGAAGGGAGGGAGATAGAGAGAGAGAGAGAAACATCAATGTGCGGTTGCTGGGGGTTCTGGCCTGCAACCCAGGAATGTACCCTGGCTGGGAATCAAACCTGGGACACTTTGGTTCCCAGCCCGCGCTCAATCCACTGAGCTACGCCAGCCAGGGCTAATCTCTCACTCTTGATGGAAGTATGACACTTAAAGATTGAACAGAGGACTATCATAGCCTCTTTCCACATTTCTACTCTGTGAGGGTAAGTAAGTCACTCCTCCAAGTAAGAAATGAGGGGTATTTTTGTTTGTTTGTTTGTTTGTTTTGTGTAGCGAGGTAGAAGTATTACAATTGCTGCTATAGAACTTTAAGTGAAAGTGAACAAAAACAAGGTATTTTTAGAATATTAAGTAATGCAGACAATCAACATTTTGTAGAATATAGGAAGGTACAAGCATCCATAAGAATGAATAGAAAACAATTCTACTTAAAGTGAACTTTTAGCATTTAAGACACAATGGTCAAGATATGTCTTCAAGTCATTAAAAGAGCTCCCATAAGTGAAATCATTCTATTTCAGTATGCAAAGACAGCGGTCCACAACAAACAGAACATATTAGAAGGTATTAGAAGAGTCCTCATTGTATCAGAATAGGTTATTATTTTAAATATGCTAATGAAAAGCCCTCTCTCTTACTTTGGTAAACTCCATGGCCTAATTTTCATATTTTACTGTTCATGGAGTCCAGTTCTGAATTTGTAATCCAAAAACATTGTCTCAGAACACCTCCTATCATGTGTGGGAAGTTCCATTTATGTTCTACAAGATTCTTGTGAATCCATGAACCTTCTGTTTCCATGATATGAACCTTCTTACCCTTATGTCCTGCTCTCTTAGTCTTATCCTCATCTTGCTTCTTTTGACTCTTCTTGTCTCTCTGTCCCACATAGATGGAATATGGATCCTTTCTCATGATAACCCAGACATTACTTGTACAAGACAGTAAAACACTAACTACATCTAGGGGTAAGGACTGAGAAGGCAGATGTCACTTTGCTGCACATCACAGCATACAATTTAACACTTCCTAAAATACTTATTAGGTTTTTAGGTAACAATGACTACACTTAATTCCTCAGTGATTGATTTTCATTCCAAACTCATTTGACCCTACCATGAGGCAGAGTTTCTAAACTCACCTTTGGAATTCCCCTCACATATTCCCATTTCATGCCAGAGAGAAGTAAAATAGTAGCAATGAGTAGTAAGTGTTGCTCACGTCTGTCTGGGTGGCCATGTGGTAACCACACAATCCTATGGTTTTCACTCTCAGCTACACATGCTGAAGACAGGGAGACCTGATAGGCATGTATGCAGAAATCGTCCCTGTCAGGTCTCATACCAACACTGGCAGCACAAGTTGTGTTTCTTTATCTTTGATCTGTCCTGTATTAGAAATTGAGGCCTGAGACTTAATAGTACCTATGAACTTTTAAAATAACTTGCCATTCTTTCTGGAGTAGAAAATAAAGGGCCAATTCGGATGATGGTGGGTGTGCTATTATGGACTTAGACAATTAAATATGCTATCTTTAAAAATCCTTCTGACAGCATTAATCCTCTCAGGAGTTTACTGAGTAGGTAGAGGGAATGTAAAGTGCCTCCAAGAATATGGAAATCGGTTTACTCATTGACAGTGCAATTATT
The DNA here is from genome assembly GCF_004126475.2 of Phyllostomus discolor. Classification (NCBI taxonomy): domain Eukaryota; kingdom Metazoa; phylum Chordata; class Mammalia; order Chiroptera; family Phyllostomidae; genus Phyllostomus; species Phyllostomus discolor. The sequence continues at coordinate 96,274,307 of NC_040904.2, forward strand.
AAGAAGCAACACAAAGTAGAAGATTAGTCATTTGTAGAAGTGCCAAAGAGCTTATAAAATGGGAAACAAAGCATCTTTGAAAATACCCAAGTTAAAATAAGGTGACTTGGGCAAAACTTAAAGAAGGACTGGAAAATGAAAGATGAAACCCAACCATGTTATTTTAACTGACCTGAAGAAAAAGAGGAGAATGATTTGCACAGATTCATAAAGAAAGCCAAGGAGCAAGGAATAATATCAGTGTATCTTCAGCATAATCCAAGCCAGGTTTCTTGAAGAACAAATGTGAATCTATACTTGAAACATTTATGACTATTTATAAAATGGAGTGAAAATTTTTATCATGTTATCTTGAGGCATTTTACCACTAAGAAAATCTACCTAAATTGCAAGGCTTTTGCCCCCTGCTCACCAAGCAACCCCTCTAATTAAAATAGCTGACCCCTCAGTTAGGATCTTATGACAGAGAAGAGAATACACTGACAAGATGACAATTTTTTGGTCTGGTAAGCCTGGGACTTCCATTAGCTTCTGTATGTCTTAGTGTTTATATCTATAAAGTGCAATTAATAACAGTGTGTGTTTAAGAGAGAGTTAAATTAATTAATACATGTAAAGTACTTAAAGCAGTGCTACATAGACACTTGAATTCCAACTAAATATTAAATCTTGTCAATGTTGTTGAAATCATTATGCTGACAAGAAGCTCAGTTAGAGAGATAGGAGTTAGTCTCCCAGACTTGATTATCTTCCCGTACAGTGGCAAAGCCAAGTATGTATAATGTTGGGGACCCAAGGTAGTAACTTTTGTAAATTACTTCCACTTTGTAAAGCATGAGCCAAGCTGTCTCCTTATACATACAGCCAAGCTGTTTTACCTCTACATTCCTCCAAAAGAGCTTGTGTTTTGTAGAAAGCCATTTTGTTTTTAAAGAGGGACACATCTCTTCTCTAGTGAGGTTTGTTACTCAAAGCAGGTATGAGACTTATTGTAAATAATTTTACATTTCCAATGAGATAAAAATGAGATGAAGGGAGCCTCAGATTAATAATCAGCAAACTTTCTTATAGGCAGGGAAAGATGGTGAATATTTTACCTTTGTATACAATACAATTTTTGTCATAACTACTGAACACTTTAGTTGTATCATAAAATCAGCCAAAGAAAACAATGAAAGCCCTGGCTGGCATAGCTCAGTGGATTGAGCGCAGGCTGTGGACCAAAGTGTCACAAGTTCGATTCCCAGTCAGGGTACATGCCTGGGTTGCAGGCCATGACCCCCAGCAACCGCACATTAATGTTTCTCTCTCTCTTTCTCCCTCCCCTCCCTCTCTAAAAATAAATAAATAAAATCTAAAAAAACAAACAAACAAAAACAATGAGCAGGGAGACTGCAAGATGGCAGCACAGTAGGAGGATCTTTCTCCTACCTCCTCCTGGAATCAAACTGAATAAATAAATCCAGAAATAAAACTAAAGAGGGGAATAGCCACCAAAAAAAAAAAACAACTGAAGAGTACCTGAAGAGGATGTTTTAAACCAAGGAGAAGAAGAAACCACCCTGAAGCCAGTAGGAAGGTTAGAGAAGTCAAAAGGGGCAGGCCCTGCCCTCATGGGTGGCAGACTGAGGGCACAGCATGGCTGTGGAAGCCTCCCCTTGAGAGGAGTGAAGCCTGGACCCAAGACTGTGCTCCCAAGCCTGGAGCACCAGAACTGAGAACAACTAGTCCACATAGCATCCTATGGTGAAAGGCCTCTGGGTTTGGTTTGTTTGTTTTATTAAAAAAAAAACAACACTGAAGTACAGGTTTTTCATTTGCAGCCACTTGCCTTGGGAAACAGTGAAGAGAGGGAGAGGGTGCTGTGGACTGCAATTGTGTGTGGAGAGTCTGGAGTGGGAGGCATAAGGGTGAGATGGGGGAACCGCTGCTAGCATCCCTGCTTCAGGACATCCCCACATAACCACAGCAGCCATTTTTCTTGAGAAGCACAAACCCCTCCCATGGTAAAAACAATTACCTCACCCTGTGGAATAACTCTCACCCCACCCTCTGAGACCCTGTTCTCCCCATCCTCTGGAATCCTGCTTGCCTGACCCAGCCCTTTAACTGCCACACTCCATGCTGCACTTAATCTCTGCTGAGGAGACGGAAATATAAGCAGAATTGGGGGGGTTTCAGAGACTGGCTTTGGGGCACGCCCATTCCATACATTTTCCTGGGAACTCCACTGGTGCTTCCCCCTTGTGAGAGAACCAAACTTTGTGCTCTGGAGGCTCCCCCTGCTTTTCTACTAGGGTCTGTGCCCTGCTGAGTTCAGAGAAATAATTCAGTATAGACTCAGATGTGTGGCTTAGGGCCAGGGGAACACACCCACTATCTTCCCTGAACTCTAAATGGTACCTCCCCACCACAGGAGACCCAGGGTTCCATCCTCCTAATTCCACCAGAGGACCCCTCAGAAAGTCAGATAGGCTGCTATGACTGACAGCAGGCCAGCAGGCAAGGGCAGATGAAGGCAGATACTACCGTACCTTGGGACCTTTGCTGACCCATCCCTGGGCCCAGTGCTGATAAAAGCCAGCCTTGCAATGCAACTTGACCTATCCTGTGCACAGTTAAGCATGGAGGAGACAGCTGCAAACTGTGTATTGCTTGCAGCTCAAACAGGCTGATGAGGGCTAGTACCTGGACAGCATCTGACACTGGCTTATTATACCAGCTGAAGACAACATCAGAGCAATAGCCAAAGGGAGAACCCAGCAGGCAAGGACCAAACTCTGCTAAGATGAATTCTATTTTGTTCTTTTTAATTTTTGTTATTTTTTACTTTTTCATAGCTTTTTATTATTGTTTTTCTTCTACTGTTTCTCTATTTTTTCTTTATATCTTTTTTACTATTTCTTTGTCTTACTCTATTTTTTTCTTTTTCATTTTCTTATTTTTATTCTTTTTCTTTCTTAATTTCTGCCATTTTCCTCTTTCTATTCCTTACTTTTATTGTTTCTCTTTCTTCTCCCCTGGCAAAATCATGTTTCTTTCCTCTGTTCTCCTCATATTCTTTTTCCATTTCACTATTGTTTCTCCTTCCTCTTATTCTTTGCTCTTTTCTCATTGATTTTGCTGTTGTTGGTGTTTTTACTTGTTTTTGTTATATTTTTTCTGTTGTGTTGTTTTGTTTTGTTCTGTTAGTACCTGTAAAACAGCATACAAGATATCACAAAAAATACAAAGGATTGTAATAAAATACCATGAACAACTATATGCCAAGGAATTGGACAACTCACATAAAATAGATAAATTTCTAGAAACATATAATCTTCCAAAACTGAATCAAGAAGAAGCAGAAAACCTGAACAGACTAATAATAACTAATGAAATTTTAACAATACTCAAAAAACTCCCAGTAAACAAAAGTCTTGGACCAGCTGGCTTCACAAGCAAATTTTGTCAAATGTTCAAAGAAGACCTAACACATCCATTGTTCTCAAACTATCCCAAAAAAGTTAAAGAGGAGGGAAGACTTCCAAGCTTTTTTTACCAGGCCCATATTATCCTAATTCAAAAACCAGGTAAAGACACAACAAAGAAAGACAATTATAAGCAAATATCTCTGATGAATATAGGTGCTAAAATTCTCAACAAGTATCAGCATACCAGATCCAGCAATACATTAAAAAGACCATAGACCATGATCAAGTGGTTTATCCTGGGCCTGCAAGGTTGGTACAATATTCACAAATCAATCAATGTGATACATCACATAAAGAAAATGAAAAGTAAAAATAGTATGATCATATCAATTGATGAAGAAAAAGCATTTGATAAAATGCAGTGCCTATTTATGATAAAAACTCTCAGCAAAGTGGGAATTGAGGGATCATACCTCAACATAATAAAGGCCATATATGAAAAACCTACTGTCAGCATCATAATCAATGGGCAAAAACTAATAGTGTTTTCTTTAGGATAGGGAGAAGGACAGGGATGTCCATTTTCACCACTCTTACTCAACATTGTATGGGGAATCCTAGCCACAGTGATCAGAAAAGAAGAAGAAATAGGAAGCATTTAACTTGGGGAGGAGGAATTAAAACAGTCATTATTAGCATACATGATATTGTACATAGAAAACCTTATAAGCTCAACCAAAAACCTACTAGATCTAATAAATTAATTTGGCAAAGCAGCAAGATAAAAAAATCAGGATTCAGAAATCAATGGCATTGGTATACATCAATAATTAACTATGAGGCAGAGAAATTAAAAAAATCCCACTTACTAATGTAACAAAAAATTAAGGTACCTAGGAATAAATTTAACTAAGGAGGTAAAAGACCTGTACTTAGAAAACTATCCGACACTGAAGAAAGAGACATACTCACAACTATCAACAACTGAATCTAAAAAAACAAAAAACAAAAATGAAAGAACAGTAAAGAAAGAAATTGAGGAAAATACAAATAAGTGAAAGCACATACTGTGTTCATGGACTGAAAGAGTTAACATCATTAAAATGTCCATACTACCCAAAGCAATTTATAGATTCAATGCAATTTATATTAAAATACCAATGGCATATTTCACAGATCTAGAACAAATATTCCAAAAATTTATATGGAACCAAAAATGACCCTAAATAGCATCAGAAATCTTGAGAAAGAAGAATAAAGTTGGAGGGATCAAAATACATGATATCAAACTATACTGTAAGGCCACTATAATTAAAACAGTCTGGTGCTGGCATAAGAACAGACACATAGATCAATGGAACTGAACACAGAGCCCAGGAACAAACCCACACTTTTATGGTCAATTAATATTTGGCAAAGAAGGTGAGAGCATACAATGGAATAAAGACAATCTCTTCAACAAATGGTATTAGGAAAACTGGGCTGGTACTGTACCTGCAAAAAGGAAAAAGAAACTAGTCTACCAACTACACCATATACCAGCATAAACTCAAAATGAATAAAATACTTAAACATAAGTTGTAATTCTATAAAAGTCTTAGCAGAAAAAGCAGGCAGTAAAATTTCAGATGTGTTGTGTAGCAATATTTTTGCCAATATATTTTCTAAAGAATGGGAAGCAAAGGAAAATAAAAAACAAGTGGGACGACATCAAATTAAAAAGCTGCATGGCTAAAAGAACCAATCATCAAAATAAAAAAGGAACCCACTATATGGGAGAACATATTTGACAATGATACCTCAGATAAGGGTTTAATCTCAAAATATATATAAAGAATTTATTTGACTCAAAACCAGGAATACAAATAATCCAATTAAAAAATGGGCAAAGGACTTGAACAGACACTTCTCCAAGGAGGACATACAGACATATGAAGAGATGCTCAATATCATGAGCCATCAGAGAGATGCAAATTTAAACCACAATGAAATTAACACTCACACCCGCCAAAATGGCCAAAATTAATAAATCAACAAACAACAAGTGCTGGTGAGGATGTGGAGAAAGGGGACCTCTAGTGCACTGTTGGTAGGAATGCAGACTGGTGCCCACTGTGGAAACAGTATGGAGTTTCCTCAAAAAATTAAAAATGGAACTGCCTTTTGACCTACCCATTTCACTGTTGGGAATATACTCTAAGAATCCTGAAACATCAATTCAAAATAACTTATGCACCCTAAGGTTCATAGCAGTGCTATTTACAAGAGTCAAGATTTAGAAACAGCCTAAGTGCCCATCAGTAGATGAGTGGATATAAAAAGCTGTGGTACATTTACACAATGGAGTACTATGCAGCAGTAAAAAGAAGGAATTTTTACCTCTTATGGCAGCACAGATAGAGTTGGAGACTATGATGCTAAGTGAAATAAGTCAGTCAGTAAAAGACAAATACCATATGATCTCACTCATAAGTGGAGTTTAATGTACAAAATAAACTAATGAGCAAAACAGAATTAGAGGTATAGAAACGTGGAACAGACTGACAGCTGTAAGATGGGAGGAGGGGGATGGGGGCTGATTGAATTAAGGAGAAGGGGTTAGTCAATAGAACGTGTATGCATGTCCCATGGTCATGGACAACAGTGTGAGGATTGACTGTGGGAATGGGTGGCAGGCTAGGTGGATGAAGGCAAAGGGTGAAATATTGGGACAGCTATAATAGCATAAACAGTAAAATGTTTCAAAAATAAAATGAGAACTGTAGTTGGCAAAAGCATATTGTAAACTGAATTTGGTTCATAGGCTGTTACTTGGTGATTCCTAGTTTTTTTTTAAGATTTTATTTATTTTTATTTATTTACTTATTTATTTTTAGAGAGGGAAGGGAGGAAGAAAGAGAGAGAGAAAGAAACATCAATGTGGAGTTGCTGGGGGCCGTGGCCTGCAACCCAAGCATGTGCCCTGACTGGGAATTGAACCTGCGATGCTTTGGTTCACAGCCCACGCTCAATCCACTGAGCTATGCCAGCCAGGGCATGATTCCTAGTTTTGATTAGAAAGACTAAAGAAATATTACTAATCAATTGCAATGGAAACTAAAATGGCTTAGAACTTGATTCAAACTGATTTTTTATTGATCTAGCTATACCCATATAATATCCCATACACAAATGCACACAAACATACGTGTGCACCCATGCAATGACATGCAGGCCAACAAGTCAAAGAAAGGAAGCAACATTAAAGTTCAAGATAGAGCTAAATGGATGGCATCTGTGACATAGCGTACCTTGTGTTGATTTCAAAATTACTGTGTTAAATGTTTTAAAATTACAATTTAATGAGAAGTACAATAGAAGAATATTTTGCTAAAAATTGAAAATTCTGATTATTGACAAGCCAGACGGGTACTACTTTATATAATTTAGGGCAAAAATAATCAAGTAAAGATAGAAGGAGTGGGCATAATTTTTCCTCAGAGAACTTCCATGTTTATGGAAGTTGAGTGAGTGATGTGAGATCCATATCTAATTATGGTTTACAAAGCAAAACTCCGGGCCTCTATACTTCCTGTTCTCTCACCCTGGAATGTTTTCCTTCACTTGCCAAACTCTCCCTCATCAATTTAAGCCTCGTTCAAATGTCACCTCTAGGCTGAGTTTACCTCCCTAATGCTCTGCCCACTTTTATCTGTCATATCTTTTATCTGTCATATCTGGTTGTATCCTAATTGATCTGTTTACTGGTCTAATATCCCACTGCAACTGCACTCAGAACCCTTTAAAACAGAGACAGCATCTTCCTGGTGTCCCGAGTAGCATACATAAAGCCTAATTCACTATATATTGTCATCAAGGAACATGTATAAAGGACCCATGGACAAAGACGAAGTTGGATAGTATTGAGGCTGAGGTGGGGGTGATGGGACAGGGGAAAGTGGTGGCAAGAAAATGGAGACAGCTCTACCTGAACAACAATAAAAAAATAAATTAAAATAAATTAAAATAAATTAAAAAATGTCTTGACTTACTCCATGTTTATTAAGAGAAGGGAAGCAGTACTGGACCTGTTGACCCTGCACATATGCACTGGTCTCCAATAGGTTGCATTAGACTCTTCCCTTTCAACCCGAAAAATTATAACTACCTAGGCCAGTTCAAAGTTACCTCTATCATTAAGTCTCTCACAGCCATCTTTCACCTCTCCCTCTGCAGTGTCCCATTGGCATTTGGTGTGCATGTGTGTTCTAACACAGCAATTTTGTTATTAATTCTAGTACAGAATTACCTTTACCGAATTCTGATGTTTGTAGAGTAAGGGCTATGCTCAGCACAGCATTTTATGTGGTATCAATTCTCAATAAATTTGTTTGAGTGAATAGAGCGCTTTATCTATATACTTCAAATTTAAAATTGGTGTCAAGAGTTTCCGAGCAAACCTTTTAATCAATTTATCAAATCTACTTTCTAGGACCCGTCTGACCTGAAAAAAGTCCCTTAAGAGGCTTCACTCCACTTTAAGACATTTTCAATCTACCTGCTTGTTGGCAGTTAATTTCCTCCACTCTTGCTTTCTCAATAATAATAAAATAATTTCAATGTCTCTTTCTAAATATCCCATGCTTATAAACTGCTTTTCCAATAAGTGCTACTTTTTAGAATCCTCTCTCTGCATTTGCCCCCTGAGCATACCTCTGTACTTGTCACTTCAGCCTTCATAACCTCAGTCCACCATTAACCAGTAAATATTTTTATGTTTCTAAAATTAATTGTGCTTTATTTTTATACTTGCCAAGAGCAGGCTTACAAGAAAAACACTCATTTGAAAGAAGAATGGTTTCATTTCCTAGAGCTGATAAGTCTTTTCTTCTTTAAAATTTTCTTTCTTGTGCTTCCATTCCCAGAGTTTACCTTTCTTTTCCCCTTAATTATGTGTATGTTCTAAGATTTCTTTGACACTTCCATATCAAATTTATTTTCAAATATTTTCAAATAGTTGATTGCTTTTCAATTGTAGATTGCCTTTTTAAGTCTGGGGAAGAAAATTTTTAGTGTCTGGAATTCAACTTTCTGGTTTTTACAGACAAAGGACAATGTTTCTTTCTTGGTTGAAAAGAGGGGGGAATAAAAGGAGAAGACAAAAAGATGTAGCAAGCAACTAACTGATAGGGTTAGCTGCACAGAGTCATACAACTAGTAAATTACCTGGTAGCCAGGACATTAAATTACCAATGAGTTGCTCTGCCAGCTACTTATCCCTTGGTCTGTCCTACCACAGTGCACACCAATATTAGCTGGGCACAAACCACTATGTAATAAAATTTAGGGGCTCTTTGACATTCCTGCAGTTGCACAAATGAGAACAGCTTTGGCAGGAAGACTGTGACTTCTGAGATTAAATACAGTTGATATGCAACATACCATTAAAATGAATAATATAACTTGAAACAGGACTCATTTTAGACTTTGAGGAGACACTTCTATAGCACAGTGCTGAAGAGAACAGGCTTAGAAGCCAAGTTGCTTGGGTTGAAATGCCAGCTCTGCCTCTTAGTAGACAAGAGCCAGTTACGTAAAAGATCTATCTCAGTTTCCTAATCTATGAAATGGGGGAATGATAGTATGTATCTCAGGAAGTTATTGTGGAGATCAACTGAGTTAATGTATGTAAAACACTTAGGATAGTGCCTGCCACACAGCAAATGTTAGCTATTGGTCTCATGTAATAGAAACATTGACAGATCCACACAGATTCACATTGGATCATGTGTAAAAACTGAGATTAGGTTGCTTATTGCAGAAGGAGGCTTCCATATGAGCTGCCGAGGGGTGCCTACTGCAATCAGTAATAATTGTTACTTGTAGGTCTTGTGATCAAATTATTCCTTCCAAGGCAAGACTCTGTATAATTTACTGTTATTTAGTTGCATGACATTCTCTCCCTAGGCAGCTATTGTTCTCAAATTATTCTTGTATTGGTTTAGAATAATCCGATTTGACCCTTACTAGTGCCAGGAAGATTAAACTAAAGTTTTTGGCAGCCTAAAATGCAAGAGTTCAGGCCAATGGTCCCGGACTAATCCCTGTCATTCATGGCCTTAGGGAAGATCTGTACCCTGACCAAGGAACTCCTTGGTAGGCACTTGGCCCCATTCCTTGAATGCTCCCTGAGTATTCTGTTAAAGGTCTCACTCAAGAGAACAGAAGCAAATGTACCACTAACACACCAAAACAAATACTTGGCAAGATGAGTTTATTTCTAGTTTAATCCCCTAAAGTGTGTACATGTTAAGGCTCAGAAAATGTAGTTATTAAAACAAAGCCTTTTAACCATTAAAACCTGGCTGAATATTTCTACATGTCTCCAAAGCAAGCATAAGCAATGTTAGTTCAAGAAAAGTGTTTGGTTATAGAAGTTTTTGCAAAATACAGGGAAAACAGAATGAGAACACCTTTGCAGTTGGATACTTTAGGGCAAGGGTTTGAAAAACATGCACACCTGTGAACTCTGAAGCATCCCATACCGCACATAATGTTTGATTAATTACCAACGTGATTATGCTAAGTGGCATCCACAGTAATTTAAACAGATATATAGATGGTTTGTAATTATAGGATATTGGGCTCTATAATTCATCACTTAGCAAATAGGTGTTTGTTGTGTAATTACTGTATCTCTGGGAGAGATCTGCTGTGCATTCACAGGGTAGTTTATCTTGAGCTTGCAAGCTACCAGCTATCTTTGGTTCCCTCATGTCCAAACTCAAGAAGTCTTTTGTAAAGGGTAAAGCCACAATTACCTTGGCAGATGAAACACTGTCTACTACTTGAGAAGCTGAAAATGTGGAGAGATTTATTACAATATTTAAAAAGCAAATCCAGGGAGCATAGCATTGAAAGGTAGCATTGGTGTGGTTAACAGCATAGCTCAAAAACTATGTGCAGCTTAACTCAAGTCTCCCACAATGGACTCATTCTGTGGACTCCAGGAGTGTACATACAATACAGCTTACTAGTATAGTAGAAACTTTGACCAATGTGCACTGGAAAATACATATGCCCTTCACAAAGATAAAAACACAGTGTTGAGCTGAGGTGAAAAGCTGACAGGAAAGAATAAAAATGTTTTGTTTTTCTAATCTAACTTTTTGCTTTATCCTATAGATACAATGAATAGATTATTTATGCCTGGTGAAAGTGGCTGAAATGTGCTATGTGATTGTGTCTAATTGTCTATTTCCACTTGTAAGAGAGCATAAACTAAATTCTGCCTAAGAGAGACACAGAGAGAGAGAGAGAAAGAGAAAAGAAGATGGCAAAAAGAAAGTTAAACATAGGACTGCTTCCCATGAGTGTTTTGAGAGTTTTCTTTAGATTTAATCATTTTAATATTTTGTCATATTATCTTTATGTAATATATTTCTATAAATTTTGAAGTATTTGAAAATCATCTGCCAACGTCATGACCCTAACCCATAAATAATCAGTATTTCTCAAACAATATTATCATAACATTGAAGAAAATAAGTGTAATTCCATAAATTTTTTAATTTTAAAAAATTACATTTTACTGATTATGCTGTTACAGTTATCCTGATGTTTCCCTTTGCCCCCCCCTACACCTAATAGCCCCCACTCTCTCATGCAATCTCCACATCATTGGTCATGTCCATAGGTAATACATATAAGTTCCTTGGCTACTCCATTTCCTAGGTTGTACTCTACATCTCCATGGCTATTCTGTAAGTACCTATTTGCACTTCTTAATCCCCTCACCTCTTCACCCATTTTCTCACACTCCCCTTCCATCTGGCAACCAACAAAAGCCTCTCGGTATCCATGATTCTGTCTGTTCTTCTTCTTTGCTTAGTTTGTTTTTTAGATTCAACTGTTGATAGATACATATTTTTTGCCATTTTATTGTTCATAGTTTTAATGTTCTTCTTTTTCTTAAATAAGTCCCTTTAACATTTCATATGGTAATGGTTTGGTGATGATGAACTCCTTTAGTTCTTTCTTGTCTGGGAAATACTTTATCTGTCCTTCAATTCTAAATGATAGCTTTGCTGGGTAGAGCAATCTTGGCTGTAGGTCCCTGCTTTCCATGACTTCGAATATTTCTTGCCAATCCCTTCTAGCCTGCGAAGTTTCTTTTGAGAAATCAGTTGATAGTGTTATGGGAACTCCTCTGTAGGTAACTGAATGCCTTTCTCTTGCTGCTTTTAAGATCCTCTTCTTTAACTTTAACCTTTGGCATTTTAATTATGATGTGTCTTGGAGTAGGTCTCTTTGCATCCATCTTGTTTGGGACTCTGTGATTCCTGGACTTGCATGTCTCCTTCCTTCACCAAATCAGGGAAGTTTTCTTTCACTACTTTTTTCAAATGGATTTCCAATTTCTTGCTCTTTCTCTTCTCCTTTTGGCACCCCTGTTATGCAAATGTTGGACCTCTTGAAGTCGTACCAGAGGCTGCTTATACTATCTTCATTTTTTAAAATTCTTTTTTCTTCTTGTTAATTTTTTTGGTTCCTTATGTTCCATATCATTGATTTGGATCTCACCTTTATCCACTCTACTGTTGTTTCCCTGTAAATTGTTCTCCATTTCAATTAGTGTATCCATCATTTCTGACTGGATCTTTTTTATGCTATTGAGGTCTTCACCTAAGTTCCTTGAGAATCCTTATAACCAGTGTTTCCAACTCTGTATCTGATAGATTGCTTATCTCCATTTTGTATAGTTCTTTTTCTGGAGTTTTGATCTATTCTTTCATTTGAGCCATGTTTCTTTGCCTCTTCATTTTGTTAGTCTCTCTGGGTTTGTTTCTATGTACTAGGTAGAGCTGCTTTGACACCGTGTCTTGGTAGTGTGGCCCAATGTAGTAGATGTCCTGTAGGGTCCAGTGGCACCCCGTCCCCTATCACACAACCTGACACTCAAGGTATGCCCTTTGTGTGGGCTGAGTACACCTTCTCCTTGCGGTTGAGGCTTGGTTGCTGTTGGCAGATTGATGGGAGGAATTTATTCAGACCAGTCAGCTGTAAGAATTGGCTGTGACCACTTACAACCAACCTCACCCTCTATGGAGGATCAGCTGTGCAGGAGCAGGTTGCTGATGGTCTGTAGCTGTCCATTGGATGCACTGGGGTCTCTGGGGTGGTTCAAACCAAGGTCAACCACCATCTGTGTTTTGCCTAGGGGCCCCCTTCCTGAGCTATGAAGCAATCTGAAATGGCAACATATGCAATCACATATGCAACACAGCAATCTGAAGTAACAACTTATGTTGAACTTGGAGATTCCCAGGTGAAGCAAAGCTGTGAATCAGTGCTGTGCTTGGGGCTCACTGAAGCCAGTTGTTGCTTGTTTCATTGGATTTAGGAAGTGGTGAAGTATGAGCCAAGACCAGCCATTCATTTGGAAAAGCAGCTTGGGTGGGCTCATAAGATGGGTGTTGTGGAGTCTCTGGGGATCTCCAAGGCAGTCAAACTCAGCCAGATTGATGGAATTTCATAAATAACACCAGCTTGCCAGCTGTGTGGCTCATTGGGAGGAGGGTTTAGAAAACAAACAATGGCCTCTGTTTTCCTTGATGCCAGACACTTCAGGTCTTCCTTTTATGCCACTGATACCTTTCAAGCTGCTATCCCAGTGCTGGAGCTCAGAGGGAGTGAGTCTGAGTTACTTTCTGGGACTCTGGTAGTTTCTTCCACTGACTCAATCCCGATTGATTTTTGCAGCCAGAAGTTAAGGGGACTTATGTTCCTGGCACTAGAACCTTGGGTAGGGGGTCTGGGATGGGGCTGGGACTTCTTGCTCCTGAAATATCCCTCCTGAATTCTTATCCACCATACATGTGTGGGGGACCAGGCCCTTCTACGTCTATATCCCTCCTACCAGTCTGGATGGGTGTGGTTTCTTTAATTCTGTAGTTGTCTGGCCTCCATTAAACTCAATTTCTGATGGTTCTGAGTGATGATTATTCTCTACTTTAGTAGTAATTTTGATGTGGTTGTGTGAAGAGGCAAGCCATGTCTGTTTATGCCACCATCTTTGAGGATTTTTTTTTTAAATAATGAACAATAAGAACTGAGACCTACAGAAAAAGAATGCAGTTAACAGAAAGAAACAGGTAAGTAAGAGGTTTACATCTGATGGTAAACGGAAATTTGAGATTTCTGAATTTGCATAATAACAACAGTCCTATAGATAAAGAGCATAAGTGGGGGGAAGAATGCCAAGATTTAGGGATCACACTTGGCCTACAGGAACTTAATAGTTGGTACCCTCTCTGAGAGTGACCAAGACCATGGACAGCTAATCTTTTCTATATATCATTATGAAAATGTATGAGATTCATAGCTGTGCTCATATTCAAAGGTTGTACATTGGTTACATCAAATATTTTAAGGAAATTATGACCTCCAATTTAAATGATAATGGATATGTAGGCATTGGTAGGAGAAGAATACAGTTAGCAGGAATAAATAACATATAATGAATGATTTCATGCAAGAAAAATAAAGATTATCTGGAAAAATTTCTCTTATATCAAAAAATTTAATCTTGATTTATTCTTGATGTGTGGTTAGTACAGAAGATATAGTATCTGGGCATATTAAAATTCACCATGCATGGTCTTTATAATTTTATTATTTTCATTAGACACTTACAAAAGAAATATGCATATAAATAGACAATATTAACACTTTCCTGGGGCCTTATGGAAATTAATCACAAATTATCACAAATTGTGCTTTTTAACTGTTACCAGGAAGAAAAGATTAAACTATATCTTCACAATTTTAGTAAATTTAAAAGTGAGGTTCATGATAAAAAGGTAGACAGAAACCATTAAGGTGTTGGGGATAAAATGTTCAAAGGTTTCTAGCCATCTCTTCCACGATCTTTCCACGTCAGTCCTTGTGGAGTATAGAGTCTTCTAATGTTACAGCCTGGCCATGGCAGACTTGTTTAGAGATAAAGAGTGTAAACTTAAAAAAAATGAGCAAAAATAACTTAAAGATGTGTATAGAAAGAAAGGTATATATTTACCTATAAAGGGAGAAAGTATATTCTGGAATACTTTTCTAAAGCACTTCAGTTTCAAATATTCTTTCTTAATGATTAAGTAAAAGTTTCAAATTTCTATTAATTCCCACTATTCCAACAATGAATCTATATTTTAAACTTTAGGCATAAAATGTTTTTTATGACATTTCCATTTAAACTTTAAAATATTACCAAACCTATATTGCAACTATATTAAAATTTTTTGAACATATTTTAAGTTCAAAAGGTTTTTGAAAATTCACATTAGGTTTTCTTCCTCTCTCATAGTTTCATCCTTACCCTTCCCACCCGCGACTGTGGCAGCTCTTGCCTTTCTTCTTGCTGTTGCTTAAACACCACCTCTCAATGAGGTCCTCTTTGACTGTCCTTGCAAAAATTACAACTCTTTCTGTGATTACCACCCTTGCACTCTATGTCCCTCTTCTATACTCTATTTATTACCAGTTGATATATTATACATTTTACTTTTTAACATTGTCTGACTCCTCTGCAAAATTGCAAGTTCAAAAAAAAGCTGGAATTGCTTTATATTTTGATCACTTCTAAATTTTTAGCATCTAGAAGTCTCTATAGCTTATAATGGACTTCCATTAAGTATTTGCTGAATAAATAGATGTGTTCCATGATTTCAATAGCAATTTTTATATAATTGGCAAATGTGTTTCTTCAGCCTAGCACTCTTCTCTGGATTTAAAATCTGTATATTCAACTGCCTATTTAAATTATCCCAAAACGTGACAAACTGAAAACACCCAAAACTGAATTGTCTTGCCTCTTCACGTCTCTCCATCATCCCTTCTACCTCCTAATAGTTTTAAATGATTTCTTCCATAATGAATATCAGCCATCAGCCCAGACACCCTGTGAAAAAATCTTGAAATTATGCCATAAATTCTTTTTGCTAGAATCTTATCTGTTCCTGTATCAGTCTCCCTCCTTTTCACTAACCTGTCTTAGTACTTTTGTCCAAATAAATACAATAGGCTTTTAACTGGTCATCCTGTTTCTTTCTGGTCTCAGCTTCCAATAAGCTCTATTTGTCCCAAATGCAAATATGGTTATGTCACTTTCTCTTTTAGAAGCATTCCATGGAAGTCTGTGACCACAAACTAATTAGTACAATAAAGACATCCTGCCATGATTTAGCCTCTATTCATCTCCATAGCCTAATTCTCCATGTATTTTGAGCTGAATCTCTATGTCAACCCCTGTTCCAATTTACAGGTGTTTTATTTATCCATGCTCTTATTCATGTTCATCCTTTAGCAAAGAAAGCTGTTCTTCAGTCTGCAAGCTCAAACTTGTTTTGAGATTTAGCTTAAGCTCTGCCTCTCTATTAGTTTTATAATCCTTTGATCAGAGAGACGTTACAACTCCTTCCTTTATACAGAGTTTTGGATCCACTTTATAATAACATTATACATTTGTTGTACTCATTTTTATATATGTCTACCTTGTATTACTAGATTATAAGCTCTTAGAGAATAAGGACCAATATCTTATTCATCTTTGCAACCTCAGTGCTCTTCATAATGTGGATAAAAAATACCTTAGCTGAATAAATAAACAAATGAAGAACTATGAGTTTGGGTAGAAGTATGAAACAGTGAGAATATGCAAGGGATTTACCTTGTTATAGAATCATAATAAGTGCATGAACAAGGAAGTGAAATAATAAAATTTCCTTTTAGAGTATTTGAATCTATTATAAGCATTAAGATGGTTTGGGTGGAATGAAGGCAAGGTCTAACAATTAGAAAACCACCAAAGGAATCTAGAAATAAGATAAAAGAAAAAAAAAAAAACTCTTTCAATCTACCAGGCTGAATTAGTTGCTCCCATTATATCTCTCCATGTCATTATGTTTAAAATGCTTGAAAAGTTCCTGTTCATAATGTCTGACAAATGACAGATACACAAACATTTTGCATGAGTGAGTTAAGAAGAAAAATAACAGCCCAGATTAGGGTTATGGCAGTGGGAAGGAAAGAAAGAGGGGCAGTGTGCAAAATTTCAACGGCAGAGTTTCTGCCGAGATGGCTCAGTCTTGTCTCTTAATGTTCTAGGTGTGAGCTCAGTGCTCATTCATTACCCACCATCTCTTCATTTCATCATGTCTTCCTTTCTCTTGCTTTGATTGCTCTATCTCTGCTTCAGTGCTTAGCTGGCTTTTTGGTAAATAAGCACTCAATAAATCCTGACTGAACTATATTCTAAGTCCATGCTTTTGACCACCAGTCTTCTTGCTAATCAATCTAAATCGTATCCTTAAAATCTATATGTATCTTTCACTATATCCATGTCCTTCTAAAATGCTTCCCTTAGCTCATCTCTATTTCATCTACTAATAGCTGCTAGGCTATCAGTACCCACTACTCATCCTCCCACACCCAGATGCTCTCCATACTCTTTTATTCAAGTGGTGAATGAATTCTCAGTCTCTTCCATGCCTTTCTTTACTCAGCCTCCTCTAAAAGTGTAATATCTTGAAATTTTTAACCTTAAATCTATGATCCCTGGATCCCCACCTAGTGACTTTAGGAAGAATTTTATTTTTACTTGAGACCAATTAATTGTCATGACCCTGTCAGCAAGCTAAGGCTCATGTGTTCAATTTTGTGAGCTTTGACAATGTCAGGGTCTATGGCTGCTATGTGTTAGCTCTAGCACAGTGAAAGTTATCAAATTAGTCATATATGTCCATGTATACATATTTATGTGTGGACATATATATAACTGTTCTAAAAGTGATTTAATGTATTTTTGGTAGGAAAATGATATTGTGCATAGTTATTAAAAATTCATGCTATACAGATAAAACATGAGAAAAATAAATATTATCTGAAATTGCACAATCCAGACAATCATTTTCAACATTTAATAGACAGTTTTTCAGACATTTTTAAGTTCTATACAAATTTGAACATAAATTATCATTGTTACATGTCGCTTATTATAGTGTTGTATCAACATTTAACCAGCCCTTATTAAAGGATATTTTGCTATAATGCTTGTTTCTGCACATATGAAGTCTGTCCAAAAAAAGTGCAGCCATTGTTAATATAACAAGAATGGTTTGTGCAACATCAATGTAACCTGGCAGCCAAGGAGAGTGGACTGGAATGCACATGTATGAACAATGACAACTTCACTGTACTAGTCAATGGGGACAGTAGATGCCATTGAGTGAGCATGTGTACTGTGTGGTCATCACATTCAAAATGATTGAACAAGTAGAGCAATGAATCTGCTTCAAAATTTGCATTAAGCTTGAACATTCCTCTGCAGAAACTATATGGGTGATTCAGAAGGCCACAGCAACTGGTGATTGGCAGTTTCATCATGACAATGTTCCCACTCATGTGCCACGTCTTGTGCAGAGTATTTTGGTGAAACATCAAATCACCCAGGTGACTCAGCACCCCCTACAGCCCAGATTTGGCACCCTGCACCTTCTGGCTTTTCCCCAAACTAAAATCACCTCTGAAAGGGAAGAGATTTCAGATCATTGATGAGATACAGAAAAATGATGGGGCAGCTGATGGCAATTAGAACTGTGTGAGGTCCCAACGTGCTTATTTTGAAGGGGACTGAGGCATCATTGTCCTATGTACAATGTTTGTTGCATCTTGTATCTTCTTCAAAAAAAGTCTCTGTTTTTTCATATTACATGGCTGGATACCTTTTGAACAGAACTTGTATATCTTGGTGCCCTTGCCTATATAGACATTTTGGGCAAATTCTGTGAAGCAGAAATTCAATGAAATGATTCCTAAGATGTTTCAGCATTCTAAGTGCCTGACTATTTTAGTAAATTCATTTCCTTCCAGGTCACTGATCTGCTAACCAAGAACTAATCTGGAATAATGTCATTAAAAACTTGAATTACATGGATTTTTACAGTGGTTAACACTGCTTATTATCGGGGTTTTTTTATCTTGAATTTTAGTTATATGGATTGAATAGATATTAGAGTGGTTGAAAAATATATCCTAAAGTAATTTAATAGCAAAAGAGCTAGTTGTGTTTGTCTTTCTTAATCAAATAAGTACAGGGGCTGTGGATATTAATGATAGCAAATTCCAGGGCCAGTTCTTCCAAATGCCACTTTGAAACAAACAAACAAACAAACAAAACTGTTGACTGTGGTATTGAACAAAATCAATGTTAATAAATAGATTTTAGGACCAGGTAGGAAGTTGCAAACAGAAGGACCTGAACATTAAACATACATTTTCAATTAGATAGCACTGAATTGGGTTTTGCACATACTATGTCTCTAATTCATACACAGAAGGACTTAATTATTGTAGCCTTTCTGACATATCTATTGCATCATATACAGAAACTTGAAGGTTTGAAGGCAGTAACAATATTTTCAATATTTTAAGAGAGGATTTTTAAAAATGAAACTAAAATAAAATATAAATAAGAAGAAAAATGAAATGTATCACTGAAACAAATTCTCAAATATACAAATGTCAGAAATTTCATATTTGTGGTGCCCATGGTGATTATAATCCAGCCCCACTGTGCATATGTAATAATTTATAGTTAAATGCATATTTGGTAATATGAAATGTTACACACGCTCAAGTGGACAAGAGTTATAGTTGCTGTGGGAAACAGAACTCTAAATTTTCAGATTTTTGTATTGTGAAATCTCAGCCATCAGGTTGTATTAGCATCACTTTCTACATTTAATAATGGATTGCTCCATTGTTGCTTTCAAGAGAGAAAGGCCTTTCTCCCCTTCTCCTGATATATTTAAAGTGATGGGATTTATTTTAAATTGAATTAACCAGAAAACACAGGTTCTTTATCAGATATAAGTGACAAGCGATAATCCTGCATTCTGCCTCCAATTAAACAATTTAATCAAAATAGTAGTTAAAGGGTTCTTAATTTTTTAAATGTGAAATTCATATTAACTGGGTTGACAGATACAACATTTATAAATTATTACTCAAAAGTATTTAAGCATGTTATTTTAAAAATCTTTCACACAATACCCTTTCCCTTAATGGCTACCTATATTATGATAATCTACAATAATAAGGAAGCATTGTCTGATTTCACTGTATAAGGGAGTCTGTTATAGCTGCAACTGCATTTTGAATAATCACCAGACTCCTCGAAATCATTTTTCTACATTTAAGAAATTGGAGCCTACAAGGTTAAGTAAATCACTCGTGGTCAGAGAATAAAAGCTGAGATTGAACAGAGTCAGGTCTGAGGGATCCCAAAATCCACACACTTCCTGTTACACACCACAACTCCTGTCTTGCCTTCCTGTGCTTGACCTGACTGAAGTATCTATACTCACTAAGGAGAGAAAATAGTAATAATGGCCATCATCATCATCATCTTCATATGCAAAAGCCTTAGTTAATTAGTCATGGCATTTCTGTACAAGAAAACAGGAACTTTGGAGCCTGAAGACCTATATTGCAGTGGAGTGGGACTGAAGATAAACTAGTATGTTTTGTATTGTAATGATAGATTGTCAGAGCACAAGCACAGCTTGAATTACAGAGGACTTACTAAATGTTGGGCACCACTGCAAGCATTTTAAGATATGAACTACTCTAGTTCTCAAAAAAACCCACTATGATACAGTGATTATAATTATTCTGATTTTACAGATTAGAACTCTGAAGCATGGAGAGGTTATGTGCTTAATACCCACAAAATACATATACATCTTCACAGCTATTAAGTAGTAGAACCAGGATGTGAACCAGGCTGCCTGGCTTCAAAGTCGGTGCTCTTAACTGCCATGGAAGAAGACAGGATGTTGTGAAGCACAAAGAGAAGACTGTGCATAAAGAAGTGTATGTTTTTTTTCTGTTGTCTTTGGTCAGTCACCTGCCCAAATATACCTGCCTCCATATACCTGCCCACAGAACACTGTTGTACCTCCTCTAGATAACATAAGATCTTGAAGAAAAAAATTCACAGAGTAATTCAGACCACCATTTCCACCTATAAAGATCAGTTTTTAAACTATCAATTTTAAGACGTTCTGTTGATGATTCATATATAAGCAGCTCCTAAATCACCTTTATAAACACATCTTATTTCTCTAACAGCTCCTAGATTTCTCGCATACTGAATTTGACTATATGCTCTCTTAGTCTGACTTCCTAGAGATTGTGAGCCTCCAGTCATCAACTCCTGCCTTAATTGGAGTATTTGCTCAAGGCTCTCAGCTTTCTCCTCTGCAAATGCAAATGCCACTAGGGAGTTTTGGCTTCCTCAGTGAGACATATTGTTCAAAGATGTTCAGAGTATGAGAAAGAGATCATAGTAAATAAAGCAAAGGACTCTAATTCATATTATGATCTTCACATGAAAGAAGAAATTATTTTCCTCCTTAAATATACAAATTTGCCAAGCCCTGAGAAGTAGGAAGGGAGGAATAAAACTTCATCTTAAAAAAAAATCAATTAAAAAAATCCTGAAAAACAACCCCTATCCCTTTTCTCTTACTCTCCCAAAATTTCCAGCCAATCACTTGAATTAGCTTCCTAAGCACTGACGCCATCAGATAGCTGAGACCCTATCTGGTACATCAGCAGAGCCCAGCCACTCCAACCAGACAGCAGGGAGCCATGAGCTCCAGGCCTTGGCTGCGAGCTTTGATAAGCTGAGCAGAGCCTCTCTGAGATGCAGCAAAGCAATTAAAACTGCAGAAGGGGCTTCTCTCCCCCCTTTTCCTATTTCTTCTTCCTCCAAAGTTGAATAAAAGTGATTTGATAAATTATTCTTTTCAGAGCTAACCACTCAGAAAAAAAAAGGTAAAGTCGCTCTTGAGAACTCATTATTGGCATGAATTCCCGGAACTCCAGCAATCATTACAGATCCACACAAGAGGGAAGGCAATAGGATAAAAGGACAGAAGGGAGTTTTATCTCCAGACATGCAGGAAAGAGGGAAATGTTCTCCATAAGCTCAGAGCCTACATGCATTGGAAGCCCTGTTAACCCACCTGTCTTTGCAAGGAAGACCCAAACCCTAAGCATTAACTCAAACCTTGAATGGAAGGAATAGCTTCTATATCTCCACTAAGACAAGGGCATACTCAAAAGCCTGGGTAGGGAAGTACCTTTATAGCAAGTTAGAGCTGCAAGTAGATGTCCAAAACCAAGACACAACCCCCACCCCTTAGGAGTAAAAGGAAAGGATGCTCTAGGGAATTTAGCTGGGACTTGGGACGCGGCTGGGGGGGCGGTGGAGGGGGTGGGCTGGAAACCTTGTAAACTAAGTGCAAGCCCCAGACAAGAATGTACAAACAGAATAAAACAAAACAAACAGGGACATTGGGGAGAGAGAAAAATAAGAATTTAAGATATCAATCTACCATAAATTTAGAAGGTACTCCATAAATATATTTTGCATGAATAAATACCTTTCATGCTGAAATCTGCATATAGGAAAGTGAGCTTTATGCAGCCTCTATTGTGTGAAGATGAGGCAGAAGGGCTTCTGATGGCAAAACCACTGACAGTGTCTGTCATAACAGCCACTAAAAATATTGGCCATAGTTGAAGAGATTAAAACAACAACAACTAAGGATTAAAACTCCCCTTGCCTCTAAAAGGAAACATGGAGGGTAATTTTTGAACTCTAATCGTGACTCATTGATCAGGAGGACTTACAGATTACTAACAATCTAAATCACTGAACCATCCAGGAATTATGATTTGTACATATCTGATAGAAAAGCAAATAACATTTGTCACCCATAGTTATGGCATTATGATATGGTACCATAAAAGGAATCTTTCCCCCCAAATATTTTTTCTTTCCTAAACTCAATTATACTTGACCTCACCAATCCTGTCACACTTCTGTACTTGAAGCAAACAAAAAATTAGAACTATATTGCTTTCTGTGCCTCAAAGCAATTTTGATACTTTGTGAAATAGTGATAAGAAGGCATTTCTTATGTAGCTGAGTTTGAAGTACAAGGGCAGCATACTCTGAAAAAAGGCCAAATAAAGAACATGTGGCCAAACAGCAAGAGAGGAACAAGGAACATGAGTGACACACTGCAACTGGGGAGCTGCGATGCAGAAATGGAGCTGTCTAATGAAAGATTCTTTTCCTTTACATTGGAAAATGATTTCTTATAGATCTCCAAGTTAAGCAGACATCTGAGGCCCATCAGAGTGTTCTTCTTCCCAGATCTTTACCATGTGCATGTAACCAGTCATGACATTTCAGTGACTTCTGCCGCCTAATTTTTTATAACAACAGAGTCAATGTAGAAGAAGCAGTTCAGTTAAGTAAGCTTGGCCTAAGTGCCAAGCGTTTGCTCTGCATTAAGGCTGTAGACATGGATACAATGCAGCAGGTCTCTTGAGGGACTTTTATTTTAATTGAAAAATAAGAAATTTTAATGTACCTGGAATGGTGGAAGCTCACAGGCATAGCATCTAACCCAGACCAGAATATAGATAAGGAGAGGAAGACAAAGGATACTTATTGGAGGAGATGAAGTTCTAAAAGTTGAAGATGATGAAAGTCACAAAGGGTATTTTGTACTAGGTGAACAGCTGGAGTAAAAGTTCATAAGCATGCAATAACACAAAACAGTTGAAGCCACATTTGCTTGATATAATTAAAGTATAAATATTCAGGAAGATATGAGAATAGAGAGGTAAGAAGGGGTCAGACTACAGAGTAATAACTCCGCCCTTGGAGATGACCTTGGATTGTAGACATCGCTTCACTCATTATCCCACTGCCTTGAGCTTAATCAAAAGGCCACAGGTAGTTTAAAGGGATGCTGGGGAACACTGTCTGTAGTTGAGTAATCAGTGTTCCAGGAACAAGGGAAAGGTGGATATTGAGAGCACAACTGGCAGTCTACGATATATTTTATCTTATTGACTATAGTGAGTTATTGAAGGACCTGAGACATGGATATGTCATAGCTGTATATGGAACCCAGAAAAAGAGTTCCTGTAGAAACATAAAAGAATTATTATACAATATAATAGAATCAAGGAAACCAGCTAGCAGAATGACCAAGATGTTGATAGAACTCCAACCAAGGTGGCAAGATGGTGTTCTGGAGATGAGATTAAGTCCATTTAATATAGAAGTAGTCGTCTTTTGTAATCTTTGTTGACTAAGATTTACTCTTACTATACATATCTCCAACATTTTAATTATTTTTACCAAATCAAACTCCTTTGGCATTGCTAGAGAGAGTTCCAGGAAAAAGCAACAGCTTGTATAAAGGCCTAGACAAGACACAGAGAGAATAGTTGATATCAAAGAACCAAAGATCTTATGGCCTATGTAGAGAGGTCTTGTTGAGAAAACATGCAGGAGCGGTAAGCAGGTTACAGGTTTTGCAGCCTCTCTTAGGCTATGCTGAGGCTTTGGGATTTATCAGGTAATGCAGGAGCATTGCACAGGGGTAAACAAGGAAATTAGATCACCAACATTTTTGTTATTGAGAGATCAACTGGACGCAGTGTGCAAACTGAATTGGGGCAAAGAAAGGGCAAAGCTTGAAGCAGGCAGACTAGTTGGGAGGCTACCATAGTAATCCAAAGATGAGAGAATGATGACTGAATTTAGAGTGTACATGATAAAATTCCCTCCTCAAACTGAAAAATGGACATAATTATAGGTCCTGTAAGTAATTTACTGTCAAGGTACGAAGGCAGACTGAAGTTTACTGAAAAAAGCAGATGGCTTACTGTGACTTAGGAGCCAGCAGAAGGAAGATTATCAGAACACTGCATGAGGGGTGTAGTTAAGAAGGGGTGAGCCAAGGGTACTGTTTTAAAGACAAGACTCTGAAGGGCCATCCATCAAAAGTAGCTCAGCCTTTCAGCCCCACTGCTAACAGGTGATGAAACTGGATCCATAAAACATTCCCAAGGTGTCACTGAATTGAAACATTGGAAGGTTTTACTCACCCTGAATAAGAAATCACTTTTAGTGCTTGAATTTTAATAGATTTTCTTCTCCTCCCACTTGACACACACACACACGCACATGCTTTTTTAATTATATAGCTGTATTAACTATGCAAGACAAAATAGCAAGAAAGCACTCATATCATATCATATCATATCATATCATTTTTTGCTGTTATTATGACTGCTTTACTCATTCAATCGTTCATTTTTTATACATTCATTTTTGGTGTTCATCGAACTCATTTCAGAAGTTTTAGATACTGTCTATAGTGGAAACAAAAGCAGTAGGTGATACAGGATCTTTTCTCAATAATCATTGAGATTAAAATCCCAAAATCCCTAAGGGCCTTAGATGTTATCACACTGAACTCTCTAAATCATGCATGATACCCCTCCACTATATTCAGTTATGTTATGTGGACAAGGCTTCGAACAATTCCTATGACACTGGGTTTTCTACCACCAGGTACCTTATTAGTAGACATATATTTCTTGAACCAAAATCTAGTTTCTGAATTTTATTCATAAACTAATATTTGTCATAAAGATTAAACAAATTTAGTCTCTCTTTCATTCTATAGTACTCCAAGAATTTGAAGACTTTCTCTTTCCTCTACCCCCATTCTAATATCTAGGTTAAACAAGCAATAGTTATTTTAGTACTTCCTCGCTATGAATTCAGACATCCAACTACCTTATTTACTTTTATTAGTATGCATCCTATATTTGCTAGGGTTTCTTTTAATTATGTTTAGAGAACTGAATATCATGCTTCAGGTGTGGTCAGAGTAACCAAAATAGAGCAATTCTCTTTTCTCCATTGGTCAAGAAAGTTTACTTCAAGGACTTCCATTTGGAGCAGTGTAGCAACCCAGACATGTTGAAAGGCACATCTACTACAACACAGCTACATTCCACGTAAATTACAAGGCTACCTTTTAAACATGTGAGGTAAATGTCCAGTTCAAAGTACAGAAAAATAGCATCAGAATAAACCCAAGGAAAATAGATATTCTAAACTACAATAGAATAAGTTAATAAAATAAGATACAGTGACAAAAATGTAGACATTCAACAAAGCCAAAATATGGTTATATGACAAGACTAAAAGACAAAACTCTGTCAGAACTGATGAAGGATAATAGACATAAAAGGATTAAAATTATAAAAACAAAATATGTGCCCTGGCTGGTGTAGGCTTAGTTGGTTGGGCATTGCCTTGCAAATTGAAAGAAAGGTCATGGGTTTGATTCCTGGCCAGGGCCCATGCCAAGTTTGTGCATTCAGGCTTGGTTGGGGTGTGTAGAAAAGGCAACTGAACAATGTTGCTCTCTTATATTGATGTTTTTCTGCCTCTCTATTTCCCTCCCTTCTTTCTCTAAAACAATCAATAAACATGTCCTCAGATGAACATTAAAAAAATAACATTTAAAAAAATGAATCACGCTATTAAAAAACAAAGTATGTGAACAATGTTATTCCAATAAACTTGAAAATTTAAGAAAATTGGATACATCCTATACAAATACAACATATCAAAACTGTTTCAAGAAGAACCAGAGAGTTTGAATAGCCCTATAATCAATTATTATAATAACAGAGTGAGCAGTTAAAAATCTTCCTAAAAGGAAAAGAAAGAGATCATTCAAACCTTAAAAATTTTTTTCTAGTGAACAGAAAAAGAGCAAACTTTCCCATTTTCAGGAGGCTAGGATATCATGGATATGAAAAACAAGCAAGAATTGCAGTAGAAAGAAAAGCATAAACCAATCTCAATCATAAACTTAGATATAAATCCTAAACAAAATACTAATAAAAATTCAGAAACATATGAGGAAGATGATACATCATATTCTAGTTGCTATTATCTCAAGCACCAAAAGATAATTCATTATTAGAAAATATATAAATATAATGAACGCCTTTTACATATAAAGGAACAACAAATATATAATTATCTCAATAAACACACAAAAAGCATTCTGATAAAATTAAACAACCCATCACAAACAAAGTTAGTAAGTTAGGAATAGAAAGAAACTTCTGAAAATTGTTCAAATACCTATCAAAAAAGAAAAATGTTGGACTTCTGGCCAAGATGGAGGTGTAGGTAGACACACTGTGCCTCCTTACACAACCAAAAGAAGGACAACAACAATTTAAAAACAAAAAAACCAGAACTGACAGAAAATTGAACTGTATGGAAGTCTGATAACCAAGAAGTTAAAGAAGAAACATTCATCCAGACTGTTAGGAAGGGCAGAATCTGGCAGCCAGGGTGGAGAGGACTCATGGCAAGGTGGCAGCTAGCAGACCAGGGCACGTGAGGTGGCAGATTGTGGAATGGGGTGCAAAAGGCAGAAGCTAGTGGAGCCAGTGGTCCCACATCCGAGTGCTGATACACCAGGAGAAGCTATTGGGGAGCAAGACAACCCAGAGCTCTAGCTCTGGGAAATAAAGCCTCAAACCACTCATTGAAAACACCTGTGGGGGTTGAGGTGGCAGTAGAAGAAACTACCAGCCTCACAGGCGAGTTTGTTGAAGAGACCCACAGGGCCCTAGAATGAGCACAAGCCCACCGACTGGGAATCAGCACCAGAAGGGCCCACTTTGCTTGTGGGTAGCCAGGGAAGTGACTGAAATCCGGCAAAGAGCAGAGCAAGCACCATTGTTCCCTCTCAGACCCCTCCCCCACCTACAACATCAAACACTGCGATGTGGGTTGCCCCGCCCTGGTCAACACCTAAGGTTCCACCTATAACTACGTAACAGGTATGCTGAGACAAAAAGAAAAAAAGAAAAAGAAAAGGGCCCAAACAAAAGAACAGACCAAAGCTGCAGAAAAAATACAACTAAGTAATGAAGAGATAGCCAACCTATCAGATACACAGTTCAAAACATTGGTAATAAGGATACTCACAGAAGTGGTTGAATTTGGTTGCAAATTAAATGAAAAAATGAAGGCTATCCTAAGTGAAATAAAGGAAAATGCACAGGGAACCAATAGTGATGGGAAGGAAACTGGCACTCAAATCAATGGTTTGGACCAGAAGGAAGAAAGAAACATTCAACCAGAAAAGAATGAAGAAACAAGAATTCAAAAAAATGATGAGAGGCTGAGGAACCTCCAGGACATCTTTAAACATTCCAACATTCGGATTATAGGAATACCAGAAGGAGAAGAGGAAGAGCAACAAATTGAAAACTTATTTGTACAAATAATGAAGGAGAACTTCCCCAATCTGGCAAAGGAAATAGACTTCCAGGAAGTCCAGGAAGCTCAGAAAGTCCCAAAGAAGTTGGACCCAAGGAGGAACACACCAAGGCACATCATAATTACATTAGCCAAGGTAAAAATGAAGGAGAGAATCTTAGAAGCAGCAAGAGAAAAGGAGACAATTACCTACAAAGGACTGCCCATAAGACTATCAGCTGATTTCTCAAAAGAAATCTTACAGGCAAGAAGGGGCTGGAAAGAAGTATTCCAAGCCATGAAAAGCAAAGACCTACATCCAAGATTACACTATCCAGCAAAGCTTTCAGTTAGAATGGAAAGGCAAATAAAGTGCTTCTCAGATAAGTTCAAGTTAAAGGAGTTCATCATCACCAAGCCCTTATTATATGACATGTTAAAGGAATTTATCTAAGAAAAAGCAGATACAAATTATGCACAGTAAA
Organism: Phyllostomus discolor; assembly: GCF_004126475.2. NCBI lineage: Eukaryota > Metazoa > Chordata > Mammalia > Chiroptera > Phyllostomidae > Phyllostomus > Phyllostomus discolor. Next base: position 96,302,416 of record NC_040904.2, read on the forward strand.
ATGACAGCAAACTCAGTTATTAACAACCACACCTAAAACAAAAAAACAAAAGCAAACTAAGCAAACAACTAGAACAGGAAAGGAACCACAGAAATGGAGATCACATGGAGGGTTATCAACAGGGGAGGGGAAGGAGGAGAGAGGGGGAAAATATACAGAGAATAAGTAGTATAGATGGTAGGTAGAAAATAGACAGGGGGAGGGTAAGAATAGTATAGGAAAAGTAGAAGCCAAAGAACTTATATGTATAACCCATGGACATGAACTAAAGTAGGGAGGGGAGATGTGGATGGGAGGGGGTGTGCAGGGCAGAGGGGAATAAAGGGTGGAAAATGGAACAATTGTAATAGCATAATCAATAAACTATATTTAAAAAAATACAAAACAAAAAAAAAAGAAAAAGAACAATGTACAGTGGCCAGCTGGGTGAAGAACTAGAGCTTATGGAAGAGATAAAGCTGGAGATATTGACTTGTCATCTGGGAAGAAGTGATTTTTGGCTCTATTGTAGTAAGAATAAAGGTACTTACTCCATCATAAGCCCAACTTCATACAGATCTCAACATCAATTAAAATATTTAAATGTTATCCATATCTGGTATTTTTTAGACTTTCATCCATCCAAGATGTTTATTCTTTCCAAACTTCTCTGACTTTTAGAAAACAAAGCCAACTGGATGAAAAAGGTGAAGGATTCAGAAATTCAAACTAGCAGTTACAAAATAGCCATAGGGATGTAATGTACAGCACAGGGAACATGGTCAATTATATTGTAATAACTATGTATGGTGCCATGTGGGTACTGGACTTATGGAGTCATCACTTCATAAGTTATATAAATGTCTAACCACTATGCTATTCATCTGAAATTAATATAAAATTGGATGTTAACTATGATTGAAAAAAATTTAAAAATACATGAATAAAAGTTAAATTTTACTTGCTGTCAAAGAAATAAAAAAGAACAGTAAACAAGAGCCAGGGAAAGACACATCTGGAAGGCAGCTCCTGACCTCACTGCCATGAACCAAACCTCCTCTGAGACAAAGGAGAACAGAACCAGGCTACTTGCCTGAAACAAGAAATGGAATCGTGAGAGCATACTGAGAGAAAAAAAGCGTACCTAATCATGTATCAGAAAATTGGCTAACCCTAAAAGAATGGAGTTAGGTACTTTTTAGGCAATGAGGAGCAATTAAAAATTGTTTGGTTTTTAAGAAAGTGATATTATTGAAGTGAGATCTTAAGAAAATTCATTTAAAGGTTGGAAGAAGTAGAAACTAGTGGTGAAGAAATTTAGTATAAGAAATGGGTGAACAGAAATGCAGATAAGAATTTTCCAAATTTTAAGCTATTTTTGTCTCTAGTTATTCATATTTTTGTATCTTTAACACATAATTAAAAACAATGGATAAAATCAATTTACCTCAATTCACTGGCTGTGAGATTTAATTTTATGTCAGCTTGACTACCCATGGGGTGCACAGATTAGACATTATTTCTGGGTGTGTCTATGAGGGTAATTCCAGATGAGATTAGCATTTGAATCAATAAAGTAGATTATCCTCCCCAATTTGGGTTGGTCATATCCAATCCATTGACAGCCTGATTAGAACAAAAGACAGAGAAAAACTGAATTGGGGCATCTAATCTCATTTTCTCCTCAGGATTTAAACCACTGAGTGACTCCACTAGCTTTTAGGGTTTAGAACTGAATGACAACCCTGGTTTTCCTGGGTGTCCAGCTTTTGGATAGCAGATCATGAGACTTTTGCAAGAGCTAAATCCTCCTAGTAAATAAATATATGTAGATAGACAAATAGGTAGCCAAATAAATACTGGTTTTGTTTCCCTTGAGAATCCTGACTAGCCATACTGACCAATCCTATGGAAATGCAGTTACCAGTTAAGGCACTATTGATCAGGAAAACATAGTCAATCCTTGTAATGGGGTCATAGCAGTTTCAGGGCAGCAATGAGGAAATAATTTAAGAGAAAGTTCTACAAATTAAAGTTGAGTGATACATCAAGAATGCCAAACCTTTGTCTTTGTCTTTAAAAAATATATTTCCCATTTTTCTATAAAGTTTTCTGTGCACTAATATCATATCATTTTGGGTAACCTCCTTATTCCCCAAAAGTCCAAATAATCACTTCATCTTTTTTTAAAAATTTTTGGTCTTATTGTGGGAAACGAAGTTGGAAAAAGGAGAGTAAAAGTGATGGTTTGTATAACTGCCTACGCTTATTAGTGCATTTCAAGTTCACATATGACAGCCTTGGAATGACGCCCTGCATGTACTAAGGGAAAACAAGCTGTCATTCATATTCTCTCATCTCTGAGGGTGGGATACCCATTCTCTAGGTTCTCTGGGTTCCAAGCCTGGTATTCGAAATCTTTGCTTTCCTAAGTGCATTACATTCTTCCCGTTCACAAGTCCTTTTGTGCTGTCCCCATGTTTCTCTGATTGGACCATTTTTCAAATTTCATAGTTCATGTGTGGATTTCTGCAACTATTTCCTGGTTCATTCTCCCTAGGGTCTCTCTTTATCCTCCCCCGGATGACAGATGGCCAGCTGGAATAAAATGTTCAGTTTCCTTTTCCAAAAACCAAACTACATACTCTTCTGTAGACTCAGATCCAAAGCTTTCTAGCAAATGATTCCTTGTTATCTATCCAGAATCATCCCTGTCTTATTCCTCAAAAAGCATGTACTTCCATTTCAGGAAACAAAATCCAATCTGCTTGATGCTCTTGACTTACCCACTCACACATCTGTGCCTTCTTCTTCCGTCTTAATAACACCTTCTGCCAATGTTTTTATTGTCCTATAAAACCCATCTTCAGCGAGATTTTTGTGACTCATTCTGTGCCAGCTAAATACTCTAATGCTCCATGAGTGTGTGTGTCTAACCATGTATATCCACTACACACTCTTAATTGCAGGCGGCATTATGATTCATCCCTATTTGCTTCATTCAGGTCTCCAGGAACCTTTTTCAAAACAGCTTTTTGTTAATATTTTTACTAGCCATTCCATTCAGTAAAAGACTCAAAGCTGAGATGAATATTTGTTATAATTGACAGAAGACTCACGATTGAATATAATTTCAACTGGATATTAGGCATTGCTTTTAAGAAATGAAATTAACAGAAACATAGGTAAACATTGCCTTGGCGTCATAGTGGGAAAAGCATTGAGCTGTCACTGCACAGTGTGTGGCCTTGGCAGCTCTATTTGCAAACTGAACCTCAACTTTCCTTACCTGGAAAATAAAGAGACTGGACCAAGTGATTCCTAGTATCCTTTCTAATCTAATCCTCCGTGTAAAAGTGTCTTCAGCAATGTTTTTAATAGGAAAAAAAAAGTGGACCCCAAATGAATAAACACTCTTATTCCCAGGGTTGTGAATACATTACCTTCCATAGCAAAAGAGACTTTGAAATTGTAATTATTGTCACTAATAAATAGAACTTAAAAAGAGAGATTATCCTGGATTATCTGGTTGGGCCCAGAATAGTCACATAAACCTTTAAAAAGGAAAATGGAAGTCAGAGAGATTGGAAGGAAGCATGGAAAGAACTCTATCCATTCATGCTAGTTTGCGGATGAGGAAGACAGACCGTCACATGGAGAGCATAAAAGGAAATGCATTCTTCCACTGCCAGTGAACTTGGTTGTCCGTGCACCCCAGAGGAGAGACCCACAGCCCAGAAGATACCTTGATTCCAGTTTGGTAAGACTCTGGGCAGAGTATCCAGCCATGCTGTGCTGGAATTCTTACCCACAGAACTGAGAAAATAAATCAGTGTTGTTTTACACTGCTAAGTTTGTTACAGATGCAATGGAAAAATAATGCACTCTCTAAGAACAGAGTGATGCATTTCTTGTTCTTCTACACCATATTGTAACCAAAACAGAGTAATCAGGAAATGCCCAGTGGGCAGCAGGACACAAACACCCTGGAGGTCATAAGAGAGCAAGGCTGGAGTTACTGACTTTACGTCACCTAGGCAAAAGTGACTGTTGACTACAAAAATGAATGCACTTACTAAAACATCTGAGTAAAGCTAGGAGAATAGAAGCACTTATGACCAAGTCTTCATGAGTGCCTACATGGCAGCTATAAAAAATACAGGAAACATAATTAGGGAAAAGGAGAATGGTCAGATATTAGGTTGAGAACAGAAAGTTATATATATGAAAGGTGCAGCTTATTTATTTATTTTAAATCTTCAGCTGAGGATATGTTCATTGACTTTTAGAGAGAAAAGGAGAAGGGTGTATGTGAGAAGAGGGGGAAGGAGAGAGGGGGGAGAGAGAGAGAGAGAGAGAGAGAGAGGGAGAGAGAGAGAGAGAGAGAGAGAGAGGTCACTTCCTATGTGCCCCAACCAGGGATTGATCCCTCAACCTAGGTATGTGTCCTAACCAGGAATCAAACCTGCAACCTTTTGGTTTATGGGATGATGCTCCAACCAAGTAAGCCACCCGGCCAGGGCAAAGATACAGCGTTTTTAGAAAGAAGAGCTGGTCACACCAGACGGTTTTCATCATTTCAGTGAAATGGGAGGCTGAATCAGTTAAAACGGGTACTTACTGAAACACCGAGAACAAGGTTCTGCAGTAGCCTTTGAGTGAAGGTTCTAGAACACCTGTTAGGCCTAAAGGGTGTCTCTTTGGCAGTTGGGCCAGAATGATTTTGTGGCAAGCCAGGAGAAAAATGGTGTTTCATCTTCTTCCAGAACACACTGGGATTTAGACCCAGGGAGCCACCATGACAGCCAGCGGCACACTGCACACAGCAGACCCATGAAGGGGCATTCAACAAGAACAGTGACTAGAGCAGAGACTAGATGTGGGAAAGCTCTTATTGCAATAAGGAGCAGGCTGCATGCCTGTTTGAAGTAGCTGAGATCCTTAAAGAAAGGGTGAAAGGCAGGGTGGTGCTGGGGAACAAGAGGTGACAAACGTCCCCAACTGCAGCCCTCTTCCAAATAGGTCATCATAGTTCATCTTCTCAATTTTAAAGGAGGCACTCTTTCATTTACTTTTTTTTACAAGTTTATTCTTAATTACAGTTGACATTTGGTATTATTTTGTATTAGTTCCAGGTGTACATACAGTAGAGTGGTTATATTCATTTTCCATATACAGAAATAGAAATTCAAATATTTATGTAGTTTAGGCAAGACCATATAGCAGCAGGTCGGAAGCAGACCTTGGGTTTGAAAACTTTGCATCTGTCCCTAAGTTCTGCTGCAGGTGAAGGGTCTAGGAAGAACCGCACCAGGGACCAGAACCTCTGATTGCATCATCATACCACCACGTTTCAAAACCATGCTCTTAGTTACATCCAAGTTCCTTCACGAGCATTTTTACATGCATAGCTCATTTAATTCTGATGGCAAACCTGTGTGAGCAGGTGGATATTTTTATTTCCATTATACAGATAAGGAAACTGAGCCTTAGAGAATGTGAGGCCCCTAACCCCAGGAACACAACTAGTCAAAGAGAGCATTCTTCAACGAGCTTTAACCCTACCACCAACCATGTTTTTTTTTCCACTAACTACCTGATACCTTCATTCTTTTTATCTGTCCCCCTTACTTATTTTAGCTCCACTTCCTGTGATGACTAGCAAACTTGTGTCTGTTTTCCACTTTGCCCAATCAGAGGAAGGACAAGTGACACAGCTGTCACTGGTCTCCTACCTGAGCTCAGAAGAGTCTCCTCCCTCTTAGAGATCGCCTGGTCTAGCATGAGCAGTGGGATTGGGTAGGTCCATCCTCACCCTGTTTCAGGTCACATGGAATAGAGGTGTACAATAGAGATACTTTCAGAAGACTGACAGCCCATAAAGAAGGGTTGTTAATTTGTGTGCAAAATGGCAGGGTGCCTTGGAGAATGTGAAGCAGTTAGGGGAAAAAAAGAAACGATAGATGCCATAGAAAAGAAGAGAAAAGGAAACAGCAAAGAGAAAAATGGGATAGAGAAATGAAAACAAAACAAAAATCCAGAGGGAAAAATAATAGCATGTCCCAAGGAAATAAATTTTATAAGAACAATTAAATCACAGTCAGCAGCAGCATCCTTTAAAATGCAGGCTAAAAAAGAAAAACATGTGTTGGTCCCTTCTTTCCTCCTTTCTCTAATGAAAGAATTTGTTAGGTAAAGTGCAGCAACAACAACAGAAAAAAATCACCAAGGTTTGTTTTGCCTACCTAAAATTAGAATACATTTCCTTATTTCTACATTTTCACACAATAGGTATGTAACTGTGTGAGTGAGCATATTTACTCTGCATTTTATCCTTTTCCTGATCAGAAGAAATGAAAATATGAGAGGAGGAGACCCACTGAAGGTTAGTTGGTATCATTAGTTGCTGTATTAATGAAGCCAAGAGATGCCATAGTGCGTCTTGGGGGGATAAAATGCCTGAATAATGGCTAGGACAATACTGGCCATCTCTACCCCTTAAGAAATATAATGAATCAGAGGCAACATCTAACACTCCACTGGATTTCAGTAACTTTAATTTAGGTAATGAGCACATAATTTTATGCATTATTCTTTGCACCAAGACAGTGAAATGCTTTAAAATAGAAGTAATTCTTCCCCCACAATACACTTTCAAGATAATTTGTTTTCGCGGACCTTTCAGGGCTCCTTTCCAAACAGAATTTTGCACCTGCTGTAGGAGGCTTAATTGTGAGATGGAGGCTCCCTCTACTGGACATATCGTTAGTTGCAGGTGTGAGTTCGAACCTGCTTTTGAGTTGCTAATACCTTGTGACTACTGTATGTGATTATGACTAATGAAGTGAGCAAAAAGGATAATGTCCAATTAACATATATACACACCATTCCTCTCCAAAAGCCTAGAATATAGCAATCTATTATGAATAATTTAGCATCACATATTCTCCATCTTCTTTGTGCTTGCTCACTATAGATGTCTACAATTTTAATTTTTTTTCTTATTTCTGTAAGTAGACTGTAAAATATAAGGGTTGGGTTAAGGGTTGAAATTAGTCACGCTGACCGAAGTTCAAATCACAATTTTCTACTTATTGGATTAAAAGCATATTTTCTCCCCACCAACTTTTTGTATTACCTTAGCTAAGTTAATTAACTTCTCAGAGCTTTGGTTTCTTGATGCTGGGAAATAAAGAAAATAATACACATTTTTTGGCTTGTGAGAATTAAAATGAAAATACATATCAACATACACAAAAATTTTCTCTGGCACAGTAGGCATGATTCCCTCCTTAACAAATGCTAATTTCAGGTTCATTCACTGACCTCCTCTTGCTGGGAGGTCAATGTATTTAACTAGAAAGATGTTACTCATAGTAAGTAAAACAGTAAGAGTTGAATTTGCCTTAATATTGGTAATTTCCACTCCAATGAGCAACCACCCTGCCCCCCCGCCGCCCCGCCCACCCTGGTTTCTTTTCTGACTAAGCAGGATTGTAGGAGCACAGGCTATGAGAATGACGGAGATGCCAGTGTGGGTTCTCCTCTCACCCCTTCTGTAAGAGGGAGCAGCCAGGGGGCCCCCAAAAGGATTTGTAGTGGTGTTCAGAACTCAGGGTGTCCAGAAAATATTAAAAATATGGGATGTCCTCACCCCCACAAGTCTGAGTTGAGGGATGGGATACATGGAGCAGGGCCATTGGGTTGTTTTGCATAGCAACAGCTTTGCAGATAACCTCTAGAAGGGTCATTTAACATATCTATAACCTTTAACTGGTTTCATGGATATGTTAAACAGCTGTGGCCAGGCTTTGAGCCAGGGAGAGGGAGTAACTTCCACCCAGGACATAACTGGGAGGCAACTGTCCTGGTTTTAGAACTTGCGTGAGAGCTTGGAAGATAATTGGCTCCATGCCAAGGGACCATGCTTGTCCAGACTTAACATGGCAGCCCAGAAAAGCTGGGAAATATGGGAGTGCTGGCAAGTGTAGCTGATTGTGGGAGGAGTCGGAAATGGGGCTGCAGGGGAAGATTAGCACTGGGATTTAAACCCAGGCGTGGGTTTAAATCCAGCCAAAACAAGAACCACCACTCAGCTTTAGCAGAGAATCACCATATGGCTTTGGCAAAGAACCGCCACTCAGCTTTCGCAGGGGAGAGTCACGTGGCTTTGGGGCTCCCTTTGCCATATAGCTTAGGAAGCTGGAAAGCAAGAGGTAGCAGCGATTCAGAGCTCTCTCTTAGCAGTTTGGAAGAATGCAGGAGAGACACTGCATGAAGGAAGGGGTGAAAGGACTCTTGCTGGTGGGCCATGAGAAGGTACCATGTGGATTTGGATTAAAAACAGGAGATCACAGCAGCGACACAGCTGATGGTGCCAGGAACTGAGGGAGGCCTACCAGCTGAGCACTGATTACTGGGAGGAACTGGGGGCTGCCTGAGCCATGGACTTCTATTTCTTTCCCTGAGATATGGTACCCCAGACTGGGCAAAGGGGGGAAGGAAGGACTGTGAGTGTTTGTGGGTGTTTTAAGGGACTTTGGGATTTTGATGAAGACATTAAGTCATTACTCTTAAGTCTGTACAACTTGAATAAATAATTGCTTTCCTTTTCACCAATCTCTAACATGGAGAACTATAATTCTCTGGCGATGGGAAAGGCAAACCTAGTACAGGGGGACCCCAGGAGAAGGGGAGGTCAATTCGGTAACACTGTGGGGCCCCCTTCCCTGGTGGTCAATCAGGGAAAATCATGGGAAACCACATGCGCAGTAGCTTTAAAGTAATACAACTATTTGTACATGTGCAGTAAAAGCCCACCAGAACTAGCCGGGAGGGATGCGCCCAATAAGAATAGAGTCCCTCCAGCCCATGAGGTCAATCTCTGCTTGGAGTCAACCTGCTCCCATGTTCTCTGCTATGAACTCTGGGTATTCAATTCAATTCTTTGTCCTGATCACCAAGAACCTGGTTACCTGTGCCCACCTGTGACACTTCCAGGGGCATATGCAGAGAGAAGGTCCGAGTCCTGCTTCTAGCTTCCTTCCTGCTCTGAAGCATCTCTAGTCCTGCTCACTGCAATTGTTCAATAGGTATTTATTGAAATAAACTTTACCATCTACCTTGGTCTTCACCTTCCCCTTTGTAAAATATGTATTTAATACAAACTTATTTTTCTACTTCACATCCCTTTTTCTCCCATTCCCTCCTCTCAGCCTTTTAAAATACACTGTAATGGTGCTGGTTCTCACTTACTACCTTTCGTGTTGGAAGTTCAACATATATTCTATTATTAATCCCCGTGCCTATTGTTAATGACTCTTCCTTTTGAAGTATCTTATTCCACAATAAAGACTATGACATAGCAACATAGGAAAATAAATTTGTGAGGTTAAGACTCAGTCAAACCTAGAGAACACAGTTCCTTCTCTTAGCCTGCCTTGAACAAACAGCAGATATACACCTAAATCCATGAGAAAGAAAATCTCTGGATTAGTGTGTTGCCACCAAGACTCAGGATTTTGCAATGTCTGAAGTAATCAATAGCATGGTAAGCAAGTCTGATACATGTTTCATTCCTAGTAACTTTAAGATATGATATAAATTGCACACTAGAAATATGCCCTGTATTAGTATGTTGTGAAGCAAAATAATAAAAAATAAAAATTACATAAAATGCACACTCATTTACATATTATAATATATCTTATTCACATATCTTTATCTACAAATGCCTTTGGCAAATCAAATAGTTTTCTTCTATGTATTGAATGTTTCCCCCCTAATTCATATATTAAAATCCTAACCCCCATTGTGATGATAGTAGGGTGTGGGGGTGGGGGTCTTTTGGGAAGTGATTATTATAATGGTCATGAGGGGGAAACTCTTAGGAATAGGGTCAGTGTCCTTGTAAAAGAAATGGGAAGAGGACCTGAACAGACACTTTTCCAAAGAGGATATACAGATGGCCAGTAGACATATGAAAAGATGCTCAATGTTACTATTCATCAGAGAAATGAAAATTAAAAGCACAATGAGATATCACCTCACACCTGTCAGAATGGCCATCATCAATACATCAATGGACAACAACTATTGGAGAAGATGTGGAGAAAAGGGAACCCTAGTGCACTGTTCATGGGAATGCAGACTGGTGCAACTACTGTGGAAAACAGTATAGAGCACAGGTGGCAAACACAAGGCCCACAGGCCAAATCTGCCCCTCCACCTTGTTTTATCCACCCGGCACCTTGTTTCTACCTGGTGGCAGCACCGAGCTCTCACTTAACTGGTAAGTAGTAGTTACATTTATACAGTCCTAAAGTACATTCAGTCCTTTGAAGGCAACCACGAGGCTGATGTGGCCCCCAGTGAAAATGAGTTTGACATGACTGTTTTCTCACTGTTTTGATACATAGTTTCCTCAAAAAATTAAAGATCAATCTGCTTTATCACCCAGCAATTCCACTTCTGAGAATATATCTGAAGAAACCTGACACACTAATTCAAAAGACAAATACCATATGATCTCACTTATATGTGGAATCTGATGAACAAAATAAGGTGAGAGGCATGGATACATAAAACAGACAGACAGATCTCAGAGGAGAAGGGGATGGAGGGCACTGGGAGAGATTAGCCAAAGTGCATATATACCTATATGTATTACGCATGGCCCATGGACACAGACAACAATGTGGTCAAGGCTGGGGGTAGCAGGGCTGAATGAGGGGGGCAAAGGGGGAGAAAAAGGGGGACATCTATAATAGTGTAAACAATAAGAAAAGCAAATAAAGTTTCAAATAAAATGGGATTATACTCAAGCAAAACTAAGAAATAAAACAGAAACAGACCCATAGATAAACAACAGGTGACAGCTGTCAGAGGGGGGATGGTTGCAGGGGGTGGGGGGCTGAGCCAAAAAGGTGAAAGGATTAAGAAAAGAAAAACCTTCATAGACACAGATAATAGTATAGTGATTCCAGAGGGAAAGGGGAGTTGGGTATGTAGAATAGGGTGAAATGGAATACATGGTGATGGGAAGAGACTTGACTCAGGGTGATGAACATACAATACAATATATAGATGATGTATTATAGAATTGTACACCTAAAACCTAAATAATTTTATTAACCAATGTTATCCCAATAAACACAATAAAAAAGAAAAAGAAAGAAAGAATATATGCACCCTATTTTAATTTCAGTGTTATTTACAATAGCTGAGATAGGGTAGCAACCCAAATGCCTATCAATAGATGAGTGGACAAAAAAGTTATGGTACATATATATAATGGAATATTACCAGCCATAAAAAGAATGAGATCTTAAGATTTGCAACAGCATAAATGAACCTAGAGGGTATTTTACTAAGTGAAATAAGTCAGACTGAGAAAGACAAGTACCATATGATTTCAGTCATACATGGAATCTAAAGAACAAAACAAAAAAGTAGGAGCAGACTACCAGATACAGAGAACAAACTGGTGGTTGGTGGAGGGAAGGAAGGTTGAGAGACTGGGTGAAAAGGTGAAGGGATTGAAAAATATACAGATTGGCAGTTGCAAAATAGGGAATACAGTCAATAATATTGTAATAAGTATGTATGGTACCAGATGGGTACTGAAAATATTGGGGGGATACTTTGTAACATATATGATTATCTAACAACTATGCTGTACACCTCAGAGTTCATATCACTTGAGTTGCTAACATAAATTTCTCTAGAAGTTACATCTTAACTGCTTTCTGAAAGGTTGGACGACAAACTTCAGGAGGGCAGGAGTGGTGTGAGTCTCCGTCTTGAGGCACCCATCATACTTACTACAATGCCTAGTCCACGGTGGGCACACACTCCAGGTGTGTTAAATTCAGTAGAATAAAATGGAGCATCTTTCCTTAAAATATGTTTTAACCCAGGTACAATTGTGTGATTGTGTTAAAAGCAAGCCTCTGAAATAAGCTAGTAGAGGCCTCTAGGGCTTCAAGGTAAGTTGAATCTATAAAAGTTACTAAGGTTTGGTTTAAACACCTTGGGTGGTAGGGGTGAAGGAAAGAATCGGCTATTGCAGTGATTTTCTGTCACTCCCTAATGTCTTTCTCCTTGCAGCCTTTTCAGTTCTGATACTTGTTTTTCTTAGGTGCATGTAATAGCTAAAAGAGGACAATTGAGTCAGGCATCCTCTGCCACAGTTAGAATTTCAGCAGACGTGCTTTAAATATGGTTGCAATAAAAAGAAAGACATTCAAGTCCACAGTCATTCTTAATATCCATCCAAGTTTCATCTAGCTGTACTAATTGTACCTCTGTAGACTGACTATGTGTCTCTTCTGATGTATCTACCTAGTAACCTTACTTGGCTAGAAACAGTCATATTTTCTGACATTTTATCACTGCATAGAAATCACAAACTAACTTCCTTATTTCCTTTTTACCCTAACAAGGATAAGATTGGGAACCAGGAGAATCAGGGAAGGGGCCAGGCTCCCCACAGGAATATCAGCCATGAGATATTGTGAATAAATTCAAAGGTCTGGGCAGGCTGAAGGGCACTGTTGACATAGCAAAGCCAGGAACCTGAAGTCAGTGTAAAGGCCACGGCCAGACACCAGGTTAGTATTAACAAGGCAGGAGGCAGAGCCCTCTGCACAGCAATGAATTTTCAAAAAGACCTGTTGTAAGTTGGGTCACTGAGAACAGAATTAAGAGGATGGCATCTCACATCCATTTTTGACTCACATTGATATTCTATTAATCTTTCCACCACTGTGCTCCCTTTCCTTTTCTGTTTTTTGGCCTCCCAACATTGCATAATATTTTATGCCTTCCTCCCTTCCCCACCCCCACCTCTCTCATGCGTCTGTACCTGTGTGTGCCTGTGTTTTGTGGAGGAGACATTTGTTCTCCACTTTTCCAATATACTCATCATGAAGCATTCATTGTCAGAAACACCATGCCAATCTCCACCTCAGGCTAACCAGGGTACAAGCTACTACCTATTGTAAGAGACATTCAGATGGATAGAAAAACCATGAATTAAAAATAATCAGAAGAACTCATAGAGAACAACTTCCACTAATTAGCAAAGGAAAGGCATGGACATATGAGAAAGGAGCTGTCTTGGGCATTCCATCAACTGTGAAAAATCCCTCTAACACCAGAGCTGACTATCATGCAAAGGAAAAAGATGGAGTTGCTCTGAGGAGGAAAACATTCTCTTTATTCTCGAAGTCATTGTCATTTATTCTCAAAATTACATAGTTCTTCTAGCCACCTACCTGCAGAGGAAATCTTCAATTATCCAAATTGTTCTGAGCATTGAAACTCACGTAATTCACGTGGTTGTTGAAGGAGGCAGATGTTGACATGCTTTTTCCTCTAGTCTATAGGTGAGCCCCTGTACCCAAGTGAACATATCATGTAAGAGCTGGAATTATGAATCTTGAGCTCAGAAGAAAACTGAAGAAAATGCAATGTTTTGGCTTACACATGGTCTATAAAAACCAAACTAGTGGGTGAGATGGTCCAATAAGAAAATGTTGTACGAAAAGGAAAAAGGATCCTGAATTGAGATGTGATGCACTGTAATATTTAGAAGTTGAGGGGAGACAAAGGAGTCAGCAGAGAAAACCAAGAAGCAGAGAGAAAGATGAAACTAAAATCATGGGAACAGGGCACGATAAGCCGAGTGAAGACAGTGTTGTAAGAAGAAACGCAAAAGCAACTGTGCTGAAAGATGCTTAGAGGTCAAATACAACCGGGACTTGAAAAGTGTTTCTTGAATTTGGCAACATGTTGGCCACTGGTGAATTTAGCAAGAAAAATGTCAGTGCAATGTGTGAGTGTATGCCAAGTTGGAGAGGGAACAAAAAAGGGAGGGAAAACATCATTCCTAATTCAAATTCAAAATAATAATTTAAAGAGAACATTGCCAATAATGAGTGGGGAGCAGCATGTAGCAGGACTGTAGCAGGACTGTAGCTTGAGGAAACGGCATTGTAGGGTCAAGGGTGTGCATTTGCTTACTTTGTTAGGCAGAATTCATTTAAATGCTAATGGAAAGATAGTAAAAAAGAGAATGAGTAAAGATTTCGAAGATCATGTGTATAATAACTGATGGAATTGTAACTCACAAAAAGAGAAGGGGGTTACGATTCAGAAAATTTAATTTCATATGAAGGCAGATTTGTAGATTAGGGAATGGGAAGGCAGACGAGGAGCTTGGGTTTTTGTTAAGGAGAGCACCGCTTGGAATAGTACTGTATTTTCCCATAAAAGCACATGACAATACCTCCAATATAGGTTACAATGCCATGTGGATAAGCAAAATAAACATATTGGAATTCTAAGTGGCTGGGATGTGTATAATTTCAGAATTTTGGTGTTAGCATCTTATCTAATGTACAGCATTACAAAGGGAAAGATAATAAATATTAAGAAATATTTATCAGCTATGTGGCAACACAGTTTTCTGAGCTTTCTGGAATGTGGGTTTTTGAGCCCAGTCCTACCCTGAAGAGTTTCCCAGAACCATATTAGGGTCTCATCTGGGGGAACTGCCAGAGGTTATTCAAGCAGGTGCCAGGTAGCCACACTGCCCCTTGGCATAAACACACTAGGAGCACGCAAGTGTGCGTGTGTGTGTGTGTGTGTGTGTTTAATCATGTGCTGATATGTCTGCACACACAATTTTAGAACCTGGAAACTGTAATCCTAATGTAGTACTTTCTGTTTATAGAGTATATTCATAGATGGATAAAAACCATTTTTTTTCAGATTTGTTCAGTTTTTCTAAACCAGTGATTACCATCAGTTTACTCAAAAAGGGCAAAGTCATGCTATTGTTTGTCATGCTTACCATGCGGAAACAAAGTTAGTTACTGTTAATGTTTTTACATTTTTATGTTTGATGATATCATCTACTTAGTATTTATCAGAGGACCAGGGTATTATTTAAAACATCCATTATTTGTATAAATAATAAATGCTTCATAATATGAACATTATGGTACTATTAAAGATTCAACTTTGAGTATGACTGAATGCCTAGAACTGTATTTAAAGTTCAACATTAAGGATTAGTTCAGGAACAGAAAAACTACCCAGGACTCATGCTTATGGATAATTCTGATGAAGGCAGAAATAGCGATGATGGTGGAGATGTTACTGCTAGGGATGATTATATAAATTATACAACAAGCTCAGGGTAAACACTTGTTTTCAAAACACTCTCATAACAATGGCCAATGTACTGAAGAGCACTCTTCTTTCACAGCCAATCCACAATCTCCAGGCAAAGGAAGCGGAGTCGGGAGCTGAAGTGCCTCCGTATGTTCTGTAGATTTATAGATAAAAATATCCCCACGTTCCTGACAAAGGGCTATTATTGGCCCAACCCATAAGGAAGAAGAATTTTTTTTTAGGTGACAAATACATCTTTTAAAAAAAAGAGATGTTTCAGACCTTGATTTAATACATTTTTCTCTAGAAAGGCTGCCCTATATACCACCAAGGGTGTATTACACCTGGCCTTTCTTTACTGTACAGCTATGGGGAATAAGTGACTGGCCAGGAAGTTAGCTGATAGGAATATATTTCCAGGGAAGGAAAAAATAGGCCAACACAAGGATCAGTCCTGAGACAGTGTCAGTGTCTACACCTAGGAAAAAACAGACTCAGAGAGACACTGTCATTTCCAAAAGAAAATGGAAATAATGAATAATCTGCAAAATGCAATGAAGACATTTTTATAACATTTATACTGGAAATAGAATTTGAATGCTCATTGACAAATATGGATGCACAGATTGTGGAACATTCACTTTGTGAAATATACATTGATGAGAAATAAATATGCATAATACTGAGAGCAAAGAGAAAGTCCCATAAAACTACATATATTTTATATTATTTATAAAGCTTAAGAATAAGCAAAACAAACTAATTTATTATTTTGGCATATACATCTATACATATATGCACATTTTATCAAAAAGCAAACAAAAAGTAAATATAAAATTTCAAAAAATGGTTATCACTGAAGAGAGGAAAGGGGATGCGATATGAAAGTAGCATATACATACATGGAAATTTGGTCAATATCCCAGTCCTTGGGTTGGTTATTCCTTATAAAATATTGCTTTGTAATTTACATAGTATATACAGGTCTGTCCAGAAGGTATCCAACCATGTAATATGAAAAATAGAGACATTTATTTAAGATACAAAATAAAAGAAACATTGTACCTAGGACAGTGACATCTCAGTCCCCTTCAAATAGGCATCACCTCACACAGTTCTCCCAGTCTCCATCAGCTGACCCATCATATTTTCCTGAATCTCATCAACAGTCTGAAATCTCTTCCCTTTCAAAGGTGATTTTAATTTTGGGAAAAGCCAGAAGTCACAGGACACCAAATCTGGGCTGTAGGGGTCTGAGACACCTGGGTGATTTGATGTTTCACCAAAATACTGCATAAGATGTGATACATGAGCAGGTACATTGTTGCGATGAAGCTGCCAATCCCCGTTTGCCCATAGCTGCAGGATTCTGAATCATCAAAATAGTTTCCACAGAGGAATGTTCAAGCTTAACACAAAATTTGATGCAGATTCATGGCTCTACTTGCTCACTCATTTTGAATGCAACAGCCACACAGTGCACGTGCTCACTCAGTGGCATCTACTGCCCTCACTGACAGTGAAGTCATCAGTATTCATGCATGAGCATTCCAGTCCACTCTCCTCGGCCACCAGGCTACATCGATGTTGCGCAAACTGTTCTCGTTATATTAGTAATGGCTGGGCTTTTCTCGACAGACCTCATATATCTGTGTGTAATATACATGTGTAAGTAAACATAAATGTATGTGTATCCACAATTATTTAAATGCAAAGTAAACACCTCAGTATCAATGCTTGTTATTTCTCTAAAATATGAAAATAACTCATGTTAAAACTCAATATTCACAATTCCCAATAACTGAGGATTTACTACAGGGCAAGCAATCGAAGAGCACATTGCATCAGCCAAGTAGCATTTACGTTCCACCGTGTGTTTTGTGTCATTCTGTTGGCACTTTTTCCTAAATGTCTGCACTATCTAGTATGCAATACTTAGTACTGTGTAATGATGCCAAAGAAACACATGTTTCGCTGAGTTCTGGGACAAAGGATCAGGCTGTCCAGATGTTGAAATAGAACACTCCCACCAGTGTATTTTAGAAACCATTTATGCAGCAACAGTACACACTCCAGGTTAAGGTATCATATTGTTTTGAGGCTGGTGACTTTCTTTGCTATTTTCTAAAACACACAGCATTTTGATTGCATGTATCTCCTATTCTAGCCAGTCATTTCCAATCTGGATATGCAATTCTGGAGCTGGGAGGTGAGGTTGGCCGTAGGCATGTAATATAAAATGACCTTACACATAGGACACTAAACTTAGTACCACATTTCTACCATAGCTGACTGAACTAGGAATGGGTACCCAGCCCCCAAAACACCCTTAGGCCAAAGCCAGCCTCAGACCCTGCCTGCCCAGCAGAGTTGTGCCTTACTAGAAAGGTACCTGGAGAACCTATTCAAATTCTCCATTGGGGTTTAAATTCAAAACCTAACAACAAAGGATCCTTATAGTAGTCATATCCAGAAGATAATAAACTCTGGCTTCAAGACAGAAAAGAGTATAGGAT
This sequence comes from Phyllostomus discolor, assembly GCF_004126475.2. NCBI lineage: Eukaryota > Metazoa > Chordata > Mammalia > Chiroptera > Phyllostomidae > Phyllostomus > Phyllostomus discolor. Next base: position 96,320,091 of record NC_040904.2, read on the forward strand.
CAAAAGGACACAGAGCTCCTTTGCCAGCAGAACCTAACCATTGCCTCTGGTGCTAGTAGGCTTCCCCAGGCCTGGGCAGCTGGACAAGGTCTTTTTTTCCTCACACTGATTGTAGTCAGCAACTGCTACCAAATAAATGGGAAATTCAGGTGCACCATTTCACATAGGTAGGTCTATTTGCTATAAAAACAATTGATTCATTGGTTCTGGAGAATTTATGCAACATTGTTAAACCCCTAGTACAAACATGCTAAACACTGCCCCATGATGTTTATAGAAAGTTAAAAGATAGAAAGGAAAACGTTATTGGTTGATAAAATCACACATCACAAAAGTAGCAGCTACTACCAAGATGTAAATGATAAAAGAGCAATGCAAGCTTATGACTTTCAAAATAAAACTTTATAGCCCTTTCTTGGATACTGATTTCCACTAAAGGGAACCTGGACTCCATGTAAGGCAGCTGATTCCATTTCTCAGGATAGGAGAAACCAAAATGTGTCTGAAATATCTGGTTGGCAGAAATAAACAAAGAATCCTCCTGAAAATAGCAAGGATGATACTGAAGGAACAGGCGTCAGCTTCAAGGATGTCATACTGTCTAGTGTGCAATAAGTTGAATGCTGTTTGGGCCTGCTGAATGTGTGAGCAACCAGCAGTTTATAATGATACTAAAAGAGAAAAGATCATTTAAGTTACAAAAAGTCACAATGCAAAAATGGATGAAAACAGATGTTAATATTTTATTAGTGTTATAAATATGCACATTTTTATTATAGAAGAATAAAATACATAGTTCCTTACAAGTAAAAAGGTATAGCAGTGTAGAATACACCCCAACAGTCCTTTTAAGAGGAAGGATGAACTGCACTCAGCTGCTGTGAGATGCATCTCAGAAATCCCAGCAACTGCCTATCAGACAGAGGGAAGAGGGAAGCCAGCCGAATGTGAATTTTTCCACGATTCCTCATCCTCGCCAGTGAAACACTATACTTCTAAAATTGTATGAATTGTTACTAAAATTCTGCTGAGAGAGCCATGATAATTACCACTGCTTCAGCAGAGTTACAAATCTGCTACATAGTTTTCAGCCAAAAGATACATGATTCAAAAAATCATTTCTCTTGTACATAAAGCCTTGACCCAATTATCCAGGAAGGCTGGCTTCCCCTTGGTGGAGAGTTAGGAACTAGAGAAGCTCTTTCAAGCTTCTAGTGCAGTAGCCCTCAAAAACAGGGGAAATACTTCCCCTGAGAATATATTGTGTCTATCTTCTCAGTAAACTGCACATACCTGCGGGCACCAAATGTGTTTTCACTTTCAGGGGCTTACATATTCCTGAAGCTCGGCTCCAGGCTAAGGATCTGTGGATTTCCATTGTGAATAGTTTGCCTGATGTCCGAAATTTCTTTGTGTCAATGTGAGGAATGAGGGTGAGATTTAGATGGAGTTTTTATCATCACTTGTTTGAATTTTCCCAGCAATCCCTTATTTGGTCTCCCTGCACTTCAGTGCCATCAACCTGTCTTCTACACTGCTACAGTAATGCCCTCTTGAAAATGAATATTTAATCATTTGACATGCATACACCCATCACTTCCTGCTGAACATTTTTCAAAAGTTCTTTATCATCATTAGGAAAAAAATCCCAAAAATTCCTTTGCAAAGTATCCAGGATTCTTCCCTTCCCTTCCCTTCCTTTTGAGTCTCCTCTTTGCCCATCAGACCCCATGTCCTGTGCACTTTGCCACATAATACCACAGTCTGAGCCTTTGCACGTGTGTTCCTTCTGTCTGGAATATCGTCCTATGCCTTTATTCTAAAGAAAATAGCCCTGGCTGGTGTAGCTCAGTGGATTGAGCACAGGCTTGTGAAAGGTCGAGGTTCAATTCCCAGTCAGGGCACATGCCTGGGTTGCAGGCCAGGTCCCCAGCAGGGGGTGTGCTAGAGGCAACCACACATAGATGTTTCTCTCTCTCCTTCCCTTCCCCTCTCTCTAAAAATAAATAAACTCTTTAAATTTTTTTAAAAATAAAGAAAATAAAGATTAATTATCCAGTCTTTGTAGGACCCAGAATGGCCTTCACCTCTTTCAGGGAGCTTTCTCTAGCCCTCCCACTGTGTGTCAAATTCTCTCCTACTTGGTGCCTGGGCAAACCTATGCAATCTCCTAGTCTAACACTTACCAATGTGCCCTACCACAGACAGTCTCCCTCTCCTGGCTGTGAGGTCCTTAATAGCATGGACACTATTTTTGTTACTTTATCTACAATGACTGCAAAAGTATGCCTGACATAGTAAAAATGAAAAACAATGTTCGTGTGCAGTGACAAAGTGGAAAAAGTAGCTGTCAGGAACAATATAGTTCAGAGAAAAAAAGAACTGAACAGGTTGTCTAAAGACTTTTTTTCTGTTCTGGGATCAGCTAATTCACTGCAGACCCTTGAGGAACACATTTTATTTCTGAGTTTTCCTTCCCTTTGGAAGGAAAAATGAGGTAGTTGAACTGGATGCTCTCAGAAGTCCCCTTCAACTCTAAATTCCAATTTTTATGAAGTTTTCTGTTTAGTTTCTCTGTCTATCCAAGATGTACCTCACTGATGTGTTACATGATTTGAGAAGGGGGAGGAAGGAAATGGTTTACAATACATGCACTCAACCAGAAGACCCCAGTAATGTCTTCTGGAAACATTGAAAACAAGCTTTTATTTCCCAGTTACTTTTCCCTGCTGTGAAGCAAAAATAAAAAATAAATTTTCATTATACTGTTCTCTGTCATTTTTTTTGTTTAATGGAAGCAAGCAGAGGAGGGGAATGTAGTGAGCCGGCTTACATTCTTCAATGCTTTTTAAAACAATTATTTAGGTTTCAAATTGGCATTTCTGACATAAATTAAAATAAAAAGGCATATTCCTAGAATAAAGCTTTGTGAGTACAAGGACTTGTCTGTTTGGCTAACCGTGGCTTCCTTGGTACCTGACATGTTTTGGTTACTCAGTGAATATCTGTTAAATGACAAGTATTCCCCACCATTCTTTTCAATTGTATCAAGGAGATCACAGTTCAGGGGACATACATAGTGCAAAAGAATTTATTAAGTCGATCTTGAATATTTCAAAATAGATATTTGGATATGGCCTGGATGTTTATAAAGGGCTTGCTAAGCTTTCCTGGCTGCTTTTGGTATATTTAAGAATGCAAGTTTAAAAACAATGAAAAGGTGACCAGTATACTAACTATATTTGATTTCAACCCATTCCCTAAAGCAATTACCCCAAAGAATTGCCTTAGATGACTCTTTAAAACCTTTTTCTGTACAAGATGCTAGATATCTTTCAGGAAAGTATTCAGTTGAAACTCCTGATTTATAAGAAGGATAAATTAAATTATAAGTATTTTCCTTATCAGTGTAGTTTTTCCTTAACAAATAGGTTCAAATGAACAACATAAATAGTTATTTCAGATTTAAGAAGCACCAAATGTTGAGTTGCTTTAATAGAATATCAGGATGAGTGAATGAGTCATTGTCTCTGGACTCAAATACATACAGCCTAGGGGGGAAATGAGAGATATACTCACAGGATAAAATGCTGCATAATAAGGCATAACAAATATTATCCCTTTTTGTATTATAGGCTGGATGAGGGGAATCTGAGATCTCTTTCATGGCATAACATTCGGAGAAGTTATTAGAGAGGAGGAAGCATGTAGACTGAACATGTCCTTGGGTGAGGGGTATGGTTTCGGTAAATGAAAGAGGAGGGGAAGACATTTCTGGTAGAGAGAACCACGTGTCAGAAATCTGGAATCCAGCTAACACAGACGCATGAGGAGCAAGTTCACATATGAGATCACAGAGTAGGAGCTTTGGCAGCAAAGGCCATATTCTGGAACACATTGAAGACCACCTTCAGAAGAGTGACTTTCATTCAGTCCTCGGTGAGCATCCAATAAGAAGGAACTATCAAATGCAGAGACCGGAGCAGGCAATTGAGTTACACGGCTGCTGTATAAACCGGTTATGGATTAGGAAGGAATTAGAGTGGAGGGACTGTGAATGGAAGAGTGGGGAAGGGGAGAAAATTTGAGAAGAATCAATGTGGCAGAGAGATCTTTTTGGATGATAGGTGCAGGAAAGAAAGAGTGATGGAAAATGAATTCATTACTGAAAAAATGGGGAGAAAAAGACGAGTCAGGAAGGGAAGTGAATTCACCAGGAAAATGACAAGGCTGTTTTCTTCATTTTTAAATTTTTATTTTCTTTGTTTTTTGTACTTTTTATTTCTGTTCAATTATAGTTGTCCCTATTCTCCACCCCATTACTCTCCCCATTTTTTAAATATATTTACTTTCAAAGTGCTGAATTTCAGGTGGGGAATAAAAAGGCCAGTTGGAGGGTGTGAGTTTAGGCTTAGGGCAGAGCTGGTCATAGCAGTTCTTAAGAGACTTGTGACAACAGGCTTATTGTCACAGCTCAGGAACAATTACACGATGCAATGTAATCATTTGTCTTGCTAGTGAAACATATCTAATTGGGGCCTTCACCCCCCCTCAAATCTACCACCACATTTCTCCCCTCTGTCACTAAATTTTTGCCTAAATAATTGAAAACACTGGAAGCCCAAATGAATGCATTGTAATTCAGCAGTTTGAATTAAGGTATACATGCAACATTTGAAAGGTAAAGGCACAAATGGCTTTTAGAAAAAAATAGCAACTGATAGATGACTTGATGTGAGCACCTGAGACTGTGAAGGTTTGGCTGCTCTTAATGACAGTCCAGTTATACCCAGTTAGCCTGTAAAGGAAGAGCTCTTGGTTCCCTTTCCAAACAGCCTGAGGCCCCAGGCAGAAATCTGGCTGTTGCCGCTGTTACTGCACATTCTGAGTCTTCTCTTCAGTGGAGGGGGCTGGCTTGGTTGCTTGGGGTCCCTTGAGCCACAGGGAGGATCCCTACCCTCCTTACCGGTGGTCAGCATGCTCAGTATCTTCCCTGAATAGTAAGAAATTACATCCTTTCTTCCCATTCAGTCTGGGGACATCAGGAGCAACACAAATACTTATTTCCATCTTTAAATTTAGAAAGTACTAAATCAGTTTAATGCTGGTCTCCTCCTAAAGAGAAGGCAGATGAATTAGAGAAACAAATTAAAAACAGTTATGAGTCGTTCACTTATTCTTTTCAGAGATTTTTATCACGGGCCTGCAACATGCCTACCAAGAACTTAAACCTCTGTGGACTCCATTTAGCTGGCTGACTGGAAAATGCCAGTGATAAGTAGTATTCCATGAGGAGCTCAACGTGTATCTTTCTTTTCTTCTTTGATAATTCCAGAATACCATGGGAGGAGTAATAATATCTACAGTGATGAGTGTGCCTTGGGAAATTGTTAAGCTTTAGAATTCACAAGGAAAATACATCTTCCCATATAAGACCAGATTCTCTTCTATCTGCTCTGCTAACTCAGGGAATCTCGAACTGTCACCACTTCTCTGGCCAGCTGAGGGCGCAATTGCTCTGCTTTTGCACCAACAATCCTTTTGGTAAAGAGATGCCCCCAAGCCATCTGCAGAAAGGGGTCACAAATAAAAAGGGAGCTGGGAGGTGGGGAAAAGCAGGCAGGCGAATCTAAAAGCTGCTACACAGGACAACCCCAAACAGTTTTAAGAAGTATAAAAATGATATTTCATACATAAAACTCAATAGCTTTTGTGTGATGAAATGTATTATGTTAACAGAGCAAATTGGGTGACTTTTTGGTTTTGTCTAAGTGTGTGGGCAGATATAATAAACACTTATTTACTGTAATTTTAAACACCTACCTAACTTTCCCATATTCACATCAATTAAAAACACTGAAAGTCTGACTTTGAATTTCTCAGCTGAGTAAATACATTGATAGAAGGTGCATTGGTTTGATAACTTCTTTTCTTAATTCAGGTATGAAATAATATGAGACGGAAATCCTAGTGTGTTCTGGGAGTACATATTTTCTCTCACTTTTGATGTATACCCACATATATTCATAATTCATTAATATAAAGCTAAAAAAGCAACTTTCCAGATCTCACCAAAAAACTTCATAATATAAGATGCCCATTCCTGGGGAGAGTTGAGGTTATTTGTAGCATGTCAGTATTTGTCTGGTACGTACATAGCTTCCATCATTCTCAGATTCTGCCCCAGACGACAATCTGGAGTGACTTGGGCCTGACAAAAATCACTTCTGCTACTGGAAATCACCCATTTTTGCACAGTGTTGACACCTAGGAAGTTTTTGGTTTCAATACTTTTTGAAAGTCCATGGTGTACCTGTCAGTCATGCGGTGTACATGTCTTTCTTACAAAAGTTTTATCTGTTTAATTGACTCTGTAACCCTCCAAACCCTTTTACTAAGGTGGTCACAGACAATGGGGCCCACTCTCACTGAGGAAAGAAATACTGCCCAAGAAATCTCTGCAGGTCTCGAGGCCCAGGATGGGTAAAAGTATATGAAGATACCAATTCATCAAAATTATAGATGTGAGGCCAGAAGTGAGATTATAGACAATGTGATTTATATTCTATTGCCAGACTAATCTTGTTGATGCACAGATCGATTCATTTTACTTCGCTTCCTATTACACATGGCATAAACCCGTTGGCCTTGGCCTAATGTTGACAGCACTGCTTGAACTGGCACCAGCCAGCTCTCCTGACCTTCTTTCTACTGCGCCTGCAGCTCCAGTCACACTGAACCGAGGGGTGTCCACATTCACATCCCTCCACCCCGATGTCTAGGTTGGCCCCCTTCTCTGGAGTTCAAATGGAGTGAAGAGTGACCTTGTTTTGTCAAAGCTGTTTACCTCCCCAGCTGCATGTGTCTATACACTTTCCTGCTGACCCAACCCAAATATAGCTTCCACTGTGCGTTTTCCCTAAAGTCCTCAGTTTCTCAAATGCCATAGATCAATGTGTGTTCTAAAAAGGAAGAGTTATTGATGATTTCAAAGTTTTTAGGAAAATTGATTGGCATTTTACCTGAGTTGAGATGGTTCCTCATAGGCAAAGATTGGGTAAGAATAGTCTATTATAAGGTGTGGTCAATGAGGTAAGGGCAGAGTAAAAATGGCATATTTATTCAGTAGTAAGGAAATTAAACTGATATCCTAGTAAGCATTTATTGAGTGCTTATAATGTTGCAGGCATTGTACTAAAGAATGTGAGTGCATAGGTCGTGTTAGGGTTAGTGGCTTTTACAGTGTGGTGTCCTGGGCCGGCAGGGTCAGCATGCGTGACCTGGGAACTTACAAATGTGTATCCTCATGCCACCCCAACTCTACTGGATCAGCAATTCTGGGGCTGTGGCCTAGGAATCTGTATTTTAACATCCTTCCAGCTTACTCTGATGCATGTTAAAGTTTGAGAACTGCTGTATTAGTGGAAAAGAGGAAACAACCCTGACCAGATGGCATAAAACCTACATTCCAAGCAATACAATTGCATCAGATTTATTAGAAACAGAAAGTCACAGATGGATTTTAATAAGAGAAGTGACATCAGGAAACCGATGTTTATTTTATTTAGGTTACTCAGAACAAATATTAGCAGAGGATAAAAGCCTGAAAAGCATTATTATTGGAAATTCTGAAATTTTATAAAAGTTCTTTTGAGCCATACAGACAAGTATAATGAAACAATTCCATCTTTTGAGAAAAACAAATCATTCTTTCAAAAGGAGTTTTGTTGAGATATCTAATTTCTTTGATTCTGTACTCTCTTTACCTTCTTTAGAGCCTAAAATAGAGAGCAGAGTGAAGAACTCTGCACTTTACCTAGAACTACTGGGTAGAACTTCTAGCACATCATTATTTTTTAGTGTACTTAAATTTTTTACACCAACTTGAGCTGCTAATATGAGGGAAAATTAAGTATGCTGCCTGGAATTTATATGTTTTTATAAAAAAATTAAATACCAAATCTAAATCTCACAGCTATTTATTGTGAATACAACTATCCTCTTTCTTATATCTACTTATAGAGTAGATACTTCTATCTTTAACATACACACACACACAGACTTTAAAGGATCCCCCACTTTGAAAAGCTCTGAGGAAGGGTGAAGATCAGCCAAGGGAATGGGGCTGGTAGGGTGCACTTCTAGAGAGCCACAAGGGATAGGAGTGGTTATTGGTTATTTCAGGTAGGAAAGAAAAGCAGCGTTTAAGATAGCAATAGGCAAATTCTGAAATATGATGATACAATTTTAGACATTTAAGTATGAAACAGGAATTTTAGAAAGCTAAAAGCTGGATGTTACTGTTACAAGATAAAGGCTAAATCACCAGACGATAGGTAGTTCTAGGTAGCCTGTTGTCTGCAGTGCTTAAAGAACTTTCTTCATGAGCCCTGAGCTATTTGGAGAAGCTTCTGTGTCTTGAAAGGGTTTCGTGGAAGGCAAAGGACATTGACCAGATCATGCAGGTCTGTGGAGGTGGAAATGGTCTACCTCTAGGAGCCTGCACTGTCTGGCCCTTCAGTCTAAATTGCAAGTTACAATCGATCCTCATTATTGGGGATCCCATTACTTGCAGGTTTTCCTACTCAGTAGAATTTATTTATAATCCCTCAAATCCATACTTGCCATGCCTTCAGGGCAGTCATGGACAGGCACGGAGCAGTGAAGTGTGAGAGGCCCAGTGCACATGCATGCTCCCAGTCAAGCCCCCTTCTCAATTCAGTCCCCATAATATAAACAAGTATCTTTTTTTGTGCTTACTTACTACCACATTTTTCACATTTTTGTGGTGTTTTTGTTGGTGATTTTGCTGTTTAAAATGGCCCGCAAGTGTAGTGCCGAAGTGCTGTGTATTGTTCCACGGTGCAAGATGTGGAAAGTGAGTCAGGTAAGCTTCATTCATGCATAAGTTATAGAGATGTGGCTGTAAGTTCAGTGCTAATGAATAAACAATGTATTCACTGAGGTGTCTTTAAAAAGCAACACATCAACCAAGGTTGTGTGTGGATAAGCGGAAAATGTGGTGCCCAGAGGCTTGCAGGACCCTTGCCCTGTATTCACCCCAGGAGCAATGGCTCAGTGTTTTCTAATTCAGTATTTATGCCAATTTTACAGAACATAACTAGTGTGGATAATGAGAACCAACTGCATGTTGCATATAGTTTTGAGTATTAACTCAAACAATAAGTGCCCCAATTTTACTTGCCCTCAATCCTGTACATGTTTGCTGTCATAGTTCACAGTTCTCTGGAAGGAAGGGGGCCAGGGCAGAAAATACTGTGTAGAGGCTGCTATGCTGACATCCATCTAAAGTGTTTGGAACATTAAGACTTAAAATTTTGTCCTTGTGATTGGACTTGCGTGGAGGCTCAAATCATGATTTATGGGTGCCTTTGTTTATAATTAACATCTCAGAACCTTAACCAAATATTAGCAAGAAGGGACCTCTGGGAGTTTTCTGATTTAAACATGCGTGCGCGCACGCACACACACACACACACACACACACACACACCCAAGCTTTGATACATCACTGCCTAGAAGGTAAAATAACCTCATTATCTTAAAAATTTACCACACACAGGCCAGTTGGAACCCTCAGTATCACAATGACTACTGGAGAAATTCCATCAAATGTTTTCTTACAGGCACCAGCCAGCAACTCCTAGGCTGATTTTTTATACAGAAGAGACACAGAGGGATGTAAACATATTCCCATGTGATGGAATGCAATAGCCAGAGACAGATTCAGCCTGGTTCTGCAGCAGACATATAGAAAGTCTCCTTGAGTTTTATCCTCATCAGCATTTGAGCAAATGCCAGCGTGGCAGCTAGTAAGGAGAAGAGTGCATCCCCAAACCCCACAGCTGAGGCACTGCCTACATTTTGAAGATTTCTTGAAGCAGACCAAAGTAAGTTCCTTTAAAAGCTCCAGAACTACAATGAAAAGGAAAATAAACAAAGCAAAATAAAATGGTAACCCCATCTGTGATACTGGTTAATCTCCCATCCACGAAGGTTAAGAATTTACAAAAGGTAATTTTATCCTTTCTCTGCCTTACAGTTTTCTCTCTACATGAACACATTTCAAAAAAAAGGTGACAGTGTTAAAATCCAAATCATTTCCCAGTAATGTCTCTGTCTCCATACTCTCTAAAATTTTTAAAGGTCTGGGAAGCCAGACATCAGTGAGTCAGGTCTGTATGTGTATGCATGCATCTCTGTCTCTGTCTCTCCTCCACCGGCTCTGCCCCCTCCCCCCACCCCACACTTCATACCATCTTTGTAATCAGAACTCTGCAGACCAGTATAGTGGCACTAAGAATCTGGCTCAGTTAATATTGTGATTTAGAGCATGTGTGTGGAATACTGTTGCCTTTTCCGATTTACCAGTGAAAAATAAACTTCTAGGATAAATTGATCTGCAAAATAAGAGGACTCCCTCACATTATGAGAGTAGGATAGTGGTGAGGGGAGACAGCATTAATGACATTCTACCTCCAATTGCTCCATCTGCATTAAGGATGCTGAGACAAAAGGACTTCAGAGCTCATTCCACCTACTGAAGACCCAAAGTCAGAGGGGTTAAAAGAATGACATAGGTATGTTTAGAGGCCTTTCAGAGTTTATTTAGTCTGCTAGGTCCTTTTGTGATGGAATGAAACTTTTAGGATGAATACAGACTTTTTTAAATGATTAAAGAGAGCAATTTCCTACTGAAAAAGTTTCTTCTCGCTGCATTGCCAGGCTATACTGTCTAGCCTACTCACACTGAATGTGCTGCTGAATAGACAGAAACTTAACACGCTAGTAAGTATTAAGACAAGAGGAGGTGTTCCCACTTTATAAAAGGTGGTGACACAGTGTCTAAGGAAGAGCTGCTGCTCTCTGGGAAGCACAAAAGGAGCCACACAGACTGGCAGAACGCTTGGGCTCAGAGGGTCATTTCCCCCACAGGAGGCAGAGGTATCACCGTCACTGAAAAAAGTGAGAGCACGAAAGCCTTCCCCCGTGGTGACAGCGGAGCAGGGGGAGTGAGGCTTTTGAGGTGTCCCAGATAAAGGGAAGAGTCTGTTCATTAGATCAAGGTGGGGGAGGGACAGAGATCTGCTGGAACCACCAGGCTTCCACTTGGGGCCACCGGGCTTATTAACAGGGATGTGTCACATCAGAGGATTTGGCCACCAGGATCTGTTTCAGAATTGAGGCCCTGGTGTTTTTCAAGCAGTAGCAGAAAGATCAGGATCTCGAGAAAGGAAATAGTGAAAGGTGTCCTTAAGATAAATTCTTTAAAAAATTTTTTTTTTAATTTTACAGACTTTCAACAATGACCGAAGAACAAAGGAAACAACAGAAGTGGATTTTTCTTCTACTCCACAAACTACTTCTTTTCCAGGATGTTAACTATGCAGAGAGGACTTCTTTGTCAAGTGCATTATCAATATTCACAAAATAACAGATCTTCTTACTTTACAAGGAAAGAGATATAATAGAAAAGGACCTAAAGTAGCCTGTATTTTTTTAACCATGCATTCTTTTAGATTCTAGGGAGAGGGCAAGGGAGGGAGAAAAAAAAGGTAGAAAAACATCAACATAAGACAGAAACGTTGATCTGGGTTGCCTCTTGCACGGGACCTGACCAGAGACTAAACCTGCCACCCAGGTTGTCCCCGCCGGGAATCAAACTTGTGACCTTTCATTTTACTGGATGGTGCCCAACCAACTGAGCCACACTGGCCAGGGTATGTAGCTTGTATTTGAAAAGGATAAGTTTTAAATTACATTTTACTTTGAAAGCACTTCTAATACCAAACACAAACAGGTATAAATGCTCGTGCTCACATAAATGTTTCATGTATGCTTCATGCTGTAATTAAAACAGACAAATTTAGTCCTCAAGGAGACTGTAGTCTATGATCAATATGATCTGCATAATAAAGGCATTTTTCCATAAAATAAATTTTAACAATATGTATTTTAATATTAATGAGGTCTATCATGATAGGATGTTTTGACCTCCAAGCAACACAAAAATGAAGTAATGAATATTGTCTCTTAAATAGTCAGATGGAGTTGATTTCATGGACTGTGTCCAATTGGCAGAGTGTTTAAAAATAAAAATAAATAAATAAAGTAAAATCAAGGAATTTGTAAGTATAGAAGAACAAATAAGAAAAAAAAGGAGGTATGATGAGCAAATATGACTATCAAAGGGCTTGTGACAGTTAGAGCACACATAAGAATCAAGGAGATAGCCCTGAATGGCATGGCTCAGTGGACTGAGTGCCAGCCTAACAGCTGAAAAGTCACTGATTTGATTCCCAGTCAGGGCGCACGCCTGGGTTGCTGGACAGGTTTCCAGCTGGGGGCATGCAAGAGGCAACCAATCAATGTACCTCTAGCATATCGATGATTCTCTCCTTCTTTTTCTCTCTCCCTTCCCCTGTCTCTAAAAATAAATAAATAAAATCTTTAAAAAAAAGGACCAATGAGATGAAAGGGCTTGGTTGGTACAGAATCCCCCATGAGAGGTTCTGAAGGTAAGGACAAGGAAATTGCTCTTAGTACATTAGACACTGGAAACTAATGTACTGTTCAAAAGGATGGAGAATTACATGGCTTTATAACGCAAGTGGTGAATAAAAAATGAAATTTTAACTATGGTGTTCAAAACAAGAGAAAGTTTAGATCTTTAGATATAATATATAGATATAAACAGACATATTGATCTAGAGCAGAAGGTACTTTGGCCTCATCTGGCCCAAAGGACTCATCTCACATTAAATATTCAGCCTCAGCTGACTAAATGGCTAGTGTGAGGTCCCAAAGCCAGTCCAAGGCAGAGATAGGACTAGAACCAGAATTTCCCGATTTAAACACCTAGACTTCCTTCTTTTCTAAGACTATTAAACATTTTAGAACAAAGTAACTTTTCCTGTTAAAAAAGCTTACACAGGGATCCAGGATGTAAGATAGATGACACCTTGCTTTGGTTAAGCTGGTGGGTGAGTATGAGGGGCTGAAAAGGAGTCTGGAGGAGAACCGAAAGCCCCTCACCCCACAATCTCTTTCAAGGCCCCCCAGAGGGCTTCTAAGCCCCTAAAGCAATTGAAAGCCTTGAAAAATAAGACCTTGTCTCTATCTTCATTTCAAATGAAGAATAAGCCAGAACACCTTAAGTAAAAGCTTGTGAAAAGTATAAAGCTTTTGAGAAAATAAAATTATATTAAAAAATACAAGTAGCTCCATATCATCTTGAGAAACTGTAATATACAAGATTTATCTTTTTTCTTTCTTTGAATATTCAATTAGTTTGTTGTATTATATCATTAATTCTTTCAGCTGATTCAACAAACATATACTTAGCACTTATTACATGCCAGTCTTTGGGCCAAGTACTTGAAAAAAACAAATAAGAGGCTGTCTTGCCACTAAAAATCATACACGGAAAGAAGTCTATAATTCAGGGAACTAAGGCCTGGGCTTGAGGTCATAAAGGATGTTCTCAAAACATGGGGAGGAATTCAAATCACGGAAGCCTTCCTGGTGAAGCTGATGCTTAGATAAGGATTTGAAGGACATGAAGAAAATAGCTGATTGCAGAATGAGAGGTCTATTCCAGATAGTTAAGGCAGCATGTGCTAAGACTTGGGGGTAGGGAAGACTCAGTGTGTTTAGGGAGCTTATTAATGGGGGGCAGGCTATGAAGCCCATGTGGTTCTACGGTATTAAATACAGTAAGTAAGTAAGCATTGAAACTTTGCTGAACAGTTATTTAAGGGTAGTAGGTCAAATAATTAAGCTAGAAAATGTCTTGACTCAGTTTCCTCTCCATAAAGGGGTGAATAATAATAGCATTTATCTCCCAACTATTCTGGGAGACCATTGGCCATGTTCCCCTTTTATATAACCTCCTTCAGGTAATGAGAAACATGAATTAAAACTATAAGGTGATGCTATTTTCTATTTATCAGACTGGCAAAAATCAACACATTTATGTGGAGAAGGAGATGAGTAAAAAGGCATTTGCACATCACTGACATGGATATAAATGGCATACCTCTATGAATGTAATCTGTCAATGTGTTTTATTTGGAAAATCATACAAATCCTTTAGGAAATTTCTCTTAGGAATTTATCCCATAGACTCAGATATGGGATAAATGTTATAGGCCACAGCTTGTTACATGAGTATCTAGATATTGTTTAACATCATTTGGGTTGAAACTAAAAAGATACTAGAACACAATTTGACTGAATTTTATCTCTGGTGTTCTGAATCTTATAACTTACTCCTTATGTTAAAGAATAAAAAGTAGTCTTAGCACCTAAAACAAGGAAATGGTGAGAATTCAATGAGCAAATCCATGTAAAAATGTCTTGCATGGTGTCTACCACATAGGTGGGCTCAATAAAAGACATTATTGTTAGTTTTAGATATTAGCTAAAGCTATTAGAAGTCACTTAGTGACTTCAAGCAGAAATTGATTCAACAATATCTGGGCCTCAGAGTAATCATTTGCACAGTCATAGAAGGATAAGGTGGACACAGGTGACCCCAGTGGTCAGCAAATCAGTTGGAAGGCTATTAAAATTGTCTAGATAAGAAACTACAGCATCAGGGACTGAGAGGAGGCAACAGATTAGAAGATAGTAAAGATAAAAATCTTCAATATATGAACCTGACAGAAAAGAAGAGAAGGTAAATATCAGAAATATTTATATATCATATGTATATTTTGTAGACACGTTTAACATTGAGGAAAAGCATGGGGAATGTTGAATAAAGTTGAATAAAGTCAATGGAGTGACATCTTTGCCAGCACTCTTTTGCCTGGGCAGGATATTTTTATTTCTACTCAGACTCTTTCTTGCCACTATGAAACTCACACTCACTCATGTGTACACACACACTCATGAACCGACTCACTCACGGGATATATTCTCTCCTCTGAGCCAGGATGACCCTGGTACCACAGCACCTCAGGGGAAGAATCCTTACCAAGAAATGTTGCCTCCTTTCCACCTACATCCGCAGTGGCAGGGAGATCTTGGCACTCAAGGGGCAGCACACTTGTGCCATTCTGCCATCAGTACCAAATCCCTAAGTCCATCCTTCAGGAGGGTATGCCCTGCCAATATCATAATAGACTGGTAAGTGATACTTTTTTGTTTTGAGCTTGCTCTATTCCTAGTGTATGTCTGATGGCAGGCATCAGCTGTAGGGACTTATTATGGGAAGAAGAATTTCACAACATTTGAAAGAGTATAAAACATGACTGTTAATGGCAATCCAATCTACCCCACTCAAAGCCATCCCAGCTGGTCAGAAAATTGTATTGGTAATTTAATGAAGGTAAAAAGAGACTGATTCATATTTATTTCTATTCCCAATCATGATTTTAACGTTATTCTCAGAAAATGTTTCCTTGATTGCTTTCTATCTCTTCACTTGCCACACATCTCTTCCAGCAACTTCTCCAGTCTTCAAGGGGTGCCAAGGAGCTAATGCTGGTCTCACACACCATCTACCCTGGAGAAACTTAGATAAGCTTTTAACCCAAAACATTCACATTCAAAATAAAAAGTCTCCCTGAGCTATGTTATTTCAGGAAAAGTATGGCTCACAGAAAAGCACAGAAGCTGCAACCAGACCAAGCCTCAGAGTGCAATACACTCTGGGCTGTTTAATCAATACTTGCTGGTTGACTAACTGCTGGCCTCTTTCCAGGACTGAGGGGCTGCTGTCATCTCTGAGCACATAAGCAAGAGCAGAAAACAAACCATTTAGAGCCCTGAGCAGCAGGGCTGGCCTCCCAGGCATATGGAATAGCCGTTTGACTCTGCAGTTTGATTAGAGGGTGTTCGAAAGACTACTGCCCCCAATTAGCATTCTCATTTCAGCACTAGACATGTATATTTCTTAGGTTAAGGATCCAGGCTAGGAGTCTTCTGTCATAATGCAGAACCTCTGCAGGAGTCACATTTTATGCTGCAAATACTCCTTAGTGCTTTAAAAGCAGGGGTTATCAGGTTGCTTTCTAGCCAGCCAGAGTGGGACACTGAAGAGGCTATAATGGTGAAGGAGAATGAAAGTGAAGGCTGAATCTCCAGCTGTTGCCCAGAAAGTGCAAACCAGTTTGAGACCCGAGAAGAATCAGGAGGTATACTGATCCAAAAGTTGTCATCTGCTTCATTTCGCTTTGACAGTACAGTCCTACCAAATGTACCCCTTAGCAAACATCCCTAGCATACCAATGTTTGGAGAGGCTGTTACTTTCATCTCTCCGATTACTTCATCCAGTATGATGGACAGGATTTTTAAAAAGATTTTATTTATTTTTAGAGAGAGGGGAAGAAAGGGAGAAAGAGAAGGAGAGAAACATCAATGTGAGAGAGAAACACCAATGTGAGAGAGAAACATCAATTTGTTGTCATAACCCAGACATGTGCCCTAACCAGGAATCCAACCAGCAACCTCTCACTTTGAAGGATTATGCCCAACCAATTGAGCTACAACGGTCAGGGCAGGGAAGCATTTTTATTTTATAGGTTACAAATCTGTGGTGAGAGAAATCAAGTACTTTGGTTTTGTTTTTAAATCATCTAATATAATATAATTTAGGGACACTGTTTATAAAGAAGTAGCCACAGGGCAAACAGACATCTGTACTACTCTCCTCTAACTCTATTCCTAATACTTATATGGAAATGTTTTTTTCACAGAAAAAAATGCCTTTAAGGGAAAGGAAATCACTAAGAGCATACGCAGCCAGAGAGAACTAGGTGACAGTAGATACACAGTAATAATCCTGGTAAAGGTGGGTTCTACATAACTACAGGCCAGCCTTGGAGTGATTACAGTGGTCTTAGATACTTTCTCCTTCACCAGGTAGAGCTGTCAGTAATTGTCTCCTCACACATTAATCAGTGATCAGTCCTGGAGTCATTTCCATTTGCCTTGGCTCCTGCACCAGTATCTCCAACCAGTGCATTGCGTCTGGATACTGACTGCTATAGACTCATTACTGATACCATGTGACCTTCCTCTCCCACTTGGATCAGCCAGTGATCATCTAAATACATAAAGCAGACCCTGCTGTTCTCCAGCTTCAACCTGTGTGAAGTTTCCCCGCAGCTTTTAGAGTAAGATCCCATCTCTGTACCTACTGCGGCCTGCAGTGGCCTGTCTAGCTTGGCCTTCCTAGAATCCCCAGGGTCCCTCACATCACTGTCCTCTTGCCCAAAGCACTCCATGCATTTTGGCCTCCTTTCTTTCCTCAGGTATGCCAAGCCCATTTCCTCTGCAGTGCCTACTTGTTCCTTTAGGCCTCAGTCCATCTTTATTTTCTCATGGCCAAGTTCTCATGCTCAGCCAGGTTTTGTCTCCACAGAATTAATGTTGATTCTTAAGTGGCTCACACCATCCCCACCATCATTCTCTATCAAGGCACTCTGGTCTTTTCATTAAAATATTTATCAACATTTTAAGTAGATATTCATTGACGTATTTCTTACTTAACTTGTATCTTTTGTTTAATTTGACCTGGACAGTAGCTCACTGAAGGTAACCATTCTTGTCTAATTAACATGATTCTTAGTCAGTGTTTAGCACAAGCCTGGGCATATCTCATTTATTTACTAAGGGTTTGGTCTATGCATGAATCATCTCTGCTTTTCTAAATAGCCATTTTTCATGAAGTTTGGTCAGGACACAAAGAAAACAAGCATAGTATACTGCTCTTCCTCCACAGGTTGAGCAATAAGCAGAGATCTTAGAATTATTTTTCCCAAATTTTGCATGTTATAGCCAATTTAAGTCAGATTCTTATTAGCTTGCATCCCACACACAAGCACAGTAATTTTTATTCTGCTCCTTTGTTCTGAGTTTTGATCTGTGACAGTTTCAGATAAAAGAAAAGGAAATTAAGAAAATAGATGAGGCTTGGTGAGAGAATAAAAAATTACTTTTCCTTACTGTCAGCAGTTTATAGATATGTTTAAAATGTATGGTTTTGAAAATAAAATAAAATAAAATAAAATAGAATAAAATAAGATAAAATAAAATAAAAGTAAAATGTATGGTTTTCAAAAGTTCTTTATTTAAAAAGTACCAACAACACAAGTTAATGTGAAATTTTCTAAATGTCTGATGTAATTCTTAAATATGTATTTATGCCAATATTTGTGATTTTATGTTAATACAATGTCTTATTTTGTATAAAAGTATATTTTCATGCATCAGGTTTGTATAATAACTGCAACACAAAACAAAATCAGACTTGGAATTCTATTGAAGCATGTTTGACCTTTGCTTTTTGCCCTCTTGTTTGATAGCTGCATAGTCTTGAACTAGTAAGTTTGGAAGATCTCTGCTGAGTGCCAAGTTCCCAGACTGTAGTTCCCTGCCTCATAAAATTATTGTGAAATTTAGATATATGATAATGTAGAAACATTCATATCATTACCTCGTGTATAGTGGGTGTGTAATAAAGGCTAATTCAACTTAAATCTAAGCCTCTTCCCATTCTTCAGGAGTTTTTAATTGGCACCTCTGCTAAGAATCACCTCCATCTCACAGTAAATCCAGTCATGTGATTGAATTCCTTTGAGCCTATATTCCAGTATTCCTAATTGGATAGTTCAGCACAAGGCTCAGGATAAAAGCCAGGATTCTACAATCAAATTATAGATCAATCAACAATTATAAGAAAAATAATTAATGGCCAGCGGTAGTTTTGATTATACAACTGCGGGCTTGCCTGCTTTACTTTCTCTGATATTGGATGTGCCCATCTGAAGAATCTGCAAGTGCTCAGAATGCACTAGTTGCCCTTCTCTGTGAAATTCATCCACTATGGATGTTCACTAATATGATTCTTTCACAATATATTTCATCTAGGAGAGGGAGAACACCTGTGCTATCATTGTTGGGGTTTTGAATATAAGGAGAGCTTCAGTGATGTCCTGTGCCACTTTAGAACAGACATACGTTCTCAACAAGAGCAATACTATCCCAAAAGGGGTAAAAAAAAATTCAAATGTTAGAATGATTTGTGGTTCACAGGACACATATAAAATACTAAACAGTACATTATTGTGTTAAAATTTCATGGGGCACAAAAATTTGTTTAAAAAGGCTCTTTCAGTGGTATGATAATATTGAAAATGTTTTGGGAATCACTGCCTTGCAGGAGTATCCTCTTCTCCTCCTTGGGATGCTCCTTTTTTGAAGAGTATGAGTGCACAGCAAAGTGCCTTACAGAGACTAGAAGGATACCAAAGACCTATGGTTTGGCTCCACTCCGGCTTTCACTCATGGCAAGAACAGAGTCATTGGAGTCTGGCTGACCTGCATTTGAATCCTGGGTCTGCTGACTCCTAGCTACAATGACACTGACTATCACTGTACTGAAAATGAAGGGTTAAGGCAGGGATTAGAGTTAGCAGTGCCCTGTTTCTGGCTCAGGGTAGGCATGCAGCAAATGGTTGCCATAGTTATTTCTATGAGTGTTGTCACCAGGGGCGATGAGATGGCTAGGAACCAGCAGCTCTGAGTCTTGCAGGGGCAGTGGCCTTGGGTTGCGTTAGATGCAAAAAGGTGCTAAGAACCTGGACTTGCCTTGCCTGCTTGATATTTTCCCTTGTGATTTAGTTTTAGCTAAATTCAACAGCTGTAGGCCACGGAATTACTTTATTACTTTCAAATAATTATGTTTTACCATTCTTTCCTCTGGGCCTATAACCTTGCCACTGTGCTAGTTTTATAATTGTGGTGTTTCTGTATATTGCATGAGGAAATTATTTGAAGCACTTGTTTCTACCCAAGGCTGTAGCAAACAGTATTTCAGCCAGAGAAAAGTCATCGCAATAAATGAGGGGGGCTGCTGCTAGCATTTCCCGCGTAGTCACCTGAGAATTGGAGCAGTGCCGATCTCCCAGACTTCTTCCACAGAATGATTTATAGAGGACACACATAGCATAGCAAAGAGATATATTTCATGCTTAAAAGGTTAATTCTTGATTTGATTTGTTTTAGCAGTCCTGGAGATTCAGTGGAGGACAAGAAAGACAAAGAGAGGAATTACAGGGCTCGTGCTCTTCAAAGAGAGTAATGGGAAGAGATAAATAAATGTATGGAAAGAATTATTTGGTGTTCTTGTAAATTTATCTATTTAATTTTCTCATAATCCTCCTCCAATACTGCTTTCCTTCTGCACGTCTCTCCTGCTCAGGTACCAGGTATCCTTCCTTTCCATTGTCATTTCTCTCTAACTTCTCTAAAAACACATTCATTTTCACAAATATATCTTGTTGAAGGGTGGAAGAAGAGAAAGACAGGAGAAGGAAAGTTAGGAAAAGTGCATACTTTTATGTGTAAGATAAGGAAGATATCTCACATTTTTGGCCACTTTCCAATGCATTCTTTCAAGTCTCAATTAGGGATGATGCATACACATTTCATGCAAAAAAAGAGGTGTCTACAAATGCCTTTGGTGAATTTCAGAATGTATCATTCAAGGGCTACTTAAAGTGATAACAGACTTAAAAAAAAACAGAAAATGCTCTTAAAATCATCACTAATATTTTATTCATGTGTTTGCTTCCTTGTGCTGAAAAGTAATGGCACCACTGGATATGCTGATTATAGAAAGTTCACTTTTCCCCCCTAAAGGGCCAGAGGTTGAGCCATAGATATTCACAGATATACTGCAGTAACTTCACATCTCTATAGAATCTTTCAACCCCCTAGCTGTCACATATATTTCTCAAAAGTGCATTGTTGCTTCCATGAATTCAAATGAGATAGTAGTTCAGGCATTCACACTTTGATACATTAGAGGAGGAAGAATCTTTAAACAATGGAAATTGTTGGGAGAAATCAATTTTGGAAGCCAAATAGAATTCCCTGGCTTTGAATTAAGCCAAGATATTGGAGTACATTTCTTCCCTCAATATAAGTCTTAGAAAAAAAGACCACTGGGGAGGCATAGATAGATACACTGTGCCTCCTTACACAACCAAAAGGAGGACAACAAACAAAACTGCCATAAAATCAAACTGTATGGAAGTCCGACAACCAAGGAGTTAAAGAAGAAACATTCATTCAGACCAGTAGAAGGGGTGGAGACTGGAAGCCAGGGGTGGAGAGGACTCACAGCAAGGCAATGGCTGGAAGACCATGGTAGGCAAGGGAGTAGCTTGTAGACTGGGTGAGGTGGTGGCTGGCAGGCAGGGCAGTCCCACATTGGCATGTGGATAAACCAGGAGGAACAATTGGGGAGTGAGACAGACTGCACAACTCAGGGTTCCAGCATGCGGAAATAAGCCTCAAAACTTCTTACTGAAAAAAACCTTCGGGGGTTCAGACAGCAGGAGAAACTCCCAGCCTCATGGGAGAGTTCATTGGAGAGACCCACAGGGTACTAGAATGTACAAAAACCCGTCCACCTGGGAATCAGCAGCAGAAGGGCCCAATTTGCTTATAGGAAGGGAAGGAAGTGACAGAAAGCAGGCCAAGAGGCCAGCAAGTGGCATTGTTCCTTCTCAGGCCACTCTCCGAACAAAGCAATGTGGGTTGCCCCACCCTAGTGAATACCTAAGGCTCCACCCCTTACTATGTAACAGAGGTGTCGGAACAAACAAACAAAAAATGGCCCAAATGAAAGAACAGTCAAAGCTCCAGAAAAATATAACTAAGCAATGAAGGGATAGCCAATCTATCAGGTGCACAGTTCAAAACACTGATAATCAGGATGCTTACAGAAATGGTTGAGTATAGTCATAAAATAGAGGAAGAGTGAAGGTTATGAAAAACTAAATAAAGGAAAATGCACAGGGAACCAATAGTAATGGGAAGGCAATGGACTCAAATCAACAGTTTGGAGCAGAAGGAAGAAATAAACACTTGACCAGAACAGAATGAAGAAAAAAGAATTAAAAAATATGAGCAGAGGCTTAGGAACCTCCAGGACAATTTACATGATCCAACATCAGAATCATAGGTGTGCCAGAAGGAGAAAAGGAAGAGCAAGAAATTGAAAACTTATTTGAAGAAATAATGAAGGAGAACTTCCCTAATATGGCAAAGGAAAGGACTTCCAGGAAGTCCAGGAAGCTCAGAGAGTCCCAAAGAAGTTGGACCCAAGGAGGAACACACCAAGGCACATCATCATTACCTTATCCAAGATGAAAGAGAAGGAGAGAATCTTAAAAACAGCAAGAGAGGAGACAGTTACCTACAAAGGAGTGCCCATAAGACTATAAGCTGATTTCTCAAAAGAAAACTTGCAGGCAAGAAGAAGCTGGAAAGAAAGATTCAAAGTCATGAAAGGCAAGGACCTACATCCAAGATTACACTATCCAGCAAAGCTATCATTTAGAATGGAAGGTCAGATGAAGTGCTTCCCAGATAAGGTCAAGTTAAAGGAGTTCATCATCATCAATCCCTTATTATACAAAATGTTAAAGGGACTTATTTAAGGAAAAGGAGAAGATCAAAAACTATGAACAAATGACAACAACTAACAACTATCAACAACCAAACCTAAAAAAAACAAACTAAGCAAACAACTGGAACAGGAACAGAATTACAGAAATGGAGATCACATGGAAGATTATCAGCAGAGAGGGGGAGGAGGGAGAGTGGGGGAAAAGGTATAGGGAATAAGAAACATAAATGGTAGGTACAAAATAGACAGGGGGAGGTTAAGAATAGTATGGGAAATGGGGAAGCCAAAGAACTTATATGTACGACCCATGGGCATGAACTAAGGTGGGGGGGGGAATGTGGGAGTGAGGGGAGTGCAGGGGAATAAAGGGGGGGAAGTGGGATACTGCAATAGCATAATTGATAAAATAAAATTATTTAAAATAAAAGAAAAAGGAAAAAGACCACTGTGAGGGAAAAGATAGGGTGGAGTTTGACATCATACTTGAAAGCTCACTCTTGGTATACTTCATGAAAAGGGAGGATCTTTCAAGAATTTACTTCCCACTATTAGTAAAACCAAGATTTTATATGTGTGTGTGTGTGTGTATCATATCATATATATATATGTGTGTGTGAATCATATATATTATATATGTGTGTATCATATACATATATATGTTACACAGAGTTTTTTTATGAAATGTCAAATCACCCAGGTGACTCAGCCTCCCTACAGCCCAGATATGGCATGCTGCAACTTCTGGCTTTTCCCTAAACTAAAATCACCTGTGAAAAGGAAGGAAGTTTTCAGGCCATCCAGGAGATTCAGGAAAATACAATGGGGTAGCTGCCGGTGATTGGCAGAACTGTGTGAGGTCCCAAGGTGCCTACTATTAAGAGGACTGAGGCATCAGTGTTGTATGTGCAATGTTTCTTATATTTTGTATCTTTTTCAGTAAATGTCTCTAGTTTTCATAGTACATGTCTGGATATCTTCTGGACATACCATTATATATACAAAGTTTTGCCAAAAAACTCTGTACAAGACATGATGCATGAGTGGGTGCATTTTTGCGATGAATCCGCCAATCATCAGTTGCCTATAGCTGTAGCCTTCTGAATCATCTGAATAGTTTCCAGGGAGGAATGTTCAAGCTTAATGCAAAATCTGATACAGTTTTGTTGTTCTACTCGCTCAGCCATTCTGAATGTGATGGTCACACACTACACATGCTCACTCAATGGCATCTACTGCCCTCACTGATGAGTAGAGTGAA
Source organism: Phyllostomus discolor (assembly GCF_004126475.2). Classification (NCBI taxonomy): domain Eukaryota; kingdom Metazoa; phylum Chordata; class Mammalia; order Chiroptera; family Phyllostomidae; genus Phyllostomus; species Phyllostomus discolor. Next base: position 96,343,800 of record NC_040904.2, read on the forward strand.
ATCATCATTATTCACACATGTGCATTCCAGTTCACTCTCCTTGGCTGACAGGTTACATCAGTATCATGCAAACCATACTCATTTTGTTAACAATGGCTGGACTTTTGCTGGACAGACCTTGCATATATCTCACTGTCCCCAATGCCCTTTATTAGTTAGCAGGCATCATCCCACAGTTCTCCTTTTTGAGGAAAGCAACTTGCAGGCAGTTTTTCCTTTTGGGCACCTTGATCTCAATGGTAGAGCCTATGAGAACAGCATCGACGCCACTTTCAGTTGTATCTCTGTTAAGCAAAGACCCTGCATTAGTAGGAACACCCGCAGAATCACCTGAGCTGTATTTTTAGATTGCTTCAAGGGTGGCTTTATACTCCAAACTCTTAATTCATGTATACCCCCCTTTTAACCTGTAATGGTAGGTTTTGAAGCCTTTGGAGACTGAAAAAAAATGCCTAGTTCTCTCTGACTCTCTCTCCTTCTTTTCATCTACTGAATTATCATTGAGCATACTCTCACTGGCATAAAAAGTTTAGACTTGTTAAATAAATAATTTAGAAAAATTATTTCTTTTTGTTTGGGATCTTCATTAATGCCAGGCTGACTGATGCTCTGTGGGTTATTATTGACAGAGTCAGCCTCACACACTTATACTCCACTCTTTTTTAAATCAAGCTTTGGTCTAAATCCTGCTCATGCCACTTCCTAGCCTAAGGCCCTGAGCAATAATTTCATTTTATTGACTATTAGATTTTTCTTCTACAAAATGGTAATCATGAGACTAACTCCTTCCTACATTGGTAAGAATTTAATGCAATAATACTTGTAACAAGCTGAACATAGGCTGGTGCCTAGTATATTTAATTATAATTATTTATTATATTATTAATATTTATTTATAAGTTTTATTCTAGCATAAATTTGTAGCCCCCTTTGCTCTTGTTTCCACAAAGCTTTCTAACATAAAACTTTAAGGGACTTTAGCGGTTACCTAGGACACATTTACCAATGTCACTAAAGTAACCGTCATTCAAAACCTACCATGAACACTGCTATAGAAACATCAAAGAAAATTAGATGCTTCCAGCTATGTGTGAGACATCATCTTCAGTTGAGTAGAGGATCTTAAATTGTTTCTTCTCCAACACAGTTGTTCCTCATGACTGATTCTTTTTCAGAGTGAAAAATGTTGCCCTTCCCCCTCTATGCCAGGTTACAGTTCTCAGAAAAATCATCCATGAATTTGCTGTTGAATTGAATCTGAGTTGTTCACTAGTCATCGTCAAAGTCCTGGCTCTTCTCTTCCCACCATTTCCCTCCAGTCTCTTCCTTCTCTAACCCCACTATGATGGCCTGAGTTCAGTTCCTAAAAGGATTTCTTTAAAGGCTATAAAGTTTTTTTTAAAGATTTTATTTATTTATTTTTAGAGAGGGAAGGGAGGGAGAAAGAGAGAGAGAGAGAAACATGAATGTGCGGTTGCTGGGGTCCATGGTCTGCAACCCAGGCATGTGCCCTGACTGGGAATCGAACCGACGACACTTTGGTTCACAGCCCGTGCTCGATCCACTGAGCTACGCCAGCCAGGGAGGGAAAGGGCTATAAAGTTTTTAAAAAAACTTCTTGCCATTTAATTGAGTCTACCCCTTCAGCTCAGAGATGCAAAGAAATTATATCCATTTTAACCAGGTTCTGGAAATGGGGTCTCTCAACCTCAGCTTCAACAGAAAACACGCTGAAGAAAGAAACTTTTACCAACTGCTATAAACATTCATAAGATGCTAAAGCTTTATGGATTTCAAAATCCCCTTAACCTAAAAATGATGTCACTAATCATTAGAGAGATGCAAATTAAAACCGCAATGAGCTATCCCCTCACACCAGTCAGAACGTCTATCATCAATAAATTAAACAAGCGTTGGTGAAGATGTGGAGAAAAGGGAATCCTTATGCACTGCTGTTGGGAACCAGGTAGGTGCAACCACTATGGAAAGCAGGATGGAATTATCTTGGAAAGTTAAAAATGGAACTGTCTTATGACCCAGTGATTACACTTCTGGTAATATATCTGAAGAAACCTGAAGCACTAACTCTAAAGAATGTATGTATGCAAATGTTCATTGTAGCATTATTTACAATCACCAAGATTTGGGAGAAGCCCAAGTGCCCCTCAGTAGATGAGTAGATAAAAGAAGTTGTGGTACATTTACACAATGGAATACTTCTCTGTCATTAAAAAAGGAGGGAAATCTTACCCCTTTGCAACAGCATGGATAGACCTGGTCAGAGAAAGACAAGTATCATATGATTTCACACATATGTAGAATCTAATGGACAAACTGAACTAACACACAAAATAGAAACAGACTCATAGGTAGAGACCAGACAGCTATCAGAGGGGAGGGGAGTTGAGAGGCTGGGTAAAAAAGGTGAAGAAATTAAGCATGACAAACAACCCTCACAGATACAGACAAAAGCATGGTGATTACCAAAAGGAAAGAGAGGTTGGAGAAGATAGGAGGGGGTAAAAGGGGGGTAAATGGTGACGGAAGGAGACTTGACTTGGGGTGCTGAACACAATGCAATATACAGATGATGTATTATAGAATTTTATACCTGAAACCTATATAATTTTATTAACGAATGTCACCCCAATAAATTCAATTAAAAATAATAAGATAAAATAAAAAATTATCCAGATCACTTCTCCTCACAACTGGAATCCAAACTTTTTCATAAGACATCTGATGACTTTTAAATGCCATCAGACATCTCCATAGTTCTCTGACTACACTTATCATCACTGCCTCAGGTATACATGTTGCTTTAGACACACCAAACCGTTTGCCTTGGACATGACCTGCTTCCTCACAAGTTCATGAATTTGTGTACCCTACAGTCTAAAAAGACTCGTTTCCTGAATCTACCTCACAAGTTCATTCTTTGAGATTCTATTCAGGTGTCTCCACTTTCAGGAAACCTTCATGTACTCCTCAGACATAATTAGGGTCCTTTCTTCCCTGCCTTTGAAACACTTGAATTCTAAATTGAAGCAGTAATCAAAAAACTCCTGACACACAAAAGCCGTGGACCGAACCATTTCACAGGAGAATTCTACAAAGCATTTAAGGAAGAGCTAACCTCTATCCTTCACAGGCTATTCCAAAAAAAATCTGAAAAGATGGAAGGCTCCCAAACTCTTTTTATGAAGCCAGCATCATCCTAATCCCAAAACCAGATAAAAAGACACAACAAAGAGAACATAGACGCTGAAATCCTCAACAAAATATTGGCAAACTGCATCCAGCAATGCATTAAAAATATCATACACCACGACCAAGTGGGATTCATCCCAGGGATACAAAGATGGTACAATACTTGCAAATCAACAAATGTAATACACCACATAAACAAAAGCAAAGACAAAAGTCACATGATCATATCAATAGATGCAAAAAAATTAATAATGTACAACACCCATTTATGAAAAAAAACACTCAGTAAAGTGGGAACAGAGGGAGCATTCCTCAACATAATAAAGACCATGTATGAGAGACCTATAGCCAACATTGTACTCAGGGGGCAAAAACTAAAATCTTTGCCACTAAGATCAGGAACAAGACAAGCATGTCTGCTTTCACCACTTCTATCCAACATAGTATTAGAGGTCCTAGCCACAGCAATCAGACAAGAAAAGGAAATAAAAGGCATCCAAATTGGAAAAGAGGAAACAAAACTGTCATTGTTTGCAGATGACATAATAGTGTACATAGAAAAAACCCTATAGACTCCACCAAAAAACTGCTTGACCTAATAAATGAATTTGGCAAAACAGTGGGATACAAAGTCAATATCCAGAAATCAAAGGCATTTCTGTATACCAACAATGAAACAGCAGAAACAGAAATCAGGGAAAAAATCCCACTTGATATAGCAAGAAAAATAAAATACCTAGGAATAAACCTAACCAAAAAGGTAAAAGACCTGTACTCAGAAAACTAAAAACACTGAAGAAAGAAATTAAAGAAGACACAAACAAATGGAAACATATACCATGTTCATGGATCGGAAGATTTAACATCATCAAAATGTCTGCACTACCCATATCAATTTATAGAGTCAATGCAATATCTATTGAAGTATCAATGGCATATTTCACAGATATAGAGCAAACACTTCAAAAACTTATATGAAACCATAAATGATCCCGAATAGCTGCAGCAGTTTTGAGAAAGAAGAGGAAAGTAGGAGGGATCACAATACCTGATATCACACTGTATTACAAGGCCACTGTAATCAAAGCAGCCTGGTACTGGCATAAGAACAGGCACATAAAACAATGGGACAGAATGCAGAGCCCAGAAATAAACCCAAGTCTCTACGGCCAATTAATATTAGACAAAGTGGGCAGAAGCATACAATGAAGCAAAAATAGCCTCTTCAACAAATGGTGTTGGGAGAGCTGGACAGCCATATGCAAAAAAAAAAAAAAGAAACTTGTGCACCAACTTACACCATACAAAAAAATAAATGCAAGGCGGATAAAAGACTTAAATATAAGTCTTGGCACCATTAAAGTCCTAGAGGAGAACATACGCAGGAAAATCTCAGATATTCCACGCAGCAATATTTTCATTGATATGTCCCCTAGAATTAAGGGACAGAAAGGAAAGAACAAACAAATGGGATCTCATCAAAATGAAAAGCTTCTTAATGGCTAAAGAAAACATCAGCAAAATGAAAAAGGAACCAAATGTATGGGAAAACATATTTGCCAATGATACCTCAGACAAGGGTTTGATCTCCAAAATATATATAGAACTCACATGACTCCACTCTAAGAAGACAAGCAACCCAATTAAAAAATGGGCAAAGGACTTGAACAGACACTTCTCCAAGGAGGACATACAGAAGGCTCACAGACATATGAAAAGATGCTCAGTATCTCAGTATCACTAGCTATCACAGAGACACAAATTAAAACCACAGTGAGATACCACTTTACACCGGTCAGAATGGCCATCATAAACAAAGCAACAAACAACAAGTGTTGGAGAGGTTGTGGAGAAAAGGGGACCCCAGTGCACTGTTGGTGGGACTGCAGACTGGTGTGACCACTATGAAAAAATGGTATGGAATTTCCTCAGAAAACTAAAAATGGAACTGCTTTTTGACCCAGCAATTACACTGCTAGGATTATGTCCTAAGAACCCCAAAACACCAATTCAAAAGAACTTATGTACCCCAATGTTCATAGCAGCACAATTTACTATAGCCAAGTGCTGGAAGCAACCTAGGTGCCCATCAGTAAATGAATGGATCAAAAAAGTATGGTACACATACACAATGGAATTCTATGTGGCAGAAAAAGAGAAGGAGCTCCTACCATTTGCAAAAGTGTGGATGGAACTGGACAGCATTATGCTGAGTGAAATAAGACAAGTAGTGAAAGACAAGTACCATATGATCTTACCTTCAACAGGAACCTAATCAACAAAACAAACAAGCAAGCAAAATATAACCAAAGACATTGAAATTGAGAACAGCCTGAGAGTGACCAGAGGGGAGAGGGGAGGGTTTTATAGGGAGAAAGGGTGAAGGGTTCGCAGGAACAGTTATAAAGGACACATGGACAATAACAAGGGAGGGCAGAAATAGGGGAGGGAGGTGGGAAGGGCTGGGGTGGTGCGGGTTTGAGGGGAAAAGGCAGAAAACTGTACTTGAAGAACACTAAAAAATGTTAAAGAAAAACACCCAAATTCTCATCCATCATTACACAGAATTTATTGTCTTATTACTTACATGTCTCCCATGAAAGACTGAGAGTTAATAGAAGGGTTCAAAGTTCTCTTTGAACATACATACAATTTCTCTTATGTTCATTATATGGTGTTTAGCACTTATTGAATAAAAGAATAAATAATGAAATTGAACCGGGAATGAACCTCTCTTTGCAGGATTCCCCAATGATTCCACTCACTGGGTGTTGCCTCCTGCACAAATCATTTTGAGTTGGGGTATGGTTATAACTTGCTGAAACATGTATAAGTTGAGTCGGTGTGTTCCTACAACAACCAGTCTGCCTGCCTTACTGCTCAACAGGAGGCAAAGACCATGGGGCGGGATAAATGGCCAAACACAGGGCCAAAATACACCTTCACATGGATTAAGCTCAACCTTCTGCTACCTCTCAGGACAAACAGGAAGAAAGTTTCTGCATCTCTCAGTCTTATAACAAACACTCCTAATGTCCTAAAGTCTTCTGTTTTAGTGCCTTGGGTAGATGTGAAGAGCAAATCCAATGTCTCTACTAGCTGAAAGTATTTATCTTATTTAAAGAACATAGAAAAAGTATTTATTGTAGCAAATGGGAAAATATAGCAAGAACCAAGAATCAATTAAAAAAATAATGGCTGAAGTCATCCAAATGGAATGGTGGCTAATATCTTTTGTAGTGATGTGTGTCTGGGGCTTGATGATGAAAAAAGAGGGGGGAAGTAGGTCTGAAGACACTTTCCTTAGCTGTTAAACACTTGTGGCACACTTTTCCTTCCTCTCATTATGGCTGTAAATTAAAGCAAGGTGAGAGGCAGTTCTCAGCCTCACAGAATTAGCTTTCCGCTACCACCTTACTCACAATCATGTCAATTAGTCACCATCTGAATGACTATACAACCACAGATTTAGTAAAACAGTTTTCATCTCAAGAGTAATTCACAGCAAGAAATGTTCCTCTCCTCACCCCATGACCCTTCAGAATGCCATTGCTGCACAGAAAATAACACAGGATGGTGCCTGCTCTTGGCGTTCATCTTATCCTGGATGTCGGCAAGATTTGGAGGAAGGTGAGATCAGAGATTCCTTCCAATTTTCAACCTCACTCTAGTTCTTCAGCCAGTGCATGTGGGCATCACAACATTGTGCTTTGTGGACGGATGCAGAAGGAATTATGTAGGTGTGGAGAACAGAGAAGAGGAATGCTAAAAAGGAAGGTAAGTCTTTAAGAGTGTGTTTTAATAGTACACATCCAAGAATGGAAACATGAATGACTATTGATGATGCAAAGACACAGAGTCAGAAAAGCAGGGTGTGAGTTCCAGCTTTCTAAATATATCACCTTGAGAAAGTCACTTAACTTCTCTGATTGCTCAATGTTGTCTCATATGTAAAATGAAGATTATTACACATTCTCTGTCTTCATCATAGCCTTAGTATGAGGATTAAATGAAGATATGCGCATATAAGAGTACATCTAAACTATAAAGAGTTATGCTAGTACCAAGGATTTGTATGATCCTTGGAAACAGTGCCTCACCACATAGTACTACTTGTAATGTTAGAGTCCCAGAAGATCTCGGATACCATCTAGTAACACTCCAGTGCATGCTCCCTCCACTAACATAGATGAGCAATGGAAATCAGCCTTGGTATAGACCCAGCCAGGGTGTGTGGGTGGGGTAATTCACTATTTTATAATTAGATGCTTTGAATATTGAAATGTGGTTCAATACCATTTAATTTATTAAGAAATGCTTTTATTTTCTTACATTTACTATATAACAGGAAAGGGCTCTACAGAGCAGTTTACAAATAAGATGCAATACAGTTGTCTTAACAATCCTAATAGAGTGTATCATTTCCACTATTTAAAATGGGAAGAAACTGAGGTTTAGGGGCTTTCTCACCTGAGATCACAGATTAGTGAGTGTTAAGAGACATAAGCTTTTTAGGTAGTGACCAGCTCAAAGGAACAAATAATGCTATAACTCCAGGTGTCTGATGAGATGTCAGGAGAGCTATGTAATTGTTTCTTTCTTCTTTTTGCCTCCCTCATTTCAGTGTGAACTTAGGAAAACATGACAGTGTTCTTCTTCCTCCACTTATAAAATGAGAAAAAATAATACTTTCTAGGAGCCTCGGAGGGATGCCTGAACAAATTAATGAGTTAATATTTGTAAAGAACATTGTGACTCTTTAATAAAAGCATGTTGTAACTAAGAACCAAGTATTCCATTACATGAGTGGGTAGGCAGATAGCTCAATAGTAACACTATAGCCTGATTTTGAATTTGTTTTTAATAATAGCATTGTATTGGGTTAACAGAGAACAAAGCACCCGCAGGAACAGAATCCAAGCAATTAGAAAAAATGAAATAATAGAACCATAGGATACTCTCTGTGATTTTTGCTGTTTCCTGGCTATTGATGCTTAAACCATAAATCTCTTTTCAGACCTGTCAGTACTTCAAATTGTATACTACCTTGGAAGGTGGTAGAGGAACACATGTAAACACATGTGTAGCCTGACCTTTCAGTGCAGACTAGACCAAATGCTTCTATCCTCCTGTGGCTCCCAGCACCCTACTGGTCTTTGAAGATGTCATGAGGTCAGCACAGTATAATCAGATAACCAGTAGGTTTTAACAAAGTGCAGATAACTGGGACACAATCTATATTCAAGAACTGGGCTTACACTTCATGCCCAAACTGAGATTAGGCTGTCTTCTATCTTTTAACATCTAGGTGAAAAGAAGCCATTGTATTATTTCCTTTCTGCCTGCTGTAGCCTTAAATATCAGAACTCTTGTCTGACTATTTTAATGACGACAAAAAAATATGTGAAGGGGGATTGTCTCCTATGTACCATATTTTTCAGACCATAAGATGTATCTAGGTGTTAGAAGAGGAAAATAGGGGAAACATTTTGAAGGAAAAATGTGGTAAAATGTTTAATAACATAAATAACATAATATTTCACCAATGTAAATGTAAACAGAGCTCAACAGCAGCATTAACAAATGGGGGGGGGAGGGGAAAGTGCATCTTATAGTCCGAAAAATATGGTAGTTCACCATGATTCTCTATATTTTTCTGTTCGGTTATCTCTAAGATTGAGTACAGAAAGTTCATTCTAAGGGCATGTCCTCCCTACTTCAGAAAAACTCTGAATTGAGGAGTTATTTATTTGGATACGACACCACCAAAGCAGTTCAGGCTTCATATTCACTTTTGACTCCCCACTTGGTTTTTCCTCACATTCACTGAAATCTTCAAGCCATGACACAAACAACAATAATGGCTTTATAAGGAATAATTATAATAATAAGGTTTAAGACAAGGAGAGTTGGGGATATTTAAATAAGAATAAAATATGTAAAACACCTTGTCTCTCAGTCCCTCTTTAATTTTATGACTTTCTTAATATTATTTGGAATCCTAGATATTAAAAATTAGATGAAATATACAATAGAACAAAATCAGAAATGACATATTTTCAAAAAGCACTATAAAGTAAGATCTTCTTTCAAATTAGAATCAGGAAACTTGTTAAGTATCTCTTATATGCCCAGCAAATAGTAGACACCACAAACAATTTCTGGTTTTATAGAAATTAGCATGAGGCTACAAATAAATTGTTTAAAAAAGGGAAATAGAAAAGAATATCACTCAATTTATAATGTTTTATTTACAAAAGCAATTAAAAGTAAATATGACAATGCTAACATTTATTCATTTATTAATTCTGTATGGTGGTGAAAAATCTGTGATACAAGCTTGGCAGTATCACATACATAACTGGAGATATGGAACTAGTGTTCAGTTGGAAATTAGGGTGAGCTATTTATTCTGGAGTCACCCTTCTGTTATCTATTATCCTAATTTCTCTACCAACATGGTACTCACCAGTACATAATTCCTAGGAATTTCAAGTCAATGAAATAGCTGTTTATAATTAAAAGCAACATGTTTGTCTACCCCTAAATTTACTCAAAACTTACACATGATAGTTGTATAATTTTAATTATTTATTTACATTGATCTTTCTTAAGAACAGAGTCCTTCTTGATCTCATATCTTTGACCTATTTTTTCCTAATGGGCAATTTTGAAGAGGGAATATCCCTCTCAGTAAACTCTGCAACAGAGGACCATTAGGCTTATCGGTCGTCTTTTATTCTGTGCATTTATCTTTTAATACCTTATTTTTAAAGTTTCCATGTAAGACAGTTTGAGAAGGTGTGAATTAACAGATCTGGGGGAAGATAAAAGAATAAATAAGCTATTTTTCTGTGTTTGAAATTAACAGAACTGAATTCTATTCCTGACTCATCTACTACTGTGCAAGTGATTGTGGGCACCTAGCTTCATTTATTTAGGTGATAGTTTTTATCATCTTTTACAGTAAAGATATTAGACTAAGAGCTAGTTAGAAATTTTTTCAACTGAGATATTATTTGAGCTTCATAATATGTGAAGAATACTAATTGAATAATCAAAGGGCAAGTCTAGTTTTCAAGAAAAATGTTAGCCTCATAAAACAGTTTACAGTGGATTTGTTTGGCTTTTATGAACCAAATTTAAAAATAAGAATAGCTCAACTTAACTATATTTCCCACTTTTCAAGGTGAAAAGTCATGAAAATATTATTTAATCCTCCAGCAACACTACAAAATAGACAATACTTTACATATTTTACATTTGAGAAAGCAGGCTGCCAAAGTCATGGCCTGCTACAAGTTCCACAGCTGAGAAATGGAACTTCTGGGGTTTTAGTCCAGATTTTTTTTTGTTGGTTGAATAAAGGATGGATGAGCAGATACAACAGAATACTTTGTTAGGGCTAAATTTTTCCTCTTGCTATTCAAAGGCAATTTTCTGTTGTAAGAAGGAAGGCAGACACAGTCAGGATAAGATAATCCTTAACATCTATTATTTGAAGAGAGTCTTGCCTTGGAACTAATAAATATAAAATTCATAAATATAATATTTTTATCATTTTTGTTATCACCTTTCTTCAATGGTTTAACAGATTAATAGTCCCTTGTGACTAATAAACAGCAATACCTGTTATCACCAAAACCATTTTTCAGTTATTATTGCAGGATGAAATACTAAAAAGCTGAGGACATAGGACTATTAACAACATCAACATAAGTATAAATTAGAGGAATCGGGAGAGAATTAAAGGTAATTTCTGAGTAAAATTCCTGGTCAAAAGGATGCATATGTAGCACATTAGCTAAGGATAAAACACTGAGCTATAGACAGGCATGCTGAGTGGGTACAGCACCGAAAATTTCTCTAATTTCAGCTTTATTCTTGGAAAACTGCTTCAGACACAATTCCACTAAAGCAAAATATTTTACATACATATATATGCTCTGTGTTTGTTAAACAGAAACATGGTATGTACAGTTGACCCTTGGAAAGGATGGGTTTGAACTATACAGGTCAACTTACACGTGGATTTTGTTCAATAAATATATAATCAGTTCTCTATATCCCCAGGGTTTTTATCCATGGATTCAACTAACCATGGATCAAAAACAACATTTTTCTGTCTGTGGTTGGGAATCCATGGATGTGGAGGGATGACTGTATGCATTGTTCTACACATGTCGTTTCATATAAGGGACTTGAGTGCCTACAGACTTTGGTATCACCAGAGGTCCTGAAACAAATCCTGTGTGGATACCAATGAATGACTGTATTATAAATTTTATTTATTAACTAATTCCAAGGAACAATTATAAGGCCTATTTAATTATATTTTATGTTTGAACAAAAGCTGTTTTTCAAGTACTTCAATATTCAAAGATGAAAAGAGCAAGCATTTATATGTCTATCATGACCCAGGAGTATTTCTATCTATTTTGATATATTAATTCTTTCTAATTTTAGAACAACTCTGTGAATTTCTCACCCCCATTTTATAGATGAGAAAAGTGAAACACAAAGATAATAAAGAACTTGTCAAAAGTTATACTGTTGGGTAGTGATGAAATGGGTTGAATTACAGAGAGACCAATTTCAGAGTTTTTGCTCTTAATCACCACTGAACTAGGTATTTGTAAGACCTAGGCACTCTCTTTTAGGGCACATGGTCAAAAATTTGGGGGACCCAGTGAGGAAAGCATAAGGTATGGCTTAGTTAAAACAAATCAAGACAATGAAAAAATCTTAATAAGACAATAAAGCAACATGTACTTAAAGTAAACTATATTTTAAAATTTAGTTAAAAACTAGATATATTGTACAGAGATGAATACATTTTTTCTTAAATTTACAATTTCTTTTTCAATGAATTGACAAACCAGTGGACAATCAACTCTTGTCAAATGTATATTGCTACACTCCAATGAGGCATACAGTGCTAAATTAAAAGGAGGGAAATGTCATGAAATCAAGGTTCTCACATTATCTTAAGATTGTGTATATATAAAATACCTAATAATTCTGGAAATTTAAGGATTATTTAATCTAATATATTTTTCATAGACAATTATATCTCCTAAAAGTGTTTTTTAAAGAATAACTCATTGTGTTTCCCCAAAACGTCCTTTGCTCTTCTGGGTCTTGGTCATGGGATATTCTATCTAGTGTGATTCTAAACTGCCTATCATCAAATTTCCATCCATTTTCCATTCCTGGCTCACAAGTAATTATTTCATTAAGTTTTCTATTATTTCACAGCCCCAAATAAAACTTTTTCTTGCAGTTACAACATGCTACATATTCCTTTTATATATACATTTATGAATTCTACATTACATTATTTATATATATAGAACTTGCTTATCTGTATCAATCTATTAAAAAAAAGAGGAGGTTACTTAGAAACATTTTATTTTTTTATCTATATTTTCAGCAGTACCTAACATTCCCCATGATAAAGAAATATTTATTAAATGACCATTGAATTGAATATTCCTGATTTTTTAAAAATTGGTCTAAAAAAGTTTATTTCTAATCTATAATTTCACCAACATTATGTAAAGACAAATAATAATTATAATTGCTTAGTAACTTGAAATAATGTTAATTATTGACCATTTAAGCCATCCTATTGCCTATGTATATATATGTTATGATATCTACATTTATATGTAAATATACATTATGATAATTATAGGTAGATATAGATATATACTTTAAAATTTTTTTTATTGTTCAATTACAGTTTTTGTCTCCATTTTTCCCCCAGTACTTTCTCCTGCTCTACCCACACCCCACCTCCCATATTCAATACTCCCCTTCATTGCCTTTGTCCATGATATAGATATATTTCATTCTTATCTCAAGGTACCTTATGTTTAAAATTATCTTACTTCTATAGTTTTAGATTTGCCACTCAAGACTGTTATTATAGAATTTTGCATTTGTTTATAAAATTAGATGCAAAAATATGCTAATGTATCATTAAGACTGAGATTATAATTACACAGGAGTCAGAAAACTCTCTGTTCAAGTTCCCAAAGCAACCATAATTCTTTTCTTTGAAAATATCAATGAAAATACGTATTTTTAAAAGTTGTTCTCCTGTGGTGTTAAAAGCCTAAACACAAAAGAAATTTGAGGTAGTATTTGAGAAATAGAGAATACAGTGCAAAACTTAACCATGGAGAAATTTCACTATCTTGAATAGTTAAAAACATTTTTTAAAAGAAAACAAATTATGTGGTTGATGAAAAGCCCATTTGAATGTAAAATATCTTAAAGTTTCAATAATACAAGGTATTAATCATTGAGAAAAGAATTTCTAAATCTATAATTTGGGTCTTGCCTGAGATCCTCAAGCTATAGACTTGCTATTACAATGCTACTAAAGAAAATTAATGTTTGTAATTAGACCAAAGCTTTAATACCATAAATCCCAATATGGCTATTCATTTTCACACTGTTAAGGATCTATGGCTCTTTTCTGGACTCAGTGATTTAGATTTGTATTTCCTCTGCTTCAGGACCACCATTACTGCAATCTAGAAATTGTTTAGTTAACTCTATTTAATATACTGATTTGACTGGTCCCATCTCAATAAACATACATACATTTAACCAAAGAATACATTCAATCAGGGAAGTACTTGGAAAACTATAAAACACTGAAGAAAGAAATTGAGGAAAATACAAATAAGTGAAAGCACATACCATGTTCATGGATTGGAAGAGTTAACATCACTAAAATGTCCATACTACCCAAAGCAATCTAGATTCAATGCAATTCCTTTTAAAATGTCAATGGCATATTTCACAGATCTAGAACAAATATTTCACAAATGTATATGGAACCAAAAAAGACCCCAAATAGCCTCAGCAATCTTGAGAAGGAAGGACAAAGTTGGAGAGATCAAAATATGTGATATCAAACTATACTGTAAGGCCACTATAATCAAAGCACTCTGGTACTGGCATAAGAATAGACACATAATGCAATGGAACAGAACAGAGAGCCCAGAAATAAACCCATGTTTTTATGGTTAATTAATATTTGACAAAGGAAGCAACAGCATACAATGGCATAAAGACAAATTCCTCAATAAATGGCATTTGGAAAACTGGACTGGTACATGCAAATATAATGAATCTGAGACCACTCACTTAAACCATATATCAGAATAAATTCAAAATAGATAAAAAACAAATATAATAAGTTGCTATACCATAAAAATATTAGAGGAAAACATAGGCAGTAAAATATCAGATATCTTGCATAGCAGTATTTTTGCTGATATATCTCCAAGATCAAGGAAAACAAAGGAAAAAAATAAACAAATGGGACTACATCAATTTAAAAGCTACTGCACAGCTAAAGAAATCATCATCAAAATGAAAAAGGAACCCACAGTATGGAGAACATATTTGCCAATGAGATATTGAATAAGGGCTTAACCCCCAAAACATATAAAGAACTCATATGACCTAACACCAGGAAGACAAACAATCCAATTTAAAAAAATGGACAAAGGACTTGAATAGGCACTTCTCCAAGGAGGACATACAGATGGCCCAGAGATATATGAAAAAATGCTCAATATCACTAGCCATCAGAGAGGTGCAAATTAAAATCACAATGAGATGTCATTCACACCTGCCAAAATGGCTATCATTAATAAGTCAAAAAATAACAAGTGCTGGTGAAGATGTGGAACAAAAGGAACCCTAGTGCACTGTTGGTTGGAATGCAGACTGACACAGCTACTCTAAAAAGCAAAATGAAGTTTCCTCAAAAAACTAAAAATGGAACTGCCTTTTGACCCAGCAATTCTACTTCTGGGAATATAGCCTAAGAATCCTGAAACAATTCAAAAGAATATATGAACCCTTATGTACATAGCAGTGTTATTTACAATAGCCAAGTGCTGGAAATAGCCAAAGTGCTCATCAGTAAATGAGTGGACCAAAAAATTGTACATCTACACAATAGAATACTACATAGCAGTGAAAAAGAAGAAATTCTTCCTTTTTGTGACAGCATTGATGGAACTGAAGACTATTGTACTAAGTGAAATAAGCCAACTGGTGAAAAATAAATATATGATCTCACATATACATGGAATCTAATGAAGAAAATAATGAGGAAAACAGAATTAGAGGCATAAACACATGGAACAGACTGAAAGCTATGAGAGGGGAGTGGGGAGGTGGAGGTTCAAAGAAAGTAAAGGGATTAATCTAAGAACATATATAAATGACCCATGGACATGGAAAACAGTGTGGGGATTGCTTGTGGGAGTGTGTGGGGGGCTTGGTGGAGGTGAGCCAAAGAGAGAAATATTGGGACAACTATAATAGTATAAACAATGAAACATTAAAAATAAATAAATAAAATTTAAAATCTCCATTGGTTAAAAAAATCCCTACACTGTGTAATCTCCATCCTTTATTCTTTATGAGGTTTTTATAATGGCCACTTGTCTTAATCTTTGATAGCTATTTAAGTAAATATGCATTCTTTCTATACCTATCTATCTGTCTGTCCATCCATCTGTCCATCCATTGATCCATCATTGAATCTTATATTGATGAAAACAGAGTAAATAATAAACAGATGAATATCAGAAAGGGTAATTTAAGTTAAGAATTGCAAAGAGAAGCCATTTCTAAGTGCTGTAGAAAGCATTTCTAAAATATGTCACTCATATTTTTTCCAGACTATAGTCATACAAAGAATTCCTGATCCTACAACATGCATTTAAGACACATCTTGATAAATGAAAGCCACAATGACATAGCTTTTGTATAAATGACCTACATTGTTCTACTATAGAATTTGACTACCACTATTTTGCATGGCTAAGTGTTAGAAAGAGGGGCATTTGGTTTTTGAGACCCCATCAAGATCTGTCAGACAATACCCCATGAAAAACTCACAGGAAACAGCATAGTAAATACAACATATGCAAACAATCACTGTAGTATTTACATAACAGTCTTCAAATGACCATCTGACTCATGTAAGGATTATACTATCAGACCATTAGACTCTTAAGTAAATAGAAACTCTGAACTCTGTGCAATTAAGTCTCTAGCTAAGAAAAAACAGTCAAAGTGAAGCAGTTACCTGAAGATGGAGAATAGAGAAGCCATAATAGAATAGTTACGTGCCCCAAATATATGATTTTTTTTCCAGGACAATAGTGTTTTAAAATCAGGATAGGCAACTTACCTAAGGAGAGAATGAGAAAAAAAAAATTGATTACTGTAAGGGAATTTTTAAAACATTTTAGAAGAAGAATGGCATATGTTGACAGGCAGAGCTAGGTCTGTTCACATAGAGAAGTTACCTAAGTTTACTATATGCTCCCATTAGAATTTGCTATTTCCTAATTCCTTTAAATGTCCATTATCCTCCTATCCCAGGCCTGCTTTGTCCTATGTACTCTCACTTCACACCAATATTTATAGGCATCTCCTTGTCAGGGTGACTTAACTCCACTAATGCTTAAGTTTCCTCAAAAATGGATAATTTCATCCAAAAACAAAGAACTGGGAAATTTAGACTAGATTCCAGACTTTGCCTCTTACTAGAGTGCCACCTCTATCAAGATGAACCATCTGTGAACTGAAGGTGACTGCGTGAAGGTGACTAGCTTCAGGGTTCTATGCTGTTGAGAGAAGGCAGCCAGAGTGACCAAAAGAAATAATTTCTAAATAAAATGTTAGATCTAACAGTTCTCAGAATAAAATGTGTGGGATAGCCCCTTCCCATGCCACTCACTTTACTTTAGTGCCTTAAGATTGGCTAATTTTTGTGTGGGCAAGACTGATTTGGCAACCAAAACTTTGGACTTAAAAAGACTTATAGGCCTTTTGCCCATTTTTAAATTGGGTTCTTTGTTTGCTTTTGGTGTTGAATTTTGTACGTTCTTTATAAATTTTGGATATTAACCACTTATCAGATGTATCAGTAAATATCTTCTCCTATTCTGTGGGTTGTCTTTTTATTTTGTTGTTTTCCTTTGCTGTGCAAAAACTTTTTAGTTTGATGTAGTCCCATTTATTTTTTATTTGGTTTCCCTTGCCTGGGGAGATATATCCAATAAAATATTGCCATGAGCAATGTCTGAGATTTTGCTGCCTATGTTTTCTTATAGGATTTTTATAGTTTCAGGTCTAACATTTAAGCCTTCAATTCATTTTGAATTTATTCTTGTGTGTGGTACAAGAAGGTGGTCTAGTTTCATTTTGCTGTACATATCTGTCCGAGTAGCCCAAGTGTCCATCAGTAGATGAGTGGATAAAACAAACTGTGGACCTTTACACAATGGAATACTACTCAGCCATCAAAAAGAAGAAAGTTTTACCCTTTGTGACATTATAGATAGAGAATATTATGCTAATTGAAATAAGCCAGTCAAAGAAAGACAAATATATTATGATGTCACTCATATGTGGAATCTAATGAACAAACTGAACTAATAAGCAAAAAAGAGACAGGATAAAAGTAGAGAGTAGGATAACAGCTAAGGTGGGGGAGATTAGAGGGTGAAGGGACTGAGCAAAAAGGAAAAAGGACTCATGGACAGGGACAACAGTGTGGTGATAGGCAGGAGTGAGGGGTATGAGTGGACCAAATGGCAATGGAGAAGTTACAATAAACAAATTTAAAGTCTTATAGAAAGCTATGCATTGGGATTAATACAACTGCAATATCATTTGTGAAAGGTAGAAGACAGGGATTGGAGTTAAAAGATGGAATTGTGAAAATGAACTGAGATGACTTGGTAAAATGGATCTAGTTTACCCAAGATCACTTTGTAACTTTTAAATTCAAAGGCCAATATTTCTCAGTGCACTTGTCAAGTGGATTACCTGCCAGCACATATAGGAAATTTGTGTGCTCACAAGGATACATAAGCAGGCAGACATGGTGCTGGGAGCAGGCAAAGGGCTGACTCTCCCAGGAAAGTGCTGTGATGTTTGCGGAGCACCTAGTGCAACCTCCATTTCCTTGGGAATCATTCTAGGTGCACAGCCTTTATGGTTCTCTTGCTGGAAGCTGAAGTGCTCATTTTATGCATTGACTAATTTATGAGTTTAGTGAGAAATTCTTTGTAAAATAAATTCTAGAAAAGAGAAAGAACCTGAAAATGAATTCCCTCTGCACAACATGTGTGTATGGTCCCATTAGCAGTTGCACAGTGGGCAATCGATTAGGGAGGGAAAAATGGCTTTTTTTATGGTAATGGATTTTGAGCCTCCTGGTGATAATTTATTTACTTGAAATTTTGCAGAGCTAGCTAGCACACTGATGAAAACCCTCTGAACATGTTCATTTAAAAAGAGGAAAAAAGTGTCCTGGCTTATTTTTGAAAAATACTGTTATTAAATCATTGAAAGCATATTGATAAAATATGCCTGAAAGCTATAGTCCTGTAATTTATAATACAAATTACATTGCTATTGACAAATGGCAATTTAATCCTGCAATTAACTTTAACAATTTAAATTTCTTTGTTGTATTTTTTTAGCAAAATCTTGAAAGACATTCAGTAATGCTGTGCTAGGCTAGTCAGCAGTGATAGCTTTCTTCTTTAAAAGCAGTTCCCATCCTCTTTGTATTTCTTTGTATAGATTTATTCTATCCCTCTAAAGACCAAAGAGTAAAACCAGGGTCTTTTCACCCTGACATCCAACCCCTCGAGAATCTTGAGATAAAAGGGACTCCTGTACCTAAAATGCCCTTGATATGAGAACAGAGAATGGCAGCTTAGCTGAGGTCAAAGAATGTGAACTTCAGTATCAGAATGACACATGTTTCTATTCCACTTCTATCACTCACTGGCTCTTTGACATTGGGTAAACACAGTGTCTTCACTGAACCTCAGCCCCGTTGTTTGTAAAATAGAGAAAAATAGCACTTATTTTGGAAAAGGTGAGGTAACATCCATGTGTCCATGCTCAGGTTTATAACTCATATCCATTCAGCCCATGTCCTATACCCCCCTCCAAACAAAGAGACATTCCAGGTGCTGGGGTCTTTTTCCATTTTCCTTGGTTGAGGGAACTTCTATTTTTGACTCTACTCAGAGTGTTCACTAGCAAGGGCAATTAAATACCCATTTCTTCATACACATGTGAATAATTTACTCTCTCACTTGGGAAGCACACGAATACTAGGCAGTAAAAAGAAAAAAGTTAGAAATAGTTATTCATAAAGGGACTTTTCTGGTTGGCTTTGTTAATATCTGGCTATGAAACTGTTATAGCAATAGAGCAGAGAAAGAGCAAAAGGATAATAAAGGCTCCTGACTTTGGAGATCCATAGATTTTATGCAAATGTATATGAGCCTATCAGAAATACAATAAAGGACTGAAGGAATTATTATACAGAATATATTAAAGAGATAAAAGAAGCATAAGCATTAATGAACCTAACCATATATTCTCAAAATATGTAAACAAACAAGTGACCGAACTAAGAGAAGAAATATATAAATCAACTATTTATTTGGAGATTTAAAGCATACTCTCCAGAAACCAACAAAAATAAGCAGATGGAAAGGATAAAATATATGAAAATATTAAAAACACAATTTAAATAGTTGTATTTAATAGACAAATATAGAACTTTATCTACTATAACCATTGAATACATATTCTAATCAAGTACATATGGAACAGTCATAAAAGTTGGTTATATACTCACCAAACAGACAAAGCATAAATAAATTCCAAAGACTCATCATCATTCAGACTATATTCTCTGACAAAAGTATAATAAAATCAGAAATTATTCATAAAAGGAGAGCAGAGCTACCACTATTTGTCTGGAAATAACAAAAAATCCTACTATCTCAAAACAACTCTTTGGCTAAGGAGAAAACCTTAAGAAAAATTAGAAAACACTTAAGTGGCATTTCAAATAGTACACTTAAAATATGTGGGCACAGACAACTTGTAACTTAAAGAATAACTTGATGCTTTAAGTGCTTTTATCTGAGAACAAAAATTATGGAGCCAAACAATTGTTTGGCTCAAACAATTGAGCCAAACATTTAAACTTAAGGATTTAGTACACCCAAAACCACAAAAATGAAAAAAGAAA
Source organism: Phyllostomus discolor (assembly GCF_004126475.2). Lineage (NCBI taxonomy): Eukaryota > Metazoa > Chordata > Mammalia > Chiroptera > Phyllostomidae > Phyllostomus > Phyllostomus discolor. Next base: position 96,364,123 of record NC_040904.2, read on the forward strand.
CTAATAAAAATAAGGTCAGCAATTATTGAAATAAAAAGAGATATAATTAGTAAAAATAAAAAAATGGTTTTCTGAGAAAATTATTAACATAGAAAAACTTTTCACAAATAGGCAGAGAAAGAATGCTATCAATGGAAAGTGAGAGACACAACAGAGAAAGAAGAAAAAATAAAATGTCTATAAAATAATTATATGATAAATTTCAAATCTAAACAAAACTACATGAGTAGAAAATGTTTAAATTAGAGCAAGAAGAAATAAAAAAATTAAATAGATAATTAATTACATAATATAATAAAGATATCCTTCAAAAAAAAGCTACACTTTTTGACCCAGACCCCCAAATCCCCTCCAACCTGGCAATCATCAGTTTGTTCTTGGTTTCTATAAATTTGTTTGTGTTTTGTTTGCTCACTCACTTGCTTTTTTAGATTCCACATACATCTGAAATCACATGATATTTGTCTTCCTCTGTCTGACTTATGTCACTTAGCATAATACCCTCTTGGTCCACCCATGTTGTTGCAAATGAATAAATAAGTTCAAATTGTCAGTTACAAAATAGTCATGGGGATGTAAAGTACAGCATGGGGAACATATTCAATAATATTGTAATAACTATGTATGGTATTAGGGAGTGCTAGACTTATCAGGGGGATCACTTCACATATTATATAAATGTCTAATCACTGAGCTCATTAGACAAATGAGTAAGGAATAATCCCTAAATGGTTAGAACCATATGAAGGCAGATTTAAACTCCACAGTAATGAAGAAAAAAAACTGAGACATTGAGCTATCAATTAACACTCACAAGATTGGCAAAATTTTAATTTGGATGATTCCAAGTGTTGGACAAGAAGTGGGAAATAGGGAATCTCAAGCATTGCTGGTGGGAGCCTAAACTTTTAGTACAATACAATGGAAAGCAACTTGGTCATACTTAGAAAAATTTATAAACATAAAGCCTCTGATACCACAACTCCTGGATATGTATTTGGAGAAACATTTTCACAGATCTAGGAAGGGATCTGAACAAGAATGTTTATGTCAGTAATGTTTATGTTAAAATTGAAGCCAATCTATGTGTTCACCAATATGAGAACAGATAATAAAAATTCACTAGAGTAATCCACTGGAATATTATGCAGTTATTAGAAGAACTAAGTTAAATGTTAATACACTAAATAAATAGATTCTAAATACTATACTCGGGAAAAAATAAGAAATAGAGACTTTTTAGCGTAATATCACTTATGTAACAGGACACACAAAACAGCATTATTTATTACACAAAGATAGACATATATTTAAGAATACATATTTAACATATTGGTATAATGAGTGTGTATGGGTAGGAATAAGGGAAATAAATGAGGAAAAATAAAAAAAGAGTCCATACATAGATCAAGGGTTGAACATGGGCCACAGTATGAATTATATGATTCAACATTCTGCTCCCTTTGTTAAAAAAGTGTACAAACAAACAAACAAACAAAGCCACAGTGTGAGTATACCCTAAGGCCAAGAATTCATGGCAAAGTAACTAAACTTAAAACTGACCTGATTTCCCCCAAAACACTGACTCTTAACTTAAACAAAACTTAAGCATTATTTATGTCAGTGTGACATAGCTTCCTAGGTAATCAGCTGCTACAGATGAGTAAATTTATTCAATGGAAAAGAATGTAAGTTTTAGAAATCAATCACAATAAAAAATACTTATTCATGCTTTATAAACTGAGCTGTAATTACTGAGAGTCTGGGTTCTTAACATTTTTAATCGGAAGTCTCCATGTTCTTTTTTTCCTTTTAATTGAATTTACTAGGGTGACATTGGTTAACAGAATTATACAGGTTTCAGATGCACAGCTCCGCAACACATCATTTGTACATGTATTGTGTTTTCACCACCCTAAGTTCAACATCCATCCGTCACTATTTAGCCCCTGCCAATGCCTTCCTCCACTTCCTTCCACCAACCTCCTCCACCTCCCCGGCAATCACCACATTATTGTCCATGTCCATGAGTTCTTTCCCTTTTTTTTTCTTTTTTGCTTTATCCATGTTCTTGAATAGTTAGTTTCTAGCTCAATAAACTATTCCTATCAAGTGAAGCTCTCTGAATTTTCCTTTGGTAGAAGAAGGGAAAGGCCAAGGAGGAAAGGAAGAAAGAATGGTAAAAGAAGGAAGAAATTAAAGAAATATTTGGCAATTATGTAAAAATAGCTCAGATATGATTAGACAAATGTAAACATTTTTATATAGTGCTCTGGTTAAAGATAAGGCCCAAGCTTGGCTCAACTCACTCAATATTTGTAACTATTGCTACCATGATTAGATAAGTGGGTCCTCAAACTCCTGGAATCTAGGGAGACCCATCTCTGATTCCCAGAGATTTGGCATGTGATCTACAAACATACCTTGAAGATATTGTGGCTTCTGTTTCAGATCACCACAGTAAAGCTAACCGTAAGTGTCTTGCCTTCAATTTATTAAAAAAAAAAAAAAAACCACAATATCTGTGGAGCCCACATATCTGTGGAGCAAAGTGAGGTAAAATAAAATGAGGTATGCCTAAAGTCATACTTGCAGGTATTTTGGCCTCAGAGTCCTTCTCAAATTTGGTGAAGAATGAGAGAAAAACAGTTATCTTCATTGCTCCATTGGAAGCAAGTGTTGAGAATTCTGAAACTGCTAAGTCTGAAGAGCCCTGTATAAGTTACTCTATTTCAATGATCTCTACTCCTGGGTCTGCTTCAGAGTTTTCTGAGAAGTGTTTAAACTACACATGTCAAAACTCTTTACCAGCTCTATTGAGAAAGAGTATCCAGCAATGGGGACTATACATCTGTCTTCTGATAAGCTCTTCTGGTGATTCTAATGTATTTGGACTGGCATTGTAGGACTGGCTATTGAGAACTACCCATCTGTTTTACCTTCCATTCCATGCAAGGAATTCTCCTGATAGCTGTCCAGCTCTTTCTAGAGAGAGTCAAAGAACAATGGAATAGTAAAGTATCTACAATTTGAGAGGAGGGTAAGATCTTATATTCTTGCTATGCACACTTCAAGCCCTTCCATGATTAGTTATAGTAACCAAACTTTACTAACTGCCGCCTTTCTATAGCCTCTCTATATAATAGGTTGTCTGAGGCAAGAGAGATAATTTTGCTTACCCCCAACCAATGTTCTGTTAATGACAAGTATAACAAACAACCATTAGGAAGAAGCATAAGTAGCCTTTTGGGGGCATCTGGATATGAATAATTAGGCAGTAGGTTTACTTCTTCTTGTACTTAGTCTGCTTATGACATTTTGTCTAATATAAGTATTGGCTCCTTTAAAAGACATCAATAATAGACTTTGAATATTTAAAATGCACATAAAAAATGAAACTATTTTGACAGATTTACTCAAATTGTATGCAAATATAATGCATATTTAATGCAAATATACATGTGGCTGTCTTAACTATTTCCTATGCTTCACTGTGCCCCTTAGTAAAATGCTAATAGCTTGTTGTGCTTCTTTATCGTATTCAGCAATTGTTAATATAACTTCTGGGTTCCACACAATGGCTAAAATAAAAACAAATTAAAGAAAAGATCCTTGACCTTGAGAATATTAAATTCTAGTTGTGGAAATATATGCCCCAAACCACCCAAACAGTCTCATATTTATGAATTACTTATCTTGCTTAATGGCACCACTCACAGACCTCTGAGAACCAAAAGGAAATGCTGAAAGTTTTCCCAGACTCCTTTCTCAACTCATGTTCATATCAAATAAGTCAGCAAGCACAAGTTATCTTTCAATTCAACTTCCTTTTCCCTCTTCTAAGACTTCTTTCTTAGTCCAGCTTAATTGGAGAGAGCTGGGTAACTGCAAAAACATCTTACTGGTTCCTGTGCCCTCACCTTTGACCCATGTTCTATTTCTGCTCCCAGAACCATTTGGCAAAACTCATGGTTGACCCATGCTTCGAATTCTTCAATGACTTTCTAAATAATACCTCAAATTCTTTGCATAATATTTAAGCTTTCCATAATTGTTCCTTAATTGGCTCTTTTGTCATTTTTTGACTCGTATTGTGTTCTCAGGTCATAAGCCAAGATTTGCAGTCCCTTTTTGCATCAACAATTAAGCTTCTATTAATGACAATACTTCTGCCTGTAATGGCTTTCTCTGAAACCCTCTCTCTTCTTCTAATCTACTTGGTGAACTTTCATTCATTCCTCAGGAGTCAGCTCAAATGATCACCCTTATTATTATCATCACATCATTCCCCAGGTTGAGATAGGTGGGCTGGTTCTTAATATTTCTAAAGCATTCCAAGAATATCTCATATCATTTTTTCTTTTGTTGCAATGGAGATAAAAAGGAAATCATATGTAACTCCAATAATATGTTCCTTTCTTTATGTATGTGCCCATTTTTAGTAACAAACCACATCCAAGCCTTACGCTCAACCAGAATAATGTAGAGAGCTAGTTTAAGCCACACATATATCCCAAATAACCCAGAGTAACAAACTCTCAGTAACTCCCCTATTATTCTGTAACTTCTGATGTTCAGTACTATGGGGTAAGAGAGAGTATAGTCTGCAGTTCATTTCTGAGCTTCACAACTTCAACTAACACCACTGCCAGCACCGTATCACCACTGCTGCCACCATAACCACTATTATTGTCTCAGAGGATCTTTATCAAAGAAAGCCACTGATGAAATTACTGATGAAATTGTTTTCTATCCCTTGAGGGCTGAGGCAGGGGCAGTACATGAATATTTATTTCCTATAGACCCTCATTAGACCATATAATTCTTCAGAGTATAGGCTAAGATTTTTTTCCCTCTGTTTTCTGAGAACCTAACAGAAAGTCTGGCACATACTAGGAGGATTCAGTGGGTGCTTGATGGGTGCATGGATGGGTGGGTGGGTGGGTGGTTGTATGTATGGATTGTATTAATAAAATATAAAACAACTAGACAGTAGTTCCAAAACTCCAGGTATAAAGATTTTTTTTCCCTACGCTGTTGATGTTACATTGCTAAGAGATTTGATTAGGAGAAAAAAAAGTCTCTGTGGCATCAGATAATTAAGGAGAGACTTATAATGGGTGAGATTTGGGGTGGATCTTACAAAAAATAGGTTTAAGTAGGTAGACAAAATTAAAGAAAAAATTCAGGCTAAATATCTAAATGAATATAATACTATGAAGGGCAAAAGCTATACTGAGTATCACAAGGAGTACTCAGGATCAATAGAAACTATAAGTAAGTGTCTTGACTGCTGGCTCGAAGAATTGATATTGATCTGAAATAGGTGGCCAATGTAAGAAACTGGGGTAATGATGTCAGTATTTAAAGACTTGATACAATAAATCTTATATTTTATGTCTGAAACCAGGGGAGAAAAAATACACTAAATCTAGTATAAAAACAAAGAGTTATGCTCTTAATTTATCATAATTAATGTACAACCAGATATCCCAAAGGTGCTGAAAAGCACTTCTTGAGTTCTGCAGAGTAAGATCCCTTTATTAGTAACTGAACTATGAGTGCATTATGATTGTTGTTTAACAGACAGCAAGAGCAACTCTGTACAATAGGGAAGAGCAGAAATTAAAATTTATCTAACAAATTGAATCTGCAAGAAAATACAGAAAAGCGGAATACAATTTTCCAAAGGGAATTGGTAGTCAATAACAGTTCAAAGCCAAATATCATTAAATATTAAATGGCTACAAATGACTACCTTGGTTTCACATTTAATTTAAAGAAAAAGTGCCTTGAATTACCCCCTAATGCTGTACATGAGCCCTTATTAAGAAATAATTCATTGAAAAGTCATTGTTAATTGAATTACTTTGACATCTCACAGGAAAACTTTGTTTTTTGAAGTGATGGCCTTTCAAAGTACTAATATGAACAAATGAACAAATCAGTAATAAGAGGACAACTTGGATAAACACAGCACAGAAGAATCTTAAAACTTAATATGACTGATGAATTAATCACTAACTTAAGTCTAAGTATATGTGGAATAAACTTATCTATGTACTGTGAAGAGTTGCTTAAAGTGAAATTATTTATAGTTATAAAGAATAACATGGAAAAGAGGGGAAAGGGTTGTAAATGAACAAGTATAAAGGACCCATGGTCAAAGCCAAAGAGGGGTAGGATTGAGGGTGAAAGGTAGGGGTGTGTAGGGTGGGGGAAAGTGGTGGCAGGAAAATGGAGACAACTGTATTTGGGCATTAACAAAAATAAAAAAATAAAAAGACAAAAAGAAAAGAATGAGTCAAATTGCCAAAAAGGAACACAAATAAGAAAAAGGAAATTTTCTGATAAAGATGGCAGCATAGGTAAACACAGCTTGCCTTCTCATACAACCACATCAATTTACAATTAAATTATAGAACAACTATCACTCAGAACCAGCAGAAACTGAGTTGAATGGAAGTCTGACAACTATGGAATTAAAGAAACCACATCCATTTAAATTGGTAGGAGGTGAAGAGATGAGGAATGGGCTGGTCCAATATCCACATGTGGTGCCTAAAACTTCGGGAAGGATATCTTGGGAGCAACAAGTCCCAGCCCTACACCAGGCCATCCATACCAGGTTCCAGTGCCAGGAAGAAAAGTCCCCATAACTTCTGGCTACATGAACCAGCAGAGATTGAATCATTGGAAGAAACTACTAGAGCACCAAGCAGCTCCTCTTAGAGAACCCACACACAAACTTACTCAGACTCCCTCTGAGCTCCAGCACTGGGGTAGCAGCTTGAAAGTCATCAGTGGCATACAGGTAGGAGCTGAAGTGTCTGGTTTCAAAGTGAGAGCTGTGGGACAGTTTTCTCCCAGACAGGAAGGCAGGCAGAGTGACAGAGCTGGTGGGCGATACCATTATTGAGTCTCCATCAACCTGGTTAACACTGTTTACCCAACCCTGGAGATCCCCTGAGGCTTCATCCCACCCAACTTATGGCTATTAACAGGAGATTTTCCATATGAATGTCTGGTCTTAGCTCATGCTTCGCAACCTCCTAAGTCCTCTAAAACAAGCAACAGCTGTCCTCAATGAGTCCCCAGACCATCTACCCTTTGATAAGTGGCCCCAGGAATGACACTAGCAGCAGAAAGCCTAGATTCACAACTTGGCTTTTCCTGTGGATCCCCAAGTCCAGCACAAGTAGCAGTTATCTTAAATTGCTCTATAGCTCAGGCATGTTGTCTCTTGGCAAAACACAGGTGAGGGCTAACCTTAGCCTACACCACCTGGGAAATGCCAGGGCCTATGTACCTAGTGGACAGCTGTAGACTACAATGGAGCACCATCACCCTGCCCCTGCACAACTGATCTATCACAAAGGGAGGAGATTGGTGGTCAGTTGTCACACCCAATATTTACAACAGACTGGCCTAGGTAAATACCCCTCACTGACCTGCCAACAGCAATCAAGGCTCAACTATAAGAGGAGGGTGTACTCAGCCCACAGGAAGGAAGCACCTTGAGTACCCAGCTTGGGTATTAGGGGAGGTGGTGCCACTAGACTCTATAGAATACCTACTACAATAGGTCACACTACCAAAACAGGAAGTCAAGCAACTCTACATAATACATAGAAACAAACACAGGAGGCTGCCAAAATGAAGAGATAAAAAACATGGCCCAAATGAAAGAACAGATCAAAATTCCAGAAAAAGAAATAGACAAAATGGAAATAAGCAATCTATCATATGCAGAGTTCAAAATGCTGGTTATAAAGATGCTCAAGGAACTTAGTGAAGACCTCAAGAGTATGAAAAACATCCAGTCAGAAACAAAGGATACACTGATTGAAATAAAGAACAATTTACAGGAAAACATCAGTAGAATAAATAAAGTCAAGAATCAAATCAATGATTTGGAACATAAAGAGGCAAAAAACAATGAATCATAACAGGAAAAAAAAAACAATCCAAAAAAACTTGGATCATATAAGCAGCCTCTAGGACAACTTCAAGAGGTCCAACATTTGTATCATATTGCTTAAAGAAGAAGAGAAAGCAAGAAATTGTAAATCTATTAGAAAAAATAATGAAAGAAAAATTCCCTAATTTGGTGAAGGAAATAGACATGCAAGCCCAGGAATCACTAAGAGACTCAAACAGGATGGATTCAAATAGGCCGACTCCAAGACACATCACAGTTAAAATGCCAAAGGTTAGAGATAAAGAGAGAATCTTAAAAGCAGAAAGAGAAAAGCCTTTAGTTACCAACAAGGGAGTTCCTGTAAGACTATCAGCTGATTTCTTAAAAAGGAACTTTGCAGGGTAAAAGGGATTAACAAGAAATATTCAAAGTCATGAAAAGCAGGGACCTACAGCCAAGATTGCTCTACCCAGCGAAAACATCATTTGGAATCAAAGGGCAAATTAAGAGCTTTTCAGACAAGAAAAAGCTAAAGGAGTTCATCATCACCAAACTATTATTATATGAAATGTTAATGGGGCTTGTTTAAGCACAAGAAGATCAAAACTCTGAACAATAAAATGGCAATAAATACAAATCCATCAATAATTGAATCTAAAAAACAAACTAAGCAAGCAAGAAGAATTAAGACAGAATCATGGATACAGATAGCATTTTATTTTTGCAGGATGGGAGAGGGGTTTAGGGGAATGGGTGAAGAGATGAGGGCATGAAGAAGTACAAATAGGTAGTTATAGAGTAGCCATGGGGATGTAAAGTACAGTATAGGAAATGGAGTAGTCAAAGAACTTATATGCATGACCCATGGACATGAACAATGGTGTGGGGATTGCCTGAGGGAGTAGAGGGTACTGAGTAGAAGGAGGCAAAGGGGGAAATTGGGACATTTGTAATAGCATAATCAATAAAATATAATTAAAAAAGAAAAAGGAATTTCTGCAATCCAGTCACTGATAGTTTTCAAGATCACTATAATCAATTAAGACAAATTACATTTGGGATTGTTCTACTTTATTTATCACAGAAAGGCCATGACAAACATCTACTGCACATCCATTTCCATGCTATGATTTAGACCAAGTCTTGGTAGAAAATTAAAGCAATATAAAATATGCAGAGAACATTCTTATCCCTTTCAAGCTCAGGATGAGTTGAGCATCCCTGAAAATATTATGCAAATACAACAATGTTTTCTGTATAGGCTATTTAGCTCAGGCTTTCAAAACCTTGAGTCTTGGATAAATAGTTGAACCAGATTTATTTTCACTAGGTGTCAAGTGAGTGTGTAGCTAATTCTACCAAGGATATTCTCCACTGACTCATCCCACTGGCTGCTTATATTTTCAATTTTAGTCATAAAATAATGTTACAAGAAATGTTCACATTGTTCTGGACTTTATATCAGACCCTCCTCTGAACAGCACTTTGGGCTGGGTATATAGTTAATTCATTAATTTCAGTTGTTTCCACAAGCAGTCCTGGATGTTACAGCTCAATTCCTCAGTTTATAATATGTATTGATTGTAAGATTAGATGGACATCATTCATTTTTTAAAAGAAGGCAGAGCCACAGTCTCCCTGTTGGTGTATATAAACTATGAATATGACAATTTCCCCAGAAGAAATGAGTTTTGGATTTAGTTCACCAGATTGTCTAATGGTCATTGAGGCTTACTAAGGTGTTCAGATGCTCATTCTGCCAGGTAATCATGATCTTACAGGGCATACCTAAATCTTTTTTCACAACAAAGTAAAACATTTCCCATCTTAGCATTCTACTGCTTCTTTGGTACAAGAAAATTAGCACCAGTACCTTTCGGTTTGGTAAGAAGGAGCTTGTGATTTGTTTTTCATATGTCCCTTATTAATCAAGAACTAAGGAAAGTTTTAACCTCAAGTCCCCCACACTTAGCAGAGTCACCTGCACCATCCATGGTGTCTACTGTGTCCCTGTTTTTACAGGACAGTTTGGATACTATACGAACTAATTTGTAGATTTCTGAGCTGGAACAGCATTGTATAAATTCAGAATCCCACAAGTGAAGAGTTGTCAGATGGGTTTTTATCATGCCAGGAAGAACTGTTTTTATGATAGTGGTGGTGTATGCCTTTATTTATTTGTCTCTTAGGTGCAACTGTTCTAGAATCAGAACTAATATCAGTCTTCAGATTACCCTTATTGGGAGTGTCTTTGTTTATAAGATCCAGAACATTGCTTCACTGTGAGAAATTCCACTTGACCCCATTATTATGTAACAGCTTTTCTTATACACTTTCCTCATACAGTCAAAATACACTAATGATGATCTAAAAAGGAAAATAATAATCAAGTATTTTTCTTTGCCCTGTATAAAATTCCTTCTAGGGTGAGAAATTTATTACAAATTATAATTATTTTATCATGTTGTCACATTTTTAAAAAAAATACTCTAAATTACATCTATAAAGACTACTTAATACAAATAATCATTTATTGCCAAGAATTATTTACTTTAAAACTAGAACTTACTGAAAAGCATCCCATCCTATTTACTTATGCCACCAAAGGTAATTTTGTAATTAGTAACTGGTTTTCAGAAGCATGTTTTTCACATAATGCTGATAACCCAGTTCTAAATTGCCCTTTCCATGCAGGATCCAAAGGCACTTTATAAATCATTGTATTTAAGTCCCTACTTACACCTGCTCACACCCACGTATAAACTACAATAGAGTATATTTAAAGAGGCCATTTAATACTAGGATAACTACAGCAAAGTATTCTCCATTGAGGTTAAATGAAGCAAAGTTTCAACAGATGCTCAGAAACAATAGACACCAGTTGAGGTAAAAAAAGAAAAAAAATAATGCCATCTCCAATTAAAATGCCAGGAAAGATTTAACAGGAAGAAATGTAATTACTCATTTGGATTTTGTCCAGGATACCTGAGCTACTACCCTTTGCAATGGGGAAACTTTCTCTAAAGCTTTAAAAAACTTGTCCATTAGAATTGTGACTTAATATTTCAGATAAATCTGAGTTTTCAGAGAATGAAAGACAGGTAGAAATGCTCTCCATCATCACATCAATTTTACTCATGATCTAATCATACCCCAATCAAAAACATATACATGCATCCAGAAGTTAAGAATGAGAGGGATCAGAAAAATTTGACTATGGGCAGTGAATTAAAAGCCACAAGGAAAGGAGCCTAGAATTACTAGATGGACACACAGGAAAATGGTTGATAATGAATTAAAGTAATCAAATATCCTTTTGTTTTCAAATCCTGTGCTTTATTTCCATATGAAGCATTATTGTAAAGATATGCTAACAAGTTAACTATGAAAACAATAATGGCACACTTGGAAAGGACCTTAGGAATCATTCCCGGTTTGCTAAAGGAGAAACTGAGGCCCAGAAAATGGAGGCATGTGCCCGAGGTCACACAGAGCTGCAGATAATGCCATCGTGTATTCATACATTCCATTTGGGAAATTACATGATTACGACTAAGGTCCTTGCACATTTTGGGTAATTCTAACTTTTATCAAATGGTTCACAATTGTTTAGCCCTGTGGAGTGAGAGCCAGGGAGATTTGTGTGCATGTGTTTATATGGCTAAAAAGTAATCACCTTTTACACCTTATTATTTGTAGGATCAAAAACTACTCTCCATATTTTTCACTAATAGATGGTGGGGACAGCATGAAAGCACAAAGTGACACGAGGAATAGATTGGAAAGAAATATTCATAATAACTATGATTAGACGAACTGAGCACAGCCCATAGGAAAATGCATGCCTGCCAAATCCAATTCCACTTTTACTTCAACCTCCTCTTCCACCTCCCTAAATATAACACTCAGGGTCCTTAAACACTGGCTTGGAATTAAAATGGATTGTTTGCAGCTGCTCACAGGCAGGCTTATTGGGTTGGTCCCACCCAGTGTTTACATGTGGCTTCCCTTCCCAGCCTTAGTTCTTGACAGGGAAGGCCATTTAAGAAACAACAGGGCAGCAAACTGAACAGAATGCATTTTATGAGTCAGCTTGATCCTCATCCATGGGCTGGGAGCTCATAGCGTTAAGCCATTAGCCCCATTGCCTGGTTTTTAAAGAACTTGCTATCTTTGGTTATCCCCCTAACAGTGGTAGCTGCAGGATACAGGCCTTTTGCTTCTTCAATTTAGTTTCTGTCAAGCTTCCCTTTCCTTCTGCCCATCTTCAGTGAATTCTCTGATGACTGAGTAGAATTTTAGAGCTGAATAGGAATGGAGTACTGCATGATGTCTGATTGTGGCAGTGACTAATAATGTTTAAAACCCTGTTTTTAAGCAAACAAAAGTGAAATTTTTCTTGCATCTGGCCATGTGCAGCCAAAGCGCGAGTCATGAGAAGAGGTTGGATGGCTGAGGTGCCTCAGCAGATGCTGACTGAAATGGGGAAAGCCTGGTCTGCTGTGGAGGGGGCTCCATGTCTTCAAAGAGCAGGAGGCACCTCAGCCTAACTGGTACTTCACTTACCATGTTTCGCCCAGCAGGTGAGAGTATAGTTAGGATATAGCCCTGGTTGAAAGTTAAAAAAAATAACTTTTCCTCTAACAGACAAAAGACATCATTAATAAAATATATTTTAAGCCCTGTTTTATAGGTACTCACAGTGAAATGATATCTGGACAAGAGTACTGATATTGTTGCAAATAAGAGGAAGCATTACAAATGATTGGCTTACAAAATTTTATTCTACAATGGGCTTGACATTGCCCTGAACTTGCTCAGTAAAACAGGAAGAAAAACATGCCAATTTTTTTCCTAGTTCTAAATTGTGGAGTAATAGCCATATATTTGGATGCTAATAAAGTTCTTTTAATATTTTTCTTTTTCTTTTTTTCATTGTTGACTCAATTGCATGTGTCCCCATTCCCTCCTTTTGCCCCTGTCCTCCCAAATCCTGCACCCCTTCCTTTCTGGCTATCATTGTTCTAGTGCCTCATTCCTTCAAGAATGGCAATCATTTCATTTCAGAATCAACTATAGTAGTTGGTAAAGCTGGATGAAGTGCTCAGGCTATACCCTAATTTAACCATTTTGTTCCAGGGCTTTAAATAATTTTCCATCAAGATCTGAAACCATTGATATAAGAAAAAGGAAATATTCTTGGCTCTGAAACACTATATTTTTTAAATAGAGAAAACCTAATTGAGATAAAATGCATAAAAACTTGGTCACTTAATCTGTAAATATTAACCCAAGCACATGTCATGGGAAAGCACAGTGTTAGGCACAGAAGGTATAACAACTAAAAGAAACAATTTGATATCATGCTGCAGAGGTTGGGCTCCAGCCATCTGCTTCCATAGCCCTTCGAGCCTGCTTCTCTCATAGGCATAGCCCTATCACACTCCACTGTCAGTTTGTCTTCTCCTCCAGTTAGACTATGAGTTCCTTCATGATCTTGACAGCTTTCATCTTTGTACAATATCTTCAGAATATTACCAGTATTATTGCCACATTGGGGAGGTATCTAAATTAAAGAGTGTTGAGTAGGTGAATGTGGGTAAAACTAGTAGCAATGGTTTTCAGAATTTTCCTTAATATCACACATCCAGAGAATGTGCCCACATTTCTAAAGAGGGTTGTGACGAGAATCATCTAGTATGGGAGGACACAGTGTAGACAAAATTCATTCAGAAATATTTGCTGAGGTACAGAGAACTATAAGGTTACGTACAGTAGACTCAGACACTGTCCTTGGCAAATCACAGTCTAATGGAAAAGACATATAATAATGCCAAATGTGCCTCTGCCAAGTGGTATGCAGTAGTAGTATGGTAAAGCCTACTCTTATTTGACATGGTTCCTGAAAGCCACTTGTTAAATGGTAAACTACTTTAGAAGCTGGTTGTCAAACAATTAGTTTATTGATATTGGCCATGATGGGAGGGAAATCAGCAAACATTACAAATCTGGGACTTTTTTCTTTCACCAGAGAGAGTCAGTCTGTGGCCTGCCACTGGTTGCAGAAATGGTTGCTTAACTCCACGTCTCTCTGCTTCCTTTCTTCTTCCATAACCCCTTTCTCCTTTAGAAGATCGTAATGTAAAACAGAAGTACATTCATAAGAGACCTTATTTAAAAAGGTTTTATGTTTAAAATTTTTAAAAAGTGAATGAGTAGAACTTTTAATAATTATATAAAACAAAACTAATAAAATAAAATGTTTTTTCTTTTCTTTCATGTATACTATACCATAACACATATAAAATACAAACTAATTATGTTTAGTCCATGCATAATGCCTTATATGTAATAGTATTCCATAAAATATATATTGACTTGAATTGAATCAAATAAAATTGAATTAAATTAAACTGAATTGATTTGAAATGAATATACTGGACTAATTTAACATCTGCAGTAATGCAAGATAAATTTATTTTTGTACTGAAGTAAAACCATCTTTAGTAATAAAATACTACTTATGTGCAAAAATATTTATGCTTATTATTTATGAGGCTATGTGGGTCTTTTGTGAACACTACACATTTTTTTTTCATGAACTGGCCATATCTTGATAACCTGTGACAATTTATATTTTAGATTAAAACATTATAGTGCTCAAAAGCAATAAAACTGTACTTCTAAATTATTTTTCAATCTGAACTTTATACTTACTTGACCATCACCTTGCTTTAACTTGATGGCTATTTATTTTATATGTAATTCTTGATTTATATGCATTACCATGATCTCTAATTCTTCCACATTTTGGAGTGATTTTTACTGGGTGTTACTCTTATCAGTACATGGGACATCCTGTAAGGCTTCTTGCCATAGTAGGATAGATTAAGAAGAAACCATTTTATACCTGAAACTAATACAAAATATTACTGAATATAAACTGTCAATAATACAAAATATTATTGAATATAAATAACTGTCATTATTTAAAAAATAAATAAAACAAATAAATAAAATATTTTTTAAAAAAGCATAGAGACCAGTGGGTCTGAAAGACTTGGACTTGAATTCTGACTGGTAGAGTTTGATCAAATTACTCATTTCCTCTAAACCTTAAATTCTTCATCATTTAAGTAGGTATGAGGAAGTACCTATATCACAGAGATATGTGGTGATGAAATGAAATGATAGATGTAGAAACTTCAACACATCAGCATGCACATATGTAGATAAAGCTGTATAAATGTTAGCAACTAAAACATAAATAACAATGCAAGAGGAAAATCTAAAGTCCAACTATTTTCAAGGTCAACAACATATCTACTGAAAAAGCAAAAGAATTAGATGTAATTGGTGGGCATCCTAAAAACTTAGAATTAGGAAAGAAAAAAATGATATAGTATTTCTTAGAATAGTTCTAGGAGAGAAAAATAATAATTGCTTATATTAATTGGACATCTACATGTCAGGCACTTTTCTAGTGCTTTGCATGAATGAGTCATTTAGTCCACACAACAGCCCTGTGAGATAGATACTCTTGCACATATTCCCTCTTAGAGATGTGAAAAGTAGATTAGAGAGATGGTCTTCTCCAAGGTCTTGTCCAATTAAATGGTGGAGCAGTTTTGAATCCTGAATGCAGGCAATAACTGTAGAGTATCTAAATGCTTAGAGTGAACAATATAAACATATATGTATCATATATATCTAACACATATAATATATTTAACAAACATTATTTATAGATTTTGTTCTAGCTTTTTAAAGAAATAATTAATTTATTTAATATTTACAATACTCCTATGATATAGGTACTATTATTATCCTACTTTTATAAATGAGATAACTATAACTAAAGCACAGATAGGTTAGCTTGTCCAAGGTCGCACTGCCAGTACATGACAGCTGGACTCAAACCCAGGCAGTCTGGCTCCAGAAGCAGCTAACTAGATGACTGCTCTATAATCCAGTTAAAAGGATTTTGACAGTCCAGTTCCATCTGTCAAGGATGTACCTACTGTAAAAATAATTATGGGATTTACTCCACAAACTTCTCTGTGGACAAAATTTCTCTGTGTATAAAAAATCTTGTAATTGTTATAATCTGGTTATGATTTGTGTTTCTACATTGCTCTTTACAGACAGATTACTTGAGTATTTAAACATTTTAATTCCTATAACACAGCTATATTCCTCAAAGATAAGTAGTAAACTGGTTTTATGTTTCATTTTCTTCTGAGTTTGATTAATGTGAGTCATCTCCTGGGAGATCGAATTTCTGAATCTGATGGACTTTTGGCCATATTGTTAAAATGTGTAAATTCCCTAAGGTAATAACAAACTAGGAGGGCTTTAAGCATTGAATACCTTTTCCATTGTAATTATTGCTTCTCTAAATCACTATTCACCGTGACAATTAAAATCTCTTCTTATTTGTATTATTACTGCTAGAAGAAGATTTAAAAGAAAAATTTTTAAAGATTTTTTAAATAGTTAACATTCAGTTTATTAGGTTTAATTAATTCTGGATGGGTAAGCCCAATACATTGGTTAGAACCTGTTTTTTGGATGGTTGACTGCTTTTAATTATGTACATTGTCTTTCTATTTAGGCCTAGGGACTTAATCATTCTAGTTCCAAGGATTTGTTTTGGAGCCAAACAATCTTTCACTAAACTCTAGAATAATCCCCTCTCTGAAGTCGGCTCTCCATCTGTGCTCTTAAGTTTAAAATTGCCCCCCTCCATCTGCTACATTCAATGACTGTAACACCAAGCAGCAGGTAGAACCAATATGCTGGCTCCAAACTGAATCCTGATAGTGAATCTGGCATCCCTGCTGCAGAATCATCTGTGTTTGCTGATCTACCCCCATTAATCTCTAGGGAATAAGAATGAGAAACACCACATCAGACAAAAGGGGGCACTTTTCTAATTAATTGGAAACAGGAACAGCATAAAAGTCATCAGCCTTTTGTTTGCATAAGGACAGCTTTGCAAAACAAGAAAATAACAATGCCACAGCTACAGCTCCCAAGTTGGATGGGAAAGTGCACAAATGCACACATAGACCCACCCTTACAACACATACCTCAAAATTACAACACAGAAACTTATCTTAAAGGACAAAATTCACATCTGCCAATTCATTGATTTGAGTTATGAACAAAGAGGGTGCAATCATAAGTACCTAAAAATACAAACTCAAGAGATTATTTAAATATTATAGTACTGAAATTTCATGTTTCTATTAAAAATTAGTTTCTCTTAGAATGACCACTGGAAACACCATGTTTTATTCCTGAAATGGCTTAGTCCCTCATTAATTAGAAGCTCAGACTGTGTCAGCACATTTGCACTGTCTCTTCCAGCTGCTCAGTGTTTTAAAGTCATAAATCCTTCTTCTGTTCTTATATCCAACAGTTAAAAAAAGAAATTGCTCCTGAACAGTGTCAGGTTTACATTTAAAGCATGTATATTGTCTCCTTTCCTTTCTGACTGTAGCATATTTTTACACAGCGTGTGTATTCAAAGGGGCCTTTTGGTTACAAGTTCTAGTGAAAGATCACTTGATTGAAAACAAAACAGGAAATAAGCTGAGGAGAAAGGTAAATTTCTTCTGCTCATTCCTATACAATCTTCCTTGAATTTTGACTTTATTCAAAAATAACAGGCTTAAGTACTATTTACCAGTCATTGAAATTTTAGCAAGCTTTTTCATCTTTTTCCCCTTTTTCTGACTCATAATTCTGACTTGCTCCTGTAGGTCTTCTTCATCACTCTCACTTTTCATCATCTCACTTATTCTCATTGTTCCCTTCCCATTCTTGTCCTCCTGAAGGTAAGCAATGAAATTGCTCTGGGTTCTCCATACTTCTAACTTCATTATAAGCTAGTTTACTTTACTGTTTTTTTTTAAAGATTTTATTTATTTAGTTTTAGAGAGGGAAGGGAGGGAGAAAGAGAGAGAGAGAGAGAGAGAAACATCAATGTGCGGTTGCTGGGGGTCATGGCCTGCAACCCAGGCATGTACCCTGACTGGTAATCAAACCTGCAACACTTTGGTTCACAGCCCATGCTCAATCCACTGAGCTATGCCAGTCAGGTTGTTTTTGTTTTTATATTTGTTCTTTTGCAAATATATTCAGCCACCTCCCCTTTCTCCAAACTTCATCTCAAGGTATTAATGCGTTATTTTATGTTTATCCTTTTTATTTCTCTTACTATATTTCTTCAAATCCTTTTATATTTTAATTCCACTAATAGCACTTTATATGTCAGCAGGTGATAATATATTTTGGATTTACAACTAAATTTACATTTAGCCATGGCTGGGTAGTTCCGTTGCTGGAGCATCATCCTAACACTTCAAGGATGTGGGTTTGATCCCCCACCAGGGTACATATGAGAATCAATCAGTGAATGTATAAATAAGTGGAACAACAATTCAAGGTTTCTTTATCTCTCTCTCAAATCAATAAATGAAAATGTTTAAAAAAATAAATCACATTCAAACCATTACTTATATAAAATGCAAGAATATTTAAAATGTGCTATTTGGTTTATAAACACCAAGAGGGCAGGGGGTAAAACCAATACATTTCATCTGTCTAATAGTCAGCATCAATAGTTAGAAATAGCTTTTGGTAAATATGAAAGTGGCAAAAGAAAAACAGGGTATAAAGACTTAAAGGAAGATGTTTTTCACTGATGATTGGGACTCTTCAGCTCTCTGTCTCTCATTTCTTTTCTTTGTTTTTCCTCCTTTTATAATTCTTTTCCTTTTTCCTGTTATTGAATTTTTTTTTTCTTTAATGTCTATCATTGGGTTTCTAACTTGTTTTTACACTCTCTCACTTTTTATTCAGTTCTTTTTATTTGTCCATTTCAGGGAAGCTCAGGAGGTAGTAGCCAAGCCATTTGGTAGGGATATAATGGCATTTAAAAGTGCGGCTTTCCTTTATACACCTATGCTTGCAGGTATCTCATTTTTATAAATGAATAACTAAATCGATATCCTTTTTGGTTCATATCTTAGAGCATGGTATTTAATGAAATAATAATTTAGAAGTTGCATGTGTGTGTCTTTCTTAATAAATACATTCAAAACCCTGCTTGTATCATTAATATTCACAATTCATCCTAACTGTTAGATTTATATTTTAAATCTCTTATGATTGCAAGAACAGAGGAACGAAGGAGAGAAACAAAGCACATGAGATCAATAGGTATTTCCAAGATTACTTTCTGCTATTTAAATTATTTATATACTAAATTGGGTTGGGTGCTTTCTTCTCCCTCATTCAATCCACATATGATATAATCCAAAAAGTAAGAGTTCTGGAAAGATAAGCTTAAGTTAAAATCCCAGCTCTACCACTTAATAGCTTTATTACCTTGAATAAGAAATTATGGTCCCTATACTTTAATTTCTCTAGCTATTTCTGGAAATCCTTACATTAATCTTGGCAGTTGCTAGGATGATTAAAATAGAACAACACAAATAAAACCTGCGACACCTGTAATTGCTCACTTAATATTAATTTTCATTCCTATTTGAAGTGATTAGTTAGTCTCTAAATTGCAACAATATTTTTAAATGTGACTCACAACAAATATATAAAGAACATTTGAACAGTGAAATATATTAAAACATATATCTATACCCCACACAAGAAAGACAGTGTGGTCAATTTGGAAGGACTTCCTTAAATACCCCTCTTTTGCTTGGCCCTCTTAGAATCTAATTGAATCTGCATACAGTGACTACAGTTATTGCCTTTGTACCACTTTGTCAAATTCCCATAATAAGTATAGAAATTGGTTTTTTATAAACAGTGTTCTAGGAAGTTAAAGTTACATGTTACAAAATGTAGAAAAATAAGTGGTGTTCTATATTTCTGGTATAGCATATACCTACTATAATTCTTAAGGTAATTTGTGTTAACTCAATAAACAAACTTGATCTAATTGACACATGTAGAATGCTGTACCAAACAACTGTATAATGCATACTCTTTTCATATGTATA
This sequence comes from Phyllostomus discolor, assembly GCF_004126475.2. Classification (NCBI taxonomy): domain Eukaryota; kingdom Metazoa; phylum Chordata; class Mammalia; order Chiroptera; family Phyllostomidae; genus Phyllostomus; species Phyllostomus discolor. The sequence continues at coordinate 96,384,076 of NC_040904.2, forward strand.
TGGACCATTAGCCACAATATGACCATGTCAAATTGTTGAAATTATATGTGAATTTAAGTTAGAAATCAACAAAAAGTTACCTGGAAAATACTCATATGTATGGATAATTATCAATGCATTGTTATATAACCCATGAATGAAATATAGTAAAACTTAGAGAACATTTTGAACTAAAATATAATAAAAGTATAACATATCAAAATTTGTGAAATATAGCTAAAGTCACACTCAGAGATAAATGTATAAACATGTCCATTTATTAGAAACATAGGAAAATTAAATGTGAATTATCTACCCATACATCTCAAAAAGATTTTTAAAGGAATAAAAGGAAAAACAAATTAACCTCCAAAAGCAAAGATAACAAAGAACCAGAAGTTTAAAATATGAAAAAAATTAAAACAAACATATACTGGAAGAGTTCAATAAAGACAACAGTTGTTTTTTGACAAAAATAAAATGTATATACCATTACCAAAGCTGTCCAAGGAAAATAATGCACAACAACTAACCTCAGATGATAAAACTGACATTGCATAAATCACACAGATATTATATATATACATATTACAAACAAGTTTATTCCAATAATTTGATATCATGGACAAAATGTAGAATTCCTAGGAAAAATAACTCATCAAAACAACAAGAATGTGGACCCAGCACCCAGATATTGGTTTCTAATATTATTCTCCAAAAAGAGAAAATAAGACTCTATTTTTAATTTTTTGTGGTAAGTCCATACTGCTTTCCCATGTGGCTGCCCCAGTCTGCATTCCCACCAACAGTGCAAAAAGGTTTCCCTCTCTCCACATCCTTGCCACACTTGTGGTTTGTTGATTACTTGATGTTAGCCATTCTGACCCATGTGAGGTTTTAATTTGTATTTCTCTGACAACTAGTGATGTTGAACATCTTTTCATATGTCCATTGGCTAACTGTATGTCCTCTTTGGAGAAATGTCTATTCAGGTCCTTTGCCCATTTTTTAATTGGAGTACCTTGGTTTCTTTTTGTGTTGAATTTTGTAAGTTGCCTATAAATTTTGGATATTAACCCCTTATCAGATGTATCAGTGAATATGGTCTCCAATTAAGTGGGTTGTCTTTTTATTTTGTTGATGGTTTCTCTTGCTGTGCAAAAACCTTTTAGTTTCACATAGTCACCTTTTTTTAATTTCTTTTTTTGTTTTCCTTGATTGAGAAGACAATTCAGAAAAAAATTGCTCTGAGCAATGTCCTAGATTTTGTTGCCTATGTTTTCTTCCTCTATTTTTATGTTTTTGGGTCTAACATTTAAGTCTTCAATTCATTTTGAATTTATTCTTGGGGTGGTATAAGAAGGTGGTTTAGTTTTATTTTTCTGCATGTACTCATCCAATTTTCCCAACACCATTTATTAAACAAACTATCTTTAGCCCATTGTATGTATTTGCTTCCTCTGTCAAGTATTAGTTGACTATAAAAGTGTCAGTTTATTTCTGGGCTCTCTTTGCTCAATTTGTTCCATTGATCTGTGTGTCTGTTTTTGTGTCACTACAATGCTGTTTTGATTACGATGGCCTTATAGTATAGTCTGATATTAGGTAGTATGAGTCTTCCATCTTTGTTCTTTTTTTTTCTCAAGATTGCTGTTGTTATTTGTGGCCTTTTGTGGTTCCATATAAATTTTTGAAATATATGTTCTAGTTATGTGAAATACATCATCGGTATCTTGATAGGAATGTCAATGAATCTATAGATTGCTTTTGGTAGTATGGACACTTTAATGATGTTATTTTTCCTGTATATGAACAGGATATGTGCTTCCACTCATTTGTTTCTTCTTCATTTTCTTTCTTCAGCGTTTTATCATTTTCTGAGTATGGGTCTTTTACATCCTTGGTTAGATTTATTCTTAGGTATTTTATTTATTTATTTTTTTGAAGCAGTTATGGATGGGAATGTTTTCTTAATTTTCTTTTCTGATAGTTCACTTTTAGCAAATAAAAGTGCAACTGATATCTGGATATTAATCTGTATCCTGCTACTTTACTAAAACTGTTTATCAGTTCTAGTAGTTTCTTGGCAGAATCTTTAGTGTTCTTTATTGTTGGGATCAAATCATTTGCAAGTAATGAGTTTTACTTCTTCCTTTCCAATTATGATTCCACTTCTAGGAATTTATCTGAAGAAACCCAAAACACTAATTTGAAACAATATAAGCATCCTTATGTTAATTGCAGCATTATTTATGATAGCCTACACATGGACAGCCTACTGTCCATCAGTAGAAGAGTAGGTAAAACAACTATGGTACATTTCCACATTGAAGATGTTGGGAACTTCCCTGCCTGGTTTCAGAAACTATAACCCCTTGTGGCTAAGGCAGAGTAAAAAGACCTTGCAACCATAAGCCATTAAGGAGACAAAGCTTATCTTCTTGGTAGGGGTGCTGCCTCTGTCCCCTTTCTCTTCACCCTGTTTGGCCCTGGGGCAGATGACTGGTTAGCCAATGACAGGAAAGATTCCTCAAAGGAGGGATGACCTAAGACAGACACAGTCATGAAGAGACCCTCAGGGAAGGACTTTGGGGGCTATAGAAAAAGGGGGTGATGGACCCTCACCCCTAGGCTTTGACATAGCCTGAGTCCTCATTCTGTCTGCCAGAAGTCCCCTAATCTCTTGGCTGCCCTACTTCCCTGCCTGATTTAATCCTAAAATAATGCTGGAGGTGGATGTGGCTCTATACTGGAAAGGACAGGTTCCCTAGAGCAATCAGGCCTAAGAAAGAATACATAAAATCCTATGAAACCTACTTTGCTAATACCCTCAACTTAAATGATAAGGGTCCAAGCATGAAGTGAGTTTGTTCCCCAAAGTTTTATGGCCCTTTAATTATCTGATCGGGACTCAGAATAAGCCCTCAGAGTTCTTTGAATGTTACCTATTGTTTCTGCCTGACAATGACTGATGAGTTTTACATATACACCCTGTATTCCTATGCAAATTAAACTCAATGAATGCTTGTCAAGGCAAGGGTTGGGGTGCTCTCCCCTTGAGGGAGTGGCCGTGCTATTCCCTTTTCTCCACAGAACTCGGTAGTCAGTGTGAATTTGTCTCGTCTTATCCATAATGCCTCAGACACTGCAAGCTGGTGTCTGCATCAGAAATACTACTTAGCTATATAAAAAAAGAAAGTCTTACCCTTTGTGATGGCATGGAAGGACCTGGAGAACATTATCCCATGTGAAATAAGCCAGTCAGAGTAAGACAAATACCACATGATTTCACTCATATGTGGAATTTAATGAACAAACTGAAATAAAAGCAAAATAGAGACAGACTTATAAATAGAGAGAAAGCTAAAAGCTCTGAAGGGATGGTTAGGGGAAGAAGGAATTGAGAAAAAAATAAAAAGCTGTTTCGTGGACATGGACAACAGTATGGTGATTGTGGAGGGGGAAGGGGGATGAGTGGAGGTAGAAGAGGGTATAAAGGGGATGAATAGTAATGGCAAAAAAAATGCAGTAAAAAGTGGAAAATAAAGAAAAAGAAAGCAAGATTCCCTGGACAAGTAGCTGATTTTAGGACAGGGACAGGAAATATAAAGATGAGCCTAGAGTATGTTGTGGTGCCAGAAAGTAAGAAAGTTTTCAGAATAAAAATAAAAAAACAACACCTAAAAACCTCACATTGATATTAGTGTGTCAAAAGGAGAGAGGATCCCCCAAAAGATTTCCAATAGTCAAAGCCAAAACAATCTGAGCAACAAATATAATATTATAATATAAAGTATTATTATATTATAACCCAAAGTATAAAATAAGTATGCATAAGGCTATACTGATATAATAAATGATTGAATGAATGAATAAATAAAGAAATGGCAGAGACTAGACAATTCTCCTGTGCAAAAACCATTTTAACTTCTGTAGATACTCTGACCTTAAACTGTATACCTCCCTATTTTTAAGTATGGGCTGTATAACATAGCTTTTTTTAAATGAAAAAGTACAATTCGTAAAGGGAGAGGAAAAAGTAACCTTACCAAGGAGAGTTTGGCAAACACTGGCTCCAGCAGGGTGATCAAATTTAACATCCACAGGTATAAGTCCTATTGATGGTGTATACCATTCATATGATGTAATGAGGACGGTATTTTACTTTTGTGGTCTTCTGTTTAAAAACACATTACTCCAGTCTAATCATAGTGAAAATCATTTTTTAAAATCCCACTTGAGAGATATTCTCCAAAATACTTAAACTGTAATGCTCAAAACTACCAAAATCATCAAAACAAGCAAAGTTTGAGAAACTGTGATGAAGAAAAGGTGTCTAATAAGACATAATCATTTAATATCATGTGATATCCAGATAAAGTCTTAGAACAGAAAAAGGACATTAAAAAAAAAAAAACCTGAGGAAATCTGATAAAGTATGGAACTTTAGTCAATTTAAAAAATCGTGGAGAAAATGAAAAGGAAAAAAATTGTAGAAAACAGTGATAGGATAATAAAACAAGTCATTGAATAAGAAGTGAAATATTTTTGTTTCATGAAGGAACACCAATGTATCTCACTTAGATCGGGAGGAAGCACCTATGAAGGGCCTTGCAAATATAACACATGGCTGAGAGTCTTAGAAAAGTTGAAGGTATTCTGTTGCTTTCAATAAATGTTAAATATCACATCCAGAGGGGAAAACACTGCTTTGTAATACAGAAAACAGACTTTTATCTTTTATTGTATATTCATTATGGACATTCCTTTCTTTCAAGAATGCTGTGAGATTAAATAAAATAAAAATTTAAAAAATATATACCCTATGATGTTCTGATACTAATATATACTCTGTATACTAAAAAATATACATTTGATGTTCTGATACTAATAACTTCACATAACTTACATAATTGTATTTTATTCTATACAGAAACAAAAACATAAATAAAAATCCTCCCTGAAAAGAAACTCTGGACTCTGATGACTTTATCACTAAAAAAATAGAGAAATTACCCAACATGTTTTGTAAAAGTGACATAAGACTGCCACCATACTCCCCATATAAAAATGTATTATATATACATATATACAGTTTATATACAGTTTTCATAAATAGAAGTATTATCTATATTAAATTTTAGGTATTAAAGTTTATTTTATATAGAAGTGTATAAAAACTAGTAGAGCTGATATATCTCAAGGCTATTTCAAGAAAGGAAAATAAAATGCTAGTTTCTCTTATGAACACAGTTGCAAAATAGAGAAAAATAGCAAATAGAATTTGAAATGTATAAAAACAATGATACATTATAACCAGATTATATTTATAATGGAAATGTAAAAATGGTTTAACATTTGGCAATCAATTATTCTAATTTGCCATATTAACAAAAAAAGTAGAAGGAACACATAATTGTCAATAGAGAAAAAAAGAAGGTAATATAATTCTACCTCAATCATGCATAAACACAAAAACAACCATATAACAAACCTACTCCCAAACTAGGGAATAAAGGGAAGTTACTTAATATGATAACACATATGTGAAAAAACAAATAAAGAAATTACTGTTTTTTATGAAATACTGGCTCCTATACCCTAAGTGTGGGAACAGAAAGAATGCTAGCTATCACTATTTCTATTACTCATTGGAAACAGAGGTCTTAGTCAGGACTAAGAAATAATGAATTTTAAAAAAGGACTATGCCCTGGCTGGTGTGGCTCAGTGGGTTGAGCACTGGCCTGCAAATCAAAGGAAGAGTTGCTTGTTTGATTCCCATTCAGTGCACATGTCTGGGTTGTGGGCCAGGTCCCCAGTAGGGGGCATGAGAGAGGCAACCATATATTGATGTTTCTCTCCATCTCTTTCTCCCACCCTTCCCCTCTGTCTAAAAATAGATAAATACAGTGTCTAACAAAAATAATAAATATTAGTAAAAGGATTAGGTATCTGCTGGATAGAGCAATCTTGCTGTAGGTCCCTGCTTTTCATGACTTTGAATATTTCTTGCCAATCCCTTCTAGGTTGCAAAGTTTCATTTGAGAAATCATTGGACAGCCTTATGGGAACTCCCCTGTATATAACTAACTTCTTTCTTCTTGACATTTTTAAGATTCTGTCTTTATCTTTAATCTTTGGCCTTGATGTGTCTTGGAGTGGGCCTCTTTGCATCCATCTTGTTTGGGACTCTTTGTGCATCGTGGACTTGCATGTCTATTTCCTTCACTAAATTAAGAAAGATTTATTTCATTAATTTTTTCAAATAGATTTCCATTTCCTTGCTCTATTTCTTCTCCTCCTTCCATCCCTATAATGAAAGTGTTGGGACTCTTGAAATTGTCCCAAAGGCTGCTTACACTGTCCTCAATTTTTTGGATTATTTTTTCTTCTCTTTCTGATTGGTTGTTTTTTGCTTATGTTCCAAATCATTGACTGGATTCTTAGCTTCATCCACTTTACTATAGTTTCCTTGTAAATCGGTTTTTTTTTTTATTTCAATTAGTATATATCCCTTGTTTCTGACTGTATTTTTTTCATGCTGTTGAGGTCTTCACTAATTCCCTTGAGCATCTTTATAACCAGTGTTTTCAACTCTGCATCTGATAGATTGCTTATCTCCATTTTGTTTAGTTCTTTTCCTAGAGATTTGTTGTATTCCTTCATTTAGGCCACATTTCTTTGTCTCATCATTTTGGTAGCCTATATGTGTTTGCTTCTATGTATTAGGTAGAGCTGCTATGATTCCCTATCTTAGTAGTGTGGTCTAATGTAGTGTGGTCTTAGTGTGTGGTCCAGTGACACATCACCCAAGCTGAATACTTGAGGTACACCCTCCTCTTGTAGTTGGGCCTGGCTTGTTGTTGGCAGGTCAGTGTGAGAGATTTATCCAGACCACTCAGTTGCAAGGACTGGCTGTGATTACTGACCATAAATCTCTACTCTTTGTGGTAAATCAGCTGTGCAGAGGCAGGGTGGTGGTGCTCTGAATCAAAGGGCAGATAAAGAGCTTCTGACAGAAGAAAAACTAAAGGAGCACCTCATCATCAAACCATTACTATATGAAATGTTAAAGGGACTTACTTAAGAAAAAGAAGTCAAAATTATGAACAATAAAATGGCAAAAATACACATCTATCAATAACTGAATCTAAAAAACAAACTAAGTATACAAGAAGAACAGACACAGAATCATGGATATGGATAGCATTTTGATGGCTGCCAGATAAATGAGGTATGTGAGGTAATGGGTAAAGAGGTGAGGGAACTAAGAAGTACAAATAGGTAATTCTGTAATAGCCATGGGGATGTGAAGTACAGTATAGAAAATGGAGTATCCAAAAAAGTTATCCGCATGACCCATGGACATGAACAATAGTATGGATATTGCCTGAGGGAGTGGGCAGTCCTGGGTGTAGGTGGGCAAAGGGAGAAACATTGAGACAACTGTAATAACATAATCAATAAAATGTAATTTTAAAAAAGGATTAGAAAGAAATAAAAGTATCATTTTTAGATAATGTAATTATATATGAAAAAATCCAAAAACATCTTGAGATAAATACTCCTGTAAATATATAATTTGTTCAAGGTCACTGTGTATAACATCAATACATGCATCTATGCAATAAAAATACAATATAGCAAAATAAAATAAAATATCCATTAAAAATGCAAAAAATGTCATCTAGGCATACCTCTACAAAAGTTATACAATACTTTTACACAGAAAACCCTACAACATTATTGGGAAAAAAACTAAAAATTCTCCAATAGAGAAATAAATCTGTTTATGAATTGGATGATTCAATATTATAAAGATGTAAATTTTTTTCAAAATTAATCCATAGCTTCAGTGCAACTGCAAATAAAAATCCTAACAAGGGTGTGTGTTTGTCCTTGTGTGTTTGTGTGTGTTTGTAAATTGAAGAGCTGATTTTAAATTTTATTTAAATTTCAAACACCCCAAAATAGCCAAGAACTACAATTTCTTGAAAAAAGTAAAAGAATCTATGTGGTTATTATAATGTCTTATAAAGATACAGTAATTAAGACAGGGTATCATGCAAAAAAAAGTAAACCAATGAGAAAAAAGAAATAATCCAGAAATAAACCCAAACAAAAATGAAGAAAAGATTACTTTGTCAATAAATGGTTTGGGTCAATTGGATATACATAAACAGGAAGAAATGAATTTTGACTCTAATACCACATATGAAAATTAATATAACTTGAATTGAGGATAAAAATAAAAGTAAAAATAAAGATTCAAAGTTTTAAATGTAAGTAAATATATTCTTGATCATGGGATAGAAAGCATTTATCAAACAGAACCTTTAAAAGCACTAATCTTGAGAAGTAAGATTAAAAATTGAACTTTTCTTTATCAACAGCTACCATTAAATGAATAAAAAGTGTTAGAGGTGTTAGCTAATGCTTCTAGGGCAATTACAATGCAATATAAATCAATCAAATCAATAGTTTTGCACCAGAGAATTACACAGTCTTATATGTCAAATACAAAATTTAAAAAAGTGATGAAACAGGATAAAAAGGCAAGTTACAAAGTGGGAGAATTTATATAACTGATGACACCATTGCAGTTGTTATCGCTGTATAAAAATTACTCCATAATTAATGGTATAAAAAAACTCCATTATGATATTCTAATATATTCAGTTGTTAGAAATTTAGAAGTGACAGGGGATAGATTGCCACTGATGCTCAACATCTGAGACCTCAGCTGAGAAGACTCAAAGGCAGAGAGTGACTTACTGTTTTGGGGCCACATGAGTGCCTGGTGCCTGGATTGGGGCTGTGTTGCCTAAGTGTGAACTCATCATGCTGACAGATAACCTCTATAGCATCATGAAGGTGGTAGAACTTCTTCCATGATGACTCAGGGCCCATAGGCTTACATGGTGGCACAAATGTTTCAGAAAACAAATTGGAAGCTATATTATTGTATATAACCTAGCATCAAAGTTCACATGGTATTATTTTTATCATGTTGTGGTGGTCAAAGTAAATATAAGCTCAACTGAAATCAAAGGTAGAAAACAAAGATCTCACTTCAAAGTCAGAGAAATGTCAGTAAATTTTATTGTCATTTATTTAAACTACCCAGACTCACATATAGAATATATAGAATGCTCCTTGTATATCATTATGACAAAGACAGACAATACCCTGTCCCAAAAGAACAGAAAATAGCCCAAAGAGTTCAAATTATAAGAGAGTAAATTACTGTTATGCTTTATATGAACTCTATTAACCTACTTGTATATTCAGAGATTTTTTTAAAAAGATATTAGACACTACATAATTTTAAAGTACTAATAGAGGAGATTATTACTTGCTGGATGTGAAGAATGGGTAGAATTTGAAGAAATGAGAAAGGGAAATTATTTAATATCTAACCTCTCCTCCCAGGTAAAGATTGGTCTTTGCAGCTATGATCTGTGCTTGGGAATTCAAGTTGAGCAAGTAGTGATAATAATAATAGATGACATCTATTAAGTCATCTAACCAGGCTTCATCCCCCCCCCCAAGGGAGAAAGTCCCATTTTCAGGGACATGACTCATATATACAGTTAAAGCAGAAGCAGTCATGCCCACATAACACAACTCTCCTCTAGTATAAATGACAAATTAAAAGTGGGCTCTCTGTTTAGGCTAGGATAATCATCTCTTCCTCTAGTTGGACCAGCTGGCTATTGTGAAAAATCTGTGTATCATCTTTGTCTGGATGAGCAGACTGGGAACCAGAAATCTCACAAGCTACTTCCAGCCATATCTTTCACTCCATGGATTCACAAGCAGAGAAAATTAGTCTGAAAAGATGGAAAATAATGAAGTAGATGCAAATAATAAAACAAAAAAATGAAAGATATGGAAATAAAATTGAGTCTTCAAACCCCTAGGTCCATCTTTATCTTCATTACAGGATATTTCCTAGCTTTGTTAAACAGTGCAATATACTTATAATTCATTGTCCTTTTTGTTTAACTGGGTTTGTGAACATAAATCAAATAAAGTTGACTAATGCAAGAACAAAGGAGAGCTGAATGTGTAGTCCCAGGCAGTTGTAGGTTCAATGAAAAGCATATTAATAATGTTTATTGAGGATTTACTTTATGCCAGATATTACCTTATTTAGTCCTCCCAAAGGATCATACATGTAAGTAATATCTCCTATTAGAGAAGAAAAGAACTGACACTTAGGGTACCTAAGTAATGTATACAATTTTGCACTAAACAATAGAAGACTTGAACTTCAAACCTCTTAGGTTCCAAAGCCTTTGCTCTTCGCTTGTATATTCTATACATCAGATCCAGAAGGCTAAATAATAAGCAAGAACTAGATTTGAAGTGAAATGCAGAGTAATTTGTAGTCTGCAGAGATTCTTGGATCCAAACATACACTTTATAGAAGAGCTGCATAGGAGACCGTTCTAGGTGGCATGGACCCAGCTCCCACTCGGAGATGCACAGGACCCACACCCATGAATAGGTTCTCCCGTGGGGAATCAGGCCTGCAATGTACCTAGGCTGCTGTGAGACTTGTTTTTGCTAAAACTCCCTTATCCTGAATTGTGACAACAAGTGCTTACTGTAACTTCCTAAAATCCATGCTAAAACTCCCCAGTTTGGAGTATAACCAGTTCAACTACTTTTCCCTTTTCATTTGCAAATATCCTTCTTCTGTGATGTGAATAGCAGCAGCATCTCCTTTGTTTTCTGTAAAAGGTAACCACCTAAAGCCAACCTGTGCATAGTAAATGAGGACCATCATGTAAGTACCTAGAAAAAGAAATAAAGGCTGTCATGGTGGAGGTTGCTGCTTTTGGCTCCTCTTGAGAGCGAAGCTGCCCACCCTTTCCCCCCACAGGACTTGGTAATCCATGTGAATGTCTCATGTCACATCCACAATGTGGTGGACCCCATGAGCCAGGGTCTGCATCAAAGTTGTGAATAAGCCTTGGGGCAGTAGAGGCTGTAAAGCAAGGTAAACTTGATTAGATTTTTTTTTCAGTTGAAACATTTTTATGTACTTTTTCTATTGCCATTTAGTCCCTTTAAACCCTGTTCAGCAATCATGTTATCCGTGTCCATGAATCCTTTTCTCTTTTTGCTCAATCTCTCTACCCCTTAGCCTCCCTTTGCCCCCTTAGCTGTCATCTTGCTCTCTATCTATGAGTCTGTCTCTGTTTTCCTTGTTATTGCAGGTTGTTCATTAGGTTCCCCATATGAGTGGAATCACATGGTATTTATCTTTTTCTGAATGATTTATTTCACATAGTATAATATTCTCCAGGTCCACCCATACTGTCACAAAGGGTACATTTTTTTTCTTTTTTTACAGCCAAATGGTATTACATTGTGTAAACATACCATAGCTGTTTTATGTACTCATCTACTGATAGACAATCGGGCTATTTCCATATCTTGGCCATTGTAAATCATGCTTCAATGAATATAAATGTGGTATGCCCTTTTGAATTAGTGTTGTGGATTCCTTTGATATATGTATTCCCAGAAGTGAGATTGCAGGGTCAAAAGGCAGATTTTTTATTCTCTGAGGTATCTCCATACTGCTTTCCACAGTGGCTGTAGCAATCTGCCTTCCCAACAGTGCAAAAGGAGTCCCCTTTCTCCACATCCTCACCAGCACTTATTGTTTGTTGATTTATTGATGATAGTCATTCTAACAGGTGTGAGATGTTATCTCATTTTGGTTTTAATTTGCATTTCCTGATGACAAGTGACACTGAGCATCTTTATATGCCTATTGGCCATCTCTATGTCCTCTTTGGAAAAGTGTCTATTTAAGTCCTTTGCACATTTTTTTTAATTGGATTGTTTGGCTTTTTGGTGTTGAGTTTTGTAAGTTCTTTATAAATTTTGGATATTAACCCCTTATCAGATATATTCTTGAGTATGTTCTCCCATTCTGTGGGTTGTCTTTTTATTTAGTTGATGTTTTCCTTTTGCTGTGCAAAATCTTTTTAGTTTGAAATAGTCCCATCTGTTTATTTTTTTCTTTCATTTCTCTTGTCTGGGGAAATATATACAATAAAAAAGCACTATGATCAACATCTGAGATCACTGCCTATGTTTTCTTCTATGATTTATGGTTTGTGGCCTAACATTTAAGTCTTTAATTTATATTGAATTTATTCTTGTGTGTGCTGTAAGAAGGTGGTCTAGTTTCTTTTTTTTGCATGTATCTGTCCAATTTTTCCTAGCACCATTTGTTGAATAAACTCTTTAGCTCATTGTTTGTGCCTGATTTCTCTGTCAAGTATTAATTGACTATAAAGGTGTGGGTTTATTTCTAGGCTCTTTATTCTGTTCCATTGATATATGTGTCTGTTTTATGCCAGTACTATGCTGTTTTGATTGCTACTATGGCCTTATAGAATACTTTGATATTAGGTAGGATGATTCCCCCAAGTGTTTTCTTTTTTCTCAGAATCTCTGTTGCTGTGTGGGGCCTTTGGTGGTTCCATATAGATTTTTGAAATATTTGTTCTAGTTCTGTGAGATATGTCATTGAAATCTTGATAGCAATAGCATTGAATCTATAGATTGCTTTGGGTGGTATGGTCATTTTAGTGATATTAATTATCCTGTCCATGAACATGGTATGTGCTTCTACTTATTGTGTATGTTCTTCAATTTTTTTTCTTCATTGTCATAATATTTTGAGTTGAGGTCTTTTACATCCCTGGTTAAGTTTATTCCTAGGTATTTTACTCTTTTTGAAGTTATTGTGAAAGGTATTGTTTTCTTAATTTCCCTTTCTATTAGTTTATTATTAGCTTATAAAAAGGTAACTGATTTCTGGATATTAACTTTATATCTTGCTACTCTGATACATTCATTTATAAGTTCTAATAGTTTCTTGGTGAAATGTTTGGGGTTATCTATGTACAATAGCATGCCATCTGCGAATAATGACAGTTGTATTTCTTCCTTTCCAATATGGAGGCTTTTCATTGCATCTTCTTGTCTGATTGCTGTGGCTAGGACTTCCAGTATTTTGTGGAATAAGAGAGGTGAAAGCAGACATCCCTGTCTTGTTCCCAATCTTAAGGGGCACACTTGTAGTCCTTTCCCATTGAGTATGATGCTGGAAGTGGGACTGTCTTATGTGGCCTTTATTATGTTTAGATATGTTCCCTATAATCTCACTTTGCTGACAGTTCTTATCATAAATAGGTGCTAGATTTTATCAAGTGCTTTTTATGCATCTATTGATATAATCATGTGGTTTAATCCTTCATTTTGTTTATGTGGTGAATCACACCTATTGATTTGCGAATGTTGTACCAACCTTGAATTCCCGAAATAAATACTACTTCATCATAGTTTATGATCTTTCCAATGTATTGCTGTATTTGGTTTGCTATTATTTTTTGAGGATTTTAACATCCAAGTTTGTCAGGAATGTTGGCCTCTAATTTTCTTTGTTCATAGTGTCTTTATCTGGTTTTGAAATTAGGATGATGCTAGCCTTGTAAAATGAGTTTGGGAGCCTTTTCTCCTCTTGGATTTTAGTTTGGCAATAGTTTGAGAAGGAGAGGTGTTAGTTTTTCTTGGAATGTTTGGTAAAATTCACCTATGAAGCCATCCTGGCTAGGATTTTTGTCTGTTGGGAGTTTTTTGATTACTGCTTCTATTTCTTTAGGTGTAATCTGTCTATTGAGATTCTCTGATTCTTCTCCATTTAGTCTGGAAGATTGTATGCTTCTGGGAATGTATTTACTTCATTCAGGTTGTCAAGTTTGTTGGCACATAGCTGTTTGTAGTATTTTCTTACAATCATTTGCATTTCTTTGGTGTTAGTTGTTATTTCTTCTCTTTCATTTCTCATTTTATTTATTTGGGTAATTTCTCCTGTTTTCCTGATGAGTCTTGTTAAAGGTATGCCAATCTTGTTTATCTTTTCAAAGAACCAGCTCTTGGATTCATTGATATTTTGTATCATTTCTTTAGATTCAATTTTGTTTATTTCTTCTCTGATTTTTTATTATGTCTGTCCTTCTACTTACTTTGGACTTTATTTGTTGTTCTTTTTCACATTCCTTTAAGTGTAAGGTTAGATTTTTTAATTGGACTTTTTCTTGTTTTTTTTGAGATAGGCCCATAATGCTATGAGTTTCCCTCTTAGGATTGCTTTCTTAGTGTGCCACAGATTTTGGATTGTTGTGTCTTCATTTTTTTTGTTTTGTTTCAAGGCATCTTTTGATTTCTTCCTTGATCCCATTGTTTGATCCATTCATTTCCTTATTTTTGCATATTTTTCAGTGTTCTTGTGATTGATTTCTATTTTCATAGCATTGTGGTCAGAGAAGATGCTTGATATGATTTCAATCTTCTTAAAATTAATTGAGTCTTGTGTACTAACATGTGTTCTATTATAGAAAATGTTCCATGTGCACTTGCACAGTGTGTATATTCTGCTGCTTTGGGATGAAATGCTCTGAAGATATCAGATTAATCCATTTGACCTAGTGTGTGGTTTAAGGCCACCATCTCTTGTTGATTTTCTTCTTGGAAGATCTATACATTGAAGTCAATGGTGTGTTAAAATTCCCAATAATGGTGGTATTTCTCTTGATCTCCCCATTTATGCCCATCAAGATTTGCTTTACATATTTAGGAGCTCCTATATTGGGTGCATAAATGTTTACTAGGGTTATATCCTATTGTTCTATCATTCCCTTTATCATTATGTAGTGTCCTTCTTTGTCTGTTGCTGTAGACTTTGTTTTAAAGTGTATTTTGTTGGATATAAGTACTGCTATCCCAGCTTTTTTCCCATTTGCATGAAATATCTTTTTCTATCACTTTATTTTTACACTTGATTTTAGACAAAAGGCTGAGAAGTGATTTACCCCTTTACTTTTACTATGTGTATCTTTCGATCTGAGATTGGTTGCTTGGAGGCAGCATATATTTGGGTCTTGTTTTCTTAACCATTCAGCTACCTTATGTCATTTTGTTGCATTATTTAAGTCATTTATATCTAAGATGATTATTGACAGACAAATATTTAGTGCAATTTTATTGTTAGACTTTTTTCCTCTGTTTTTTTTCTTTTTCTTTTTCTTATTCTTAAAGCTAGCCCTTTAACATTGGTTGCAGTACTGCTTTGTTGTTAACAAACTCCTTTAGTTTTTCTTTTATGGGAAGCTCCTTATTTCTGATTCAATTTTAAATGATAGCCTTTCTGCATAAAGTAGCTTTGGTTGTAGGTTCTTACTTTTCACCACCTTGAGTATCTCATGCCACCCCCTTCTGGCTGAAATGTTTCTTTTGGGAAATCAGATGGCAGTCTAATTGGTGTTCCCTTGTATGTAACTATCTAATTTTCTAATGAGGCTTTTAGGATTCTCTCCTTGTATTTAAGCCTTGCCAATTTATTTATGATGTGCCTTGGTGTAGGCTTCTTTGGGTCCAACATATTTGGGACTCCTTGGGCTTCCGGGACTTGTATGCTTTTTCCTTCAACAGATTCAGGAAGTTTTCAGTCATTATATGTTCAAATGGGTCCTCAATCCTTTGCTTGCTCTCTTCTCCTTCTGGTATTCCCATGATGTGAATGTTGTTATGCTTCATGTTCTCAAAAAATGTTTCTTAAGCTCTCCTCATTTTTTTAAATTCATTTTTCTTTTTGCTACTCTGCTTGGATGGTTTTTTTTAAACCTTGTCTTCCACAACACTGATTCAGTCCTCTGCTTCATCTAACACACTGTCTAATACTTCTAATGTATTATTTATTTCAGATATTGCATTCTTTATTCCTGATTTGGTCTGTTTTCATGGTTTCTATGTCTTTTTTCATGCCATTGAGTATCCTTGTAATCATTACTCTAAACTCCCTATCTGATAGATTGCTTGCCTCCATTTCATTTAGTTCTTCTTCTGGAGAATTCTCTTGTTCTTTCATTTTGGGCTTGTTTCTTTGTCTTCTCTTTGGCTGCTTCTGTGTGTTTGTTTTTATGAATTAATAGATCTGCAAAGACTCTGGTGTAGGCCTTTGTCATACGCTGTTTGTGACTTTCCCTAGTCAAGCTGTTTGGAGGTATCAGCAACACACTGTTTGTGGTTTCCTCTGGTGGGCTGGGTGTGTGTAGAAAGAACCAGCACCACTCTAAGGCCAGATTTTGTCAGCACTAGGCCCAGGGGAGGATCAGCTAAAGTCTCAGAGTTTCCAAGATCCCCCTTAGTTGTTAAAGTAATTATTGATATAGCCTCCAGCTGTACTCAGCAGCCCTGCTTAAACTCCATAGGGTTCGGCAGAGTAATTCCTGCTGCTGGGGCTATTGCCTCCCCTCAGGTTGATGCCACTTTGAGAGGAGTGCTCTTCCTAAAGAAGATGGCCTCTGCAGTATGGGGGAATGACTCAGCACAGTGATCCTGATGGCTTATCCCTCAGTTCTCTCCCTAGAGCCACCAGCCCCATATATTCCTCAAGTCCCTGTAGTCTACTCTGCTCTCACTTTGCCAGAGCTTAAGGTAAGTGGCTGAAAATGAAATTTTGTGTGCTGGTCCTTTAAGAGGCTCTGTGCATCTCCAACCATCTCTCCCTGGTAGAAAGAAACTCTGCTATTTTTCATACTGTATGTTATTTGGGTTTGTTTCCTAGCCCTGGTTCTGTAAGCTGCTGAAATGTCTCTCCAGAACTTCAACTGCCACCTGTGTGAGCTCAGTCAGCCCTCTCATGCCTCCTCCACACTCTCCACCAGTCACATTGTGGTGAACTGGCTTCTTCCATCTGTGCAGGGATTTAAAGCTGGTTTCTGGATAGTTTTCAGGTTATTCAGGATGATTTCTCTATAATTTTGTTGTAATTATAGATTGGTCTGGGAGGAGGTTAGTGTTGCTTCTGCTTACTCCTGCATCATCTTGGGTCCCTTAAGTAGATGTTTTCAATCAATATCTCCAAAATTATATTTAGGCTGGGCAAATGACCAATTCAGCATGTTACCACTCTGGGGAGTGGAGGAGGAATAATGATGTATCATGGTATAATTTTAAACATTTTTTACTCATTTGAAAATTAGGGTATTTGGATTCATATTTTAACTGCAACCTACATATATCTTAAAGTCTATTAGTTAGATAATTATTAGCCAATGTTTCTGATGATATCAATATATGCATCATTACATACTATGAGGTTAATAAGTCCACTCACAACAAGCTAAATTAAATGTTATGGAGCTAATTAACGCAGATTTCTAACTAAAAGTAATAATTTATCCAACTGAAAATGAAAATCAAGCGAAAATACCATTGATGTTATTTTATACCTATAACAACCAATAACAAATCCTTCTGTAGTATTCTGTGCATTTCAACACTGTTTCACATAAAGCAGAAGCTTTACAATGGTGACACATGCAGCATGCTAAATAAAATAAAATAAAATAAAATATAGTATGATGGGTATATAGTATCCCATCATAGTATAGTAATTTTTTAAGTTGAGAAATTCAAATTTCATTAATTCTTAGTAATTCAATGGCTTTGTGGTGACTTTTAGTAAGTTGAAAACTGAAAAATAAATATCTATAGAAATGGGCATCATTCACAAAAAAAAAATAAAAAGAAAGGACTTATATTAGGGGAATATCTCACAGACTACCAGATGCTGACAAATAAACCTTGTTCTAAAATTCAAGTATTACTATTTCAGATGTGAAAATCATGACTAAAGAACAAGGTGAAAATAAACATGAAAATATCTTAAATAAAGTAGACACTATATATTGGAAATGAATGGGAAACTATAGTCAACCAAGTTTTGATCTGACGCATTTTTGTACTTTAAGGAGATTTGTGGAGGCAGCAGAGTGGAGGCTGGATGGGTGCAGGGCACAGTTAAGCAGTGAAACCATGAAGAAAGCCTTCCCAGGAATTGTCCACTGAACTACAGTGACCACACACAATCTGAAGAGAAATGATATAATGTGAAGGACTTGACAAAAAATAAATGAGGGAAAAGGAAAATGAAAGAGTCAAAATCAAGCAGAGCATGAGAACAGTGGTTCTACTCATGTGGACAAAATAAAAAAGTGATTACAAGTGGTATCCTGCTTCTAAGGAACATACTAAATTTGAGACAACTATAGAAATTCAAATAAATACATGTTTTAAGCCAGTGGAATAAGTAAATAAAAGAAAAAGAGGACGAAGGTAAAATTCCAGGCTTACTATGTAGATTAGAGAATTAAATAATAATGGAGATGTTAATCAAATCCCCAAAGAGTAAATAAACCAACAGATGGAGTACATAGAAAGAAGAGATTTGAGCACATGAAAATCTTCATTGTTAGTAGGTAAAAGAAAAGAATGAACTCTTGTAAAATATAGAACCAGAAGAAAGGACCAGATTTGGGAAGAAAAAGGAGAAAGCATATACTTGCAAAAGCCAAAAGAAGAAAGTACTTCAGAAGAGAGGCACATGTCACCGCCACCGAGTGTGAGAGTTCCAATGAAAACAAAACCTGGGGGAACAACACTGCATAGGCAGGAAACATAAGGGCATTTTTAATATCTTTCAAGTGAAACATATGAGTAAAATGTGGACGCAGGAGATTAAATATAGGAACTTCAGAAAATAAATAGGGAGGTTATGGAGGCAGAGGCGTAGGTGGAAGGATCAGGGGCTTGGCAGGAGAGAGAGACTCTAAAATGGGGTTACAAAGATGGAGCTGTACCAAGCAAATACTGTTATTGAGAAAGGTTACTGCCTGAACACAAAGTGTACTACAGTAGCAAGAAGTTCTTTCATAATGATGCTATGTGATGTCCCATGTTGTCAATTCTAGTTTTAATAAAACACTTGATAAGAAACATCTTTACATTTTAGAGTATATAAACTAATGTTTTCCCTTTAAGGTGAAATGAAAATACTAACTGCTAGGGAGGTATTCCTCCATGGTATATTTAGTAAAATAGTGTCTTATTAACAGCTTCATTAATCTATGCATCCAACCATCCTACAGAGTAATCTCAGTTTTTGTCATTCTGAATGAGGGCATCTGTTAAGTTTTCCATTACTGAGCTATTTTATATTTGTAATAAATGAGTTTCATCTTACTAGTTTTAACCAATTTCTCAAATTTAACCAGGATATAGTGTGTGCTAATCTAAACTCACATCATGCCACAGTGCCCTTACATTTGTTTTGTCTTTAAATTATGCTTTTCATATTTCTTCATGGATCCTATGAGTTGTTAATTACAATACTCACTAATATTACATTTAAAAGTATCTTATGAGAAACTCAGTGCATGTCCCTCTAGACTGACAGTGTGACCTAGAAAAGTTGGCCTCAGCCCTGGCTGGCGTAGCTCAGTGGATTGAGTGGGGGCTGCAAACTAAAGTGTCGCAGGTTCGATTCCCAGTCAGGGTACATGCCTGGGTTGCAAGCCATGACCCCAGCAACCACACATTGATGTTTCTCTCTCTCTCCCTCACTTCCCTCTCGAAATAAATAAATAAATAAATAAATAAATAAATAAAATCTTAAAAAAAAGAAAAGTTGGCCTAGCAAAGGCACCTAGAAAGAGTATTTCAAATTATTTTTCAGTGGTAGAATTCAAATGGTTATCACTTCTTTCAAATCAGTACTAGTACTTTCCTTCTGTTAATTCTGTTAGACCTGCATCTCATTTATTCATTTCGTTTCCATTATCGCACTGGGGAAAAAATGAACTTATTTGGTCTGATTTGTTTGCTTCAAACATATTTGGCTTCACAGTGATAGCAGATGGGTATAAAATATATATGCATGTATACACTTTGCTTCTCTTCTTGGCAAGTGAATTAGTTCACAACACTTTCTGTAGCCCATATCGCATTATTGTCACAAATGGGATTCATTTTTTGGCAGTGAATGTTAGTTGCCTAAAGAAAGGGGGTCATAACTTCCATTTTCATTTTTTATTAAAATCATATTATGACAGGGTATAATTATCATTTTTTGATGCAGTATAATTTATTCAGTGACCTTGAACCATGTTCCTTTGCTAATCTGAAAAGTTGAATCAGTATACTAATGATTTCTACAACTTTACACACTTCTAATATAAGACCTTACAAATCTCAGTTTTTAGCTGAATACCTCTTTTACTGATAGAAAAATAGTTGTGAGTTTTAATAAAAAAAGCAGAGGCCAGTGTGTAACTTTTAAAAGTGAAACAAAATCTGTGAGTTACACAGAAAAAAATATATATATATTTTTACTTTTTATGAATTCATTATCTTCAGACTGGGTATTATTCTAATAAAACCTCATTTAATATATTTAGTCTCTAGAATTCAACCATTACTTATCTTGCCGCACCTAATTCCTGAACAACCACGAAGAAAAAAAAAACATTAAGGACAATGTATAAATAAATAAATTAAAACTAATAGTTTCAGATGATAATTTGGTATTCTTTCTAAACAAATGTTTAACCAAAACTAAATACTTCTTTTCTAAACTTATCCATTTATGGACATGGGTGTTGATGCAAAATAGTTAGAAAAGGTAGAGAAAAGGCAGTCACTTTTGTGGCTGATGGTGGTGGTTGCATAATGGTTCCAAAGTACGCCCAGTGTGGTCTATCTTCTAGTACAGGCTTGTTGCCACTAACACTTCTGCCACATTCAGCTCTGATTCACTTCAAAGTTCAACCACATTTTGCCATGCATTATTTTATACCCATCTCATCCATTTGGTAAATCAACAAACCCAGAGTAATTCTTCATTCAGTCTCCCTTATAACCTCAAGCAACATGCTATACTTCATGCTATGGTATAATATGATTTTTTCCTGGAAAAAATACCATATATCCATAGCTTCATTATAAAAATAAACCAACACCTAAAATTAGATATTTGTGTGGGTATGTATATGTACTTCAAATCTATAAGTTATGTTTCTTAAACTGTAGGTCAAACTTTTAGTAGGTCATGCAATTAATTTAGTAATCAAAACATGCATTTTTACTTTTTTAGCAAAATATAAGAGGATAGAAAACAGACATCACATAGTTTTATTTGTAGTATACCAAAGCACTATTTCTTAAAACATTTTCTAGTCGTGTGTGTATCATGGGTATACTATAAAATGAATTCTTACTGTGATTCATGATCAAAATAGTTCACTGATCTAGAAATACACAGTATACTAGTGAGAATATGGAGCAACTGGAATGCTCAGGCATAGCTGGTAGAAATGCAAAGTGGTTTAACCACTTTGGAAGGGACTACAGTTTCTTATAAAGTTTCTTACCAGATGACTCAGTAATTCTAAGTATTTACACAAGAAAAATTAAAACATATGATCACAAAAGGATTTGCATTTGAATATTCATAGGTGCTTTATTCATAGTAGCCAAAATACTAGAAAAAACACAAAGGCCCATCAATGGATGAATTGATAAGCAATTTGTACATCCATACAGTGGCATAATTTTTAGAAATTAAATATTCTAATTACTGACATATGCAACAACATAGCTAAATCTGTAAAGCATTATGTTTTATGAAAGAGGCAAATCAATAACATAATATGTTGTGTTATTCATTTACATAAAATTCTAGAAAAGGCAAAACCATAGTGAACAAAGATCAGCAGTTGCCAGGAACTGGAAGTTAGAGAATGGTTTTGTCTACAAATGGCATAAGGCAATCTTAGGTTAATGGAAATGTTCTACATTATGATTACAATTGAGAACACAAAACTGTACACATTTCTCAATACTCATCAAAATGTACAGTTAAAATAAGTGAATGTTATTGTATGAAAAGTATACCTCATAAAGCTGCATTTAAAAATATTAAGACAAAGAGATTTTTATAGATCTTTTTAGATGCCTGTAATGATAAAAATATATTCCTTGATAACTACAGTATTGCTTAACTCTTAACATTAAAATATAAGTAGTGTATAGGACTTTGTTACACTTTATAATTTTCTTTATTTCAACTCACATTCTTAATTTATCTTCCATTTATGTAAATATAAGTATACTACATTAAATTAAACTTTAATCATTTCTGCATATAGTAAATGGAGGTGATTTAAATTTTTCCTATAAGGTATTTTTCCTCTAAAAGCAAGAAAAAACACTTTTTCTTTGGAGTTATATTTTATGGGTTTCTTACACTTGTTTGACAACATTGTGTGAGACAATACAAGTCAATTAAAAAATTAGTCTTCTGAATAGAAAATATTATTAAATAGATCTTCTATGACAATTAGTTTAAAGGGTAATTTCTTGGTTATTGACCTTTTCCAGGAAGAATTTCCTATTATTTCCAGATCTTCAATTGTGCCCACCTTCAAGTTAAAGGATACCACAGCACATTGTGTTTGCCACATGTCTTCCAGTAGATGAGGCTTTTGTGTCCCAGGGTGAATGTGAGTGTAGGAAATGTAAAAAAGAAATTGACCTTAATTTCCAACTCTGGGTTTGCTGACTCAACAGGTAGTTTGGTTCCAAAATCTAATTGCTGGTTCCTTGTTTTCTTCAGGAATCATAAAAGGCTCAGTAAATGATATCCAGAAATCATTTTGCAGACTCAAAGCCTCTTAAGACCTACATTCCTTTCCACTCAAAAATCTTAAATAATCTATTTCACCGGTGGCAAAACAAGTACTGCAGTCTGAATCTGGCCCTCTATCTTGTTATAGCTGGCCTGGCACCTTGTTTCTACCCACCGGCAGTGCCAAGCTCTCACTTGACTGTTAAAGAGTAGTTACATTTATACAGTCCTAAAATTACATTTGACCCTTTGGAGGCAACTGTGAGGCTGATGTGGCCCCTGGTAAAAATGAGTTTGACACCCATGATCTATTTTTTATGTAAAAGATGTTCAAATAAAGGAATAAATGTCTATTAAACTAAAAAGAAAATCATTTCTCTCTGCTTCACCTGAAAATTGCTTCAAACTTTTCCTTAAAGAGTTCGAGTCTATCAATCTTCCACCCACTCCCCTTCCATAACGACTGATTCCAGTAGAGTCTGAATAGCTGACTAAGCAATACTCATCCCTTAGCAGAGGGGATTCTTTATGGGGGAAGATCAGATTTTACACCAAGCTACACATTCAAGTAAGTAGATAAAACCGAGCAGCATCTGGCCCTGAATAAAAACAGTTCTGGGAAAATAATCACCTAAAACATAATTACAGATAGCTTGGCAAAAATGTGGCTAAAATAAAGTTAAACATCTAAACTACCTGATGATTTATTCCTTAAAATTAAGTATAAGAATATACTGTATGTGTGAGCCATTTATCTTTCCTTCTTTGATCTTCAGTTTGGAATTCCATACACACAGACTATGATGTTGACTGCAACTGCATTAAAGTTCATACACTATAGAGCTTCATACACCAGCCATAAGTATACTATATAGCACTTATGATGACTTTGATTATTTTAATATGCAGTTTATGTTCTGAGTCAATACCTTTGTATAACATTTTTTACTTGTATTTTATTGATTACACTATTGAAGTTGTCTTAATTTTTTCCCCTTTGACTCCTTCTACCTAGTACCACCCACTTCCTCAAGCAATACCCATACCATTGTTCATATTCATAGGTCATTAGTAGGTTCTTTGACTACTTCATTTCTTATACTGTATTTTATAGTCTATCCCCATGTCTATTCTGTAACTACCTATTTGTACTTCTTAATTCCTTCAATTGTTCACCTATTCTCCAACACTCCCTTCCCATCTGATAACCATCAAAATGCTCCCCATATCCATGATGTTATCTCTTTTCTTATCATTTTCCTAGTTTGTTTTTTAGATTCATTTATTGATAGATATGTATTTATTGCCATTTTATTGTCCTTAGTTTTGATCTTCTCTTTTTCTTAACTATGTCCTTATAACATTTCATATAATAATGATCTAGTGATGATGAACTCCTTTAGTATTTTTTTCTCTCAGAAGTTCTTTATCTGCCCTTTAATTCTAAATGACAGATTTTACCCCTGACTGAGATGGAGGTGTAGGTAGATACAATTTGCCTCCTCACACAACTGAAAGAAGGACAAATTTAAAGGCAAAAAATAACCAGAACTGCCAGAAAATCAAACTGTATGGCAGTCTGACAACAAAGGTGTTAAAGAAGAAACAGTCATTCAGACCAGTAGGAGGGGCAGATGTGGGTGGAGGGGATGTAGAAGATGCATGCATGGCAAGTCAGCAGCTAGAGGACCAGGTGGATGAGGTGGTAGCTATTGGACTGTGCATTCCCACATTTGCATGCAGATAAACTAGGAGAAACATCTAGGGAGTGAGACAGACTGGACAACCCAGGACTCCAGCATGAGGAAATAAAACCTCAAAACCTCTGGCTGTAAAAAAATCTGTGGGGGTTGTGGTGGTAGAAGAAACTCTCAGCCTCATAGGAGAGTTCCTTGGAGATATCCACGGGCTCCTAGGATGTACACAAGCCCACCCACCCAGGAATCAGCACCAGAAGGTCCCAATTTGATTGTGGGTAGTGAGGGAAGTAACTGAAAGACAGCAGAAGAGCTGAGCAAGTGGCATTGTTCCTTCCTGGAACCCTCCCCCATATAGAGCACCACAACACAGTGATGTGGGTTGCCCTGCCCTAGCAAATTTCTAAAGCTCTGCTCCTTACAATGTAACAGGTGCACTGAGGCAAAAAAAAAAGACCCAAATGAAAGAACAGAACAAAGCTCCAGAAAAAGATACAACTAAATGCTGAAGAGACAGCCAACCTATCAGATGCAGAGTTCAAAACACTGGTAATCAGGATGCTCACAGAAATGGCTGAGTATGTTTGCAAATTGGATGAAAACGTGAAGGCTATGCAAAGTGAAATAAAGAAAAATATACAAGGAGGCAGTAGTAAAAAGAAGGAAATGGGGACTCAAAGCAATGATTTGGAGCATAAGGAAGAAAGAAACATTCAACCATAACAGAATGAAGAAACAAGAATTCAAAAATATGAGGAGAGGCTTATGAACCTCCAGGACAACTTAAATGTTCCAACATCTGAATCATAAGGGTGCCAGAAGGAGAAGAGGAAGAGCAAGAAATTGAAAACTTATTTGAAAACATAACGAAGGAGAACTTCCCTAATCTGGTGAAGGAAATAGACTTCCAGGAAGTCCAGGAAGCTCAAAGTCCCAAAGAAGTTGGACCCAGGGAAGCACACACCAAGGCACATCATAATTACATTACCCAAGATGAAAGAGAAGGAAAGAATCTTAAAAGCCGCAAGAAAAAAGGAGACAATTACCTACAAAGGAGTGCCCATAAGACTATCAGCTGACTTCTCAAAAGAAACCTTACAGGCAAGAAGAGGCTGGAAAGAAGTGTTCAAAGTCATGAAGGGCAAGGATGTACATCCAAGATTACTCTACCCAGCAAAGCTGTCATTTAGAATGGAAGGAAAGATGAAGTGCTTCCCAGACAAGGTCAAGGTAAAGGAGTTCATCATCACCAAGCCCTTATTATATGAAATGTTAAAGGGACTTATCTAAGGAAGAGGAGATAAAAAACTATGAACAGTTAAATGACAACAACTCACAATTATCAACAACCAAACCTAAAAAAGCAAGCTAAGCAAACAACTGGAACAAGAACAGAAAAATGGAGATCACATGGAGGGTTATCAGTGGGGAGGTGGAAGGATGAGAATGGGGGAAAAGATAGGGAATAAGACCAAAATTGGTAGGTATAAAATGGACAGGGGGTGTTAAGAATAGTATAGGAATAGGAGAAGCCAAAGAACTTATATGTACAACCCATGGACATGATCTAAGGCAGGGGAATGCTGGTGGGAGGGGTGTGCAGGGTGGAGGGGAATAAAGGGAGAAAAAATGGGACAGCTGTAATAGTATAATCAATAAAATATATTAAAAATAATAAAACAAAAAAGTCCTGGGTGGGCCCCTTTTTTTCTCCAGTTTATGGGCTGGATACTTGCTATATGCCAGGTATCATGTAGGGTACAAGGGATAGAAGTGTGAATGAGGCATGATCCCTTTCCTCAAAAAGAAATATAATATAACAGAGATGACAGGAAGAAAATGATGGTTAGAATCACCATGAGGAGGGCTAAAGTAAGAGAAACAGCAATGATAGCATCCTTGGTCGGAGAGCAGTCAGGGAAGGCCCAGACAAAGTGATGTCTGGGACTTGAGGGTCCATAAGAGTTGGGAAAATCAGAATAAGGATGGGGAGAGAGAAAGGGACAGAAAGGGTGTTGGAGGAAGAGAAGATAGCAAGTGAATGGGGCCTGAGGTAAGATGGGGTATAGGTGTCAGGACCACTGCAAAAAAAAAATGTCATGGGACCAGAACACCCAAGAAAATGAACCTGGAATTGTCAGTAGGAGCCAGGTGGTTAAAAAAAAAAAAAAAAGATTTGTTGGGTAGATCAATCTTGGCTATAGGTCCCTGTTCTCATGACTAAATATTTCTGGCCAGTCCCTTCTGAGTGATGGTTGTTCCATGTTTTAGTTGTAATTCTGATGTTCGATGAGACAAGTTGTGTGTACCTGTGCTGTCATCTTGACCAGAAGTCTATGACTTTTCCTCTGTAACATTTTCAAAGAGTCTATAAAAACACATATGTTCACAAGGCACTAAATAGAAATTTTGTTTCTCCTAATTGCTTATATAAACCTTAAAGCACCAGATGATGCAAAGTTGCTGAGTTATGATACTGTTAAGAATGGCTGTGTGGGACATGAATGCTCTCTAATAATGAGTAGGTCTTCCTGGCCTGTGGTTTCTGATAAACACGACTGACTCTGTCAAGATGCCACATTTTTTTTATGTAATAGGATCACTTCTTTTGTGTGGGTTATGTTCTACAGTAGACCAAATTCTTGTAAAGTCAGAATTAATTCATCCATAAAGTACACACATGGTTGAAGGAATACAATCTATATGGCCTTTCTCATAAAAATAAAAAGAGAATGTAAGTCTGGACAGATATCTACACATTTAAAGTACTTGTGGCAGCAACATACCATTATATTCAAAGGACTGAATATAGAGAGGTTTCTGAAAGTTTTACTGCATATTCCTTAAATATTATACCTCCCTAACTTTAATACATTTCAATGGATATGTTTGTTGCTATGAAGAATAAATGAAACATAAAGTTCCACTTTATAGGAAGTTCAACAGTAAAGTCTATGCAACCCAAGAAAAATGATACATATAATTCTGCTCTACTGTATTTCTCTTTAATTACATGGAAAATAGCTTGTACAAAAATAAGAACACCAAAAGATTTATAGTATTAAACTTTCATTCATAAGTGCAGTCTTCATCAGGTAGATCTAAAAATGAGTAAGTGTAATAGACAGGAGATTTTGCTACAGAATTCATACTCTTATAGAGTAAAAAGAGTTCAGAGTCTTACTAAGAAGTACAACCTGGAATCAATATTTATCAATAATCATCATCAAAATAACAGCAAACTATCTCTGTTATGATATGTTCTATTGTAGGATAATAAGTATAAAAACCTATTTCAATGGCTATATATTTTCTGCAATCTCAAATTTAAGATTTCATAAGAAACCCCATTTCCCACAATTCCCATGAATTGTGGGAAACCAGGTCTGATAGCACAATGTATCTGAGTAAAGACAACAGATGCTAGTGGACAGGGAACCAAAGTAAGGGAAAGAAATGTCAGAATAGTGGACATACCACTTTTTAATTTGATTTGTCTGTTGTACCTCATTTTTCCAGAAACCCCAACCCTTGGACACACTTACTGTCATCAATCCAATCAGTCATGGGGGCTTTATCTTTCAGTTGATGGAGCATTGTGCACTTTAAATTTGGCCCAGATTATCTACCTCTTTTCCCATTGCCAATATCACTTTCAGCTTTTTCCTACCTGCTGAGTAATTTATCACTGTTCTTCCAACTTTATATACTCAAAATACTCTTACTAACATTCATAAATATTGTTATTAACATGTATTGCTATTATGTTGACATTTATTGTTAATATCATGTACTCATTAATAATTCATTAATATAACAATTATTAAATATTATTATTCATAGTAATATTAATTTATTGGTATAATAAATGGGTAACAACAATAATAACTAGCATTTGTTGTGGTATTGTACTGGCCTTCCAAATAGTTTCAAAGGAAAGGTGAGGTCTCAATGTGTAATGGTTGGGAGTGCAGAGATGGTGATGTGTAGTATGTGAGAGTGTCTGTCCCTTCATGACAGAGTGAACTATGAGGGAATAAT
Source organism: Phyllostomus discolor (assembly GCF_004126475.2). NCBI lineage: Eukaryota > Metazoa > Chordata > Mammalia > Chiroptera > Phyllostomidae > Phyllostomus > Phyllostomus discolor. The sequence goes on from NC_040904.2 coordinate 96,412,352, forward strand.
TTTTTTGGATCTTGATGCCAGGTCTTTTCACTAACTTCATTTCCTACACCTTTTTTAAGACATCTAGAAAGATGTTACATTGGTTAGTTCCTTGACTCTACTTCTAGAGATTTTAATTTTTTTTAAACCAGTTGGATCCAGGATAATTTTCTACCTATATTCACTCCCAACATAAAAATGACTCACTAGTACATCTTCCCAGACAACAAATAAGGTCACTGTTTTGAACAGAAATTGTCTAGTGTTTGAGAAGTCTGGGTATTTAATATAGTCAACTATGGTCCATATCAAGCCCCAGAATGCAGGACAATCAATATATCAAATTTATACATTCTTGATGCTTAAAATGTGTTCTTACCTCTTCTTCCAAGGGGGATATCCTCTCCTAAATTTTTGCCTTGGATTCTTGAACATTCACTTGGAAGAAACTCTTTCAAAATTCATATTAAGCAGCATCCAAAACATTCTTTTCTATTTTTATGACTAATAAACAATAAAAGTCATTTGCTTAAGTTGGAAAGAAGTTGGGTAATGTTGCATTCTGAGTATCATTAGAGAACCTTATATATGAAATACTCTAGGGACTTGATCCTAGCCACTTAGATGTTTAGTAGTAAAGTTAGTCATGAGACCTAGGTTGGGTTATTACTATATTGGTTGCTTCTCAGGAGAGAATTTTTAGCATGACTTTAACATACATATAGTATGATCAAAAGAGAACTGCAAATGGAATCTGTGCTATCTATTATTTCAGCCTATTTTCTTTAAAAAAAGTATTCTCTTTAAATTTTATTTCTTTTAGGGAAGGTTTTACTTGATTCAACAATTTTTTTCCCTTGCAAACACATTTTATTTCTTGGATGATATTTTTCCCCTTTATTTCTATCTAACATAAATTTCTGTATTCCTTTAATTACCTTTAATTATCTTTTGATTTCCATCCCTTGTTTGTCTTTGATTTTCACTGTTGGTACCAATGCTAAAAAAATGAATTTGAGATTCATAAGTAGTCTATCATGGGTAGTTCTGCCTTGAACCTCTTTCCTGATTTTACTCCTACACCAATATTTTTGCATAAAATTGAAGCTGTCAGAATTAGTAATGATAACTTAAAGTGCTCAGAGTCATTTAAGAAACATTTTTTTCTTCCGTATTTGGGTAACTGATTATTTTATCTCACTTAATTAAAATGGTGATGATGATGATGATGACAAAACTAATTGGTGATAGTGACAATCATGAAGCAAGTAGAAGTAATAGTGGTAGCAGTGGTGATGGGAGATGGTAGTTGTAGTAGCAGTGTTCTACCAGTAGTGGTGGTGGCAGTGGTAGCGGCAGTGGTGAAGATAGTGGAAATGGTAGTGGTAGTAACAAAAGCAACAGCAGTCCCAGCAGCAAATACATAATACTAGGCATTCAATCGTGTATTTTCAACACATTCTTATAAACATCATTTTTATTAGATTATGTCATTAACTTGCCAATATCCAACCAATTTTGAACTACACAATGGAATTACATAATTACATACACAAATGAGAAAATGAGGTGTCAAGAAATTCAATAACTTATATGAAGTTACCTGGCAAAATAATTGATAGAATTCAGGCATTGGTATATTCAATTCAAAAATCCATGTTCTTAAATTACTCTACATCTTAAATTCTCATGTTTTATGTCATTCTACCAAGATTTTCCATTTGTATAAAGATAGGAAGGGTACAAGTTATGTTTTCCCTTTTTAAAAAATTTGAATATTCTACAATGGACTGTTCCTTGTATATCATGCATTCAAAAAGTATTTAGTAAAAGTTAGAGAAGGGAAAGTCCATGTCATTCATTTTATATGCTTCAGGAAACCTATTAAACAGCTTGTACAGTAAGTGGTCACAAAATTGAACTGAATTAGATGACTGGGAGAAATGAATTGCTCTATAACATCCACCCTGTTGGAATGTAGTGCTGTTAATATTCAATTAGTTGCTCCTCTCATGTTAAAGAAGCTCACTAGACAGTGTTAATGACATGGTAGCAAATGTGTACAGTCTATTCTTTCCATTTTGTTCTGGCAGGTAACATTGCCAAGTAACATAATCTACTTCCCTTGATATTATTGGTTTTATTTTTTTTTAACTTAAACCTTTTTTTGTTTGCTTGCTTATTTTGTTATCAGTGATGAGGTCTGAGGTTTGGAGATTTTCACAGAAAAGAAACTGTTCCCAAGAGGGCAGTCTAGTTCAAGGAAAATAAGAAAGATGAGGTCCATCTGTCTGTAGCAAAGCAGTCCAGAATCAAGCCTACTTCCCCAGCTGCTAAAGGCAAATCAGCTTCAGGAACATGCACAGGCAATGCAACAATTCCTGTGCTTTTCTGTGCTTTTGCCAAGAGATATTAATGTGTTGAGTGAATATTGACTCCTTATGATATACATCACAGCAGCATCCATAGATTTGTATGATATATCCATGCTTATTGGACACATGTGGAAACTAATACAGTACAGAGGGATCAAACTCTACAGCTACCCAGCAGAGAAGTCAAGAAGAGATCTAGAAGAGCTACTAGTCATAAAATAACAGTATACCACATGCATACACTTAGCCCTTCATTAATTATATCTTAAAATTGCTTTCAATACACAGTCTCTGGCATGAGATGAAAAGAATAAAAGCAGCCAGCAGGAAATAAAAAAACCTCCCAATTTGATGATATTTTCTTACAAATAAAAAAGAGTTACAATAGGCAAACTAGAAAAAATTATACAAACACAAAAAGTGATTTCCTTAGCTACTTTTTTTCAGCCTTGTCCCTATTATTTTAGTACTGAGTTAGAAAACAGCTTTGTTCTTTACCTTCTCATTTTATTTTGAGCTGGCTACTAACATTGAAGTGTTATGATGTGGAGGACAGGATAACTTACTGTTATAAAATAAGCATGTGGCCCTAAAAATTTAACCTTTGGTCACCAGGTAAAAACATACAGAGTGCAGTCCTATTTTTAAGATAATGTAGTCCTAGAGCCTCAATTTATAGGTGATCAAATTGAAATCCAGTAAAATTAACTGATTGCTAATTACAAATGATCTTTGACTTATGATGGGGTTATGCCCCTATAAACCAATCTTAAACTGAACACCTGAAGTCTAGAGTAGATTTAATGCATCTGACCTACTAAACATCACAGCTTAGCCTAGCCTACCTTAAACATGCTCAGAACACAATTTCCAAAAAAGCTCTGGCACCATAGTGCACTGCAGAGTATCCATTGTTTCCTGTTGTGATCATGTGCCTGCCTGGGAGCTGCAGCCCTCTGCAGATGCCCAGCATCATGAGGGAGTATCTTACTGCAGATCACTAGTCTGAGAAGAGATCAAAATTCAAAATTTTAAGTGTGGTTTTTATTGAATATGCATTGCTTTTGTTCCATTGAAAAGTTAGAAATTCATAGTTGAACCATCATAAATTGAAGGCTGTGTGCAAGACAGATAAATGCTGTATGTTACACATATATAGGAAGCTACTGAAAATCAGCCTAAGGAATTATTTTAGTCCATAGATTACAAAAGGGCACAGGAACACAAAAACATACCATTAATCCCAGTTCTGCCTCTGACAAAAACACAAAGGATGGGCCCTGGCCAGGTGGCTCAGTTGCTTGGAGCATCATCCCATACACCAAAATGTTCAAAACGTTTCTATTCCTGGTCGTGCATATCCAGGAGGCAACCAATTGATGTTTCTCTCTTGCACAACTCTCTCTCTCTCTCTCTCTCTCTATCTATCTATCTATCTCTCTCTCTCATCAATAAACACATCCTCGAGTGAGGACTAAAAACCCCACACAGTATGGTTTCTTGAAAATCATGGTAGAAGTTAGTCCTAATAGGCACCAACCTCTGAAGGCTGTGTTTTATTTTTAAGCCACAAGAGATAAATCAGCATATTTGGAACCAAATTAAATTTTTGACTTCTCTGCTTCCTGAAGCAGTCAGGTGTTCATGGTTAGTTTCCTAAGAACTAGAAACTAGGTGAACAAAGATGAATAATCAACCCTTAGTCCTTAATCTTAAGGAATTTATGCTGTGATCTGGAGACATTGTTATATAGTTAATTGAGGGAGTTAAGAAGATAGCAGTAATTTAGGGGCTGGGTTAAAAAAGCTGTAGATTTATAGAAGTGTCAAACCCATATTCACTGGGGACCACACCAGCCTTGCAGTTGCCTTCAAAGGGCCAAATGTAATTTTAGGACTGTGTAAGTGTAACTATTCCTTAACAGTTAATCAAGAGCTCAGCATTGCTGCTGGGTGGAAACAAGTTGCTGGGCTGGATAAGACAAGGTGGAGGACTGGATTTGGTCCACAGGTCTTGTATTTGCCACTTGTGTTGTAGAACATTTATTTTGTCTTAAATTCACTTGTTTCAAACTTCAAGAAACTAGTAATAACATTGGCTGGTTTGGACCTATATTCTCCACAGAGAAAGCCTTCATTACTTAATAAGCAAAGTCATTTATTCCAATTCAACTTTCCTAGTCTCTTATATCAACATCATATATCTGAGAATGCCATTTCTGAAGAGGTAGAACTTCCATTTTGGAAAGCTTGCCTGTTCTCTGACTGGACCTTGCTGAGGTAAGGATGCTTAAATCATTTCCTAAAAGAGAAAGAGCTGCATACCTTTTTAATAAAAATGAGAAAAAAAAGTTTTTCTCTTATATGATTTCAGAAGGCCCTTAAATGTGCCCTTTTAGTACATTGGAAGACTTTTCTAAACATATTGACAATAAGTCTAAGAAAGGTATGTAAGATATATAATTATGTAGAATTCTGATATTTTAACTAATCTTTTGATTACCTGTTTGTTTTCCTCTACTGTGCATTCATACTAAACCACATGGTAAAGGGATACAAGATGTACTCAAAATATAGGCCAACTATTTTACATATATTCTGTAGAAAGAGGAGTGAAGAATAGAATGACAAATTTCATAAATGATCCATTCAAATATTTAAATGTTGAATATACCATGATTGACATTCTATCTAGTCTAAAGACTTTTAGTTCCAAATTCCAGTGCCTTTCAGAAAAATAAATCAATTCACAAAATGTTCAATGAGCTCTCAGAATGCCTGCAATTCTATCACAATACCCTATTGACAGAAAGGTCACCTACTACAAGCATGATGCAAAAATCTGCATTCAGTATAAATAAAGTTTGAATATATGAAAACATCTCTTTTAAAGTAATAAAACAAACTCCCTGTTGGTTAAGATTTCATCTAGAATGCCTAAATGTTGCAGAGTATTATTCCTAGAGATATTTCTCCTTTGGGTTTTCTTCAGGGAAAAATAAATTGGTAAATCAGTAGTGGCCTTGAGCTACCTTTTATTGAAAGCTTAATATGTACCAGGCTTTGTGCAAAGCACTCATTTTATATGTTTTTCCTCATTTAATATTCTCAACAATATTATAAAGTAAGTCTGATTACCTCTACTTTACAAGTAAGAAAACCAAGACTCAGAAAAGATAAGCTACCTGTCCCAGGCCAGATTTTTAGTGGAAATTGGGTGGTGAAGGAATGATTTAAAATAAGCAATCTAACTCCAAAGACAATGTTTTCAATTTCCTCTTGCTGTCATGAGAATAAAGGGAACCCTGCCCCTTCTTGGTAATGTTGTCATGAATGACTGATGTTCACTGATCAAGGGAATCCCAGAGATGATTTTAACCAATGTCCTCACTTTACAGGTGAGAAAATATTTTTAAACTTCTATTTTTATTTGTATTGACATAACAAATTATAAGAATCTCCATGACCAGGATGTTTACAGTAAATGCTATTTACTATTGAACTATTCTTATTCAAAAAAACATAAAAATGTAAGTAATATAATAGCTTCCTAAGAAACCAGCTGTTTATGGGTGGCCTCTTCCAAGCTCTATGTATAATGAATAATATATATAAAAGTGATGATCATATCATCATACCGTGTATTACTTTTCCCACAGTCTATAGTTTTCTGTGTATCTGTATAGCCTGTACATTCATCATTTTAATGGCTATGTAATATTCCATCAAGCTGATGTACCATAAAACTAATTCGATGTTTTTATGAAACATCTGACTTTAGTTACTAAATGCAAACTACATTTAAAAATAGATATATTTTCAATGAAAAAAATCTTTTCAGAAATAGACAGATTGCTATCTATGTTTCACAAACCAGATTTGAAAGAAAAACTTTAATGAAATGCATGGAGCTTTATTTACTCTCTTTGAAATGTTGAATTCAGGAATAGTAATTCTTTTTCTGTCATCTGTAATACAGATTATTGTTATTATGATTATATATGAAGCTTTGTGAATGTACCCTGCCCTTTGTGAATATATCAAAGAGATAAAGTATGTCTCTGCCCCAATGTTTATGAATAAAAATAAAAAATGAATAAAGTACAGATAATTGTGAACATTGAACAGAGATATATTTTAGTAGATAAGGACTTCACAGAAAATGTAAGCTTTGGGAAATGATTTTTAAATGGAAAAGGAAGGATCCTAGATAAAAAATAAATTTTGTGATGACATCTGCAAGTTTGTTTTTAACCAGCTGATGGACTTGATTGAGTGCTTCTCTCAAGCACATGATTTAACTTCTGCAATTCTCCATTATCAGAGAGGAGCTTATCTTCCTGGAGTGGACAATTTAACTCTCACAGGAATAGCTTTTCTGTTTATTTATCCCCAATTAAACTTGTTTCTCTCTTCCCTGAGATATTAGTGCTTGTGATACTGAAGTCAACTTTCATTTAATGTATGTATCAGGAGCTATTAATCTTTTGTATAGTTTGTTTCAATTTTCACTTGCCAAAATTTAAAAGGTCAAGGGAATAAGGGGGAGAATGATGATGCTGTACTCACAGAGACTGAGTGACAAGGAAGTGTTTCATAAGGAAATTTATGTTTGATCTGAGTCCTGAAGGATGGTTAGGATACAGAAAACCCATTAAAGGAGACAGGGCATCTCACACAGAGGAGTATGGAAGCCTGAAATATTATGGGCATCAAACATGGTATCCATAGTGTCTGCAAACATAGAATAATATGCATATAAATGTGTACAAATTGATTTTTGATATTGCATTAAGGCACGACATATTCAAAGCATCACTTGGTATGTTCAATGTGATACCCCTTTTTAATGATGAAGTTAAATGTGTTGTACAAACTGCAATGGATTGATGAAATACTTCCATCAATCCTTGCATATGTATCTATGATTCATTGCCTATATGAATTACATCTCTGATTTTAAATGAATAAAACTTCACATTTAACATGCCTAATTTTAACATTCATAAAAGTAAGCCAGAATGCTCAGAAATAAATATGAATAATAAAAATATTATTACTGTATTTGTTTTTAGATTTTATGAGAATTGGAAGGAAGGAAGGAAAGAAGAAAGAAAGAAGAAAGAGAGAGAGAAAGAAACAAACAAACAAACAAGAAAACAAGGGAGGAAAAGATGAAGGCAGGAAGGGAGGAGGGGTACTTGCAGAGAGGCCATGGTCATTTCAGCCATCTCAGCTGTATTAGTTTCCTTTCATTGATGTAACAAATTCTCAAAAATATAATGATTTAGAATAATATAAAATCATTCTCTTAACAATTCTGAAGGCCAGATGTCTAAAATTGAATTTGCTTAGCTAAAATCAATCAGTAGGTCTGGCTCCTTCTTGAAACTCTGAGGGACAATCTATTTATATATCTTTTTCTGCTTACAGTGTCTGCCTTTATTCCTTGGCTTATGTCCCCTTCCTCCATCCCCAAAGCTCATCATGTAATCTTTGATTCTGTCACCATATCACCTTCTACTCTTCCATAGTAACATCTCCCTCTTATAAGGACACCTATGATTATAGCACTGATCCACCTGGATAATCTAGAATAATTTCCCCATCTCTAGATCTTTAACTTAATCACACCTGCAAAGCCCCTTCTGTTATATGAGATAATATATTCACAAGTTCCAGGGATTAGAATGTGAACATCTTGGAAGTGGGAAGCATTATTCTGTTTATCTCACCAGCAAAGTTCTTTCTAAACCAATTAGCACTCAGATATCTGTCAGATGACTTTAGCCACATGACTGAAATCAGTTCAGTTAAGCCAGATCAGAACTGTTCAGTTTGTCTGAGGCTAAATTACCAAACAACAGGATATTTATTGAAGCTAACAATCATTTTTTAAGCTACTAAATTTTGAATTGCTGGATCATGTAGCAAAAACTATCTGGTACAAGTTATTTTTTTTTTTAATTTCTGTTGTGGAAATTATGGGGTCATCCAGGTGGCTAAATGGGCAGCTAGTTGTTATGGATCTTGAGCTAGACATTTAAGGTCAATAATTGAATTTTGAACTAATAAGGAAAATTCATTAACTTGATTCTTGTAATGTTAGTTTATATTAGTAGTATCATGCTTACCAACCCAATGTGAAGAGCATGGGACTTTGAGAACCTCTTATTCTTAAACACTTAAATATAATTTCTCACTCATGAAAGGGTGAGTCTAATACTTTCAGAAGAATGTATTCCTTTACAATAGAGATTTTACTTTCAACTTCTTTCTTCCAACTCAGAGCTCTACCCTGAGAAGTGATTGTGAGGATACAGTGAGATACATGATAGAAATCACTTACAATAGAGCCAGACACTAACTAAAATGCCTCATAAGTATTACCTGTCACTGCTATCATCTCTTTACAGGGCTCATCATTGCCTAGGAAGCCACAGGCTACTTCTACTGTGTAAGCCTTAGGGGCTCCCTGTACACAATCCCATGATAGTGCTACCTTCTTTGTATTTCTAAAACCAACACACAGTCTTCTTATTTCATCTTTGCTGTGAGAGCTTCCTTGTGTTGTGTTAACTCTGTAGAGAAGCAGGAAAGTGAACTAGACTTCGAGTCTTACATCTGCTCCAAACTAGCTTTGTCATTTTAAACAAGTCACTTAAATTCTCTATGCCTCACTTTCCATGAGTTCTAATATTTGTTTTGTCTGCTTCACAGACAAATTGGGAGGAACAAATGAATCAATTAATCAATCAAACAAATAGACTGAGCACTAATGATTACCTTGGCCATGTGCTGGTTATTCTGAAAACGTGGGAGTAAGTAATTGCCTCACCCATTGTTAAAAGCCATATGCTTTGTCTAAATCCACATTGGCTACTCTAACAGAATACCATAGACTAAGTGGCTTATAAACAACAATTATGTATTTCTCAGAGTTCTGGAATCTAGAAAATCCAAGATCAAGATACTTGTAGATTTAGTGACTGGTATGAGCCCACTTCCTGGCTCATAAATGTTCTTTTCTGTGTCCTCACATGGAGGAAGGGGCAAATAAACTCTGGAGTCTCCTATGTAAGGGCATTAATCTCATTCACAACGCCTCTGCCTTCATGACCTAATCACCTCCACAGACCCCACCTCCAAACACCATTACAAAAGGGGTTAGGTTTCAACATATGAAATTGGAGTAGACACATTTGTCTCTAGCACCCCTGCTCATGCACATACAATGGATTACTGTTCCTGGATTAGTAAAAAAATCTTAGAAAAAATATTGTACCCTCCAGATTCTGTGGACATACTATAAACATGGACATTATTTTAAGGTTTGCATTTAATATTAACAATTCATGCAAAAGCAAGACAGAGCACAATTTTTTTCTGTAAAGTTACAACAATTACATTAAAGAGGCTAAAAGGACAAAAATCTCCTCACCCTTCAGACAAAGGTAAGCATAGAAGAGGAAATAAGTACAGTAGAGACATCAGGAAATTTTGGAAGCTAGAAGCAAATAGACAATTTTTTTTAACTGATTTTGCAGATGAAAGAAGAAGGAGCATTTTGAAGGGAGAAGCCAATAAACAATTTGATTCCTGTTGCAAAGCCCAGAAAAGTTTCTAGCATTATAGGCAGCACATATATCTAAAGATTCAATGGGCATAAAAATGTAAAGATTGGTCAGAGGCCTATATATTATTAGATCCCTGATCCATTCCTGCATGCATGATAATTGCCCTCCTTTCCAAATCTTACACACACATACACCAGAATAAAAAAGGCACTTATTCTATGGAGTATTTGAATAGGAGGGCTCCTCATGTGTTCTCAACCAGGTTTAATTTGCCTCCCAAGGGATGTTTTTGTCTATGTCACAATGGTGCCAGGAGAGAGTGTTACTAATAGCCAGTGGGTAAAGGTCAGGGATGCTGCTAACATCCCTGCTACAATTCACAGAATGGTCCAAACAACATAACACTATCTGGTGCCAAGCATCAATAGTGCAGATGTTGCAAAACTAGAATATCAGACAAGGTTGAGGGTGGGATGAAATGCTAAAATCAGAGAATTGAAGGAACATCTGTACATTGAACTGTGAGACCTAACTCAGCTCTGAGAAATCTCCAATTTGTTCTACAAACTCTAGGCAAGAGATAAGAGGTTTCCTCCAGAGGAAACTCTAGACAAGAGGAAAAACAGTCTAAGAGAAAAGACCTGTGAATACCAGCCTCCCTCCAGCTGACCACTCTAAGTAAACCCAATCAGAATCATGTTACATTGTGCTTGAATATGAATGGGTAGCAAAGAATCAGAAAATACTAAAGAAGACTTAGGACCTGAAAGAGATAGACCAAAGAGTGGGAAAAAAAAGAAAGAAAAGAAAAAGGGAAAAAAAAACTTGAAGGAAACAAAGATAAGGCAGGAAGTAGAAGATAATGCTAAATATCATAATAGATATTAAGTGAGTCTATTGAATCTATCACATAGGAACTCAGAGAAAAAAATTCATAGGTAATTTAAATTCCCCAGAAAGAGCACAGTGATGCATATAATATCACAATTATGAGCCAGCACTAGTTCTTGTGGATTGGTAGCTGCTCTTTTTTCCCTTATTCCCTACATAAATAATATTTATGTTATGTTTATTTATACCTCATTATTTGACAAAGAATTCCTGCAAATAATTCATGTACATATTGTACTAATAATATGTGCATCATGTATATGGGAGGCAAATAAACAGAAGGAAAAGCAGTACAAAGGAAATTATAAATATCTTGACAATAACTCAAAAGAGAAGTTATAGTTTAACTCCAAATTTACTTCAGACTTGCTTAATTTCTTCAGTAAATTTGTTAAAAATGAATGACAGGGCAATGATATAAATCATCCTTGTTTGTGAAAACACAGGACACATTTTTCTTCTTATCCCTTCTCCTTATATTTACTTAGACAAATAACAGAAACCCCCATTTTCCATAGCTTTGTTATTGCAAGAGGGTTGAATAGCATAAACTTCTCTAGGATATTTGAAATGTGTTTCACTTTACAATGATTCCACGCTCATGTATTATTTTCGGTACAACTCCAACATACAGCAAGTTACCATTTACCAAGATGTTTTCTTCAAGCTAGTGTTAGATATAGTTCTTATAAAGATCTCTTAAAAGGGTTTTGATACATACACACCTCCATTTGTCTGACTCCTTTATGAAATAAGGGCCATCTACAACTACCGTAGGCATTCTCAAAGAGTCAGTAAGTTCAGACAAGACTGTGCTGTGTAGAACTGATTTTATTAATAATGAATCTGAGCTCTGTACTTGAAAAATACTTTTCATAAGAGTCCTGAAATTCACTGTAATTTAAATAAATTAGGCTATAGAACATCCTTTGAGCTATAAAAGATTCATTTTTTTTGAAGTAGAAAATCTAAGAAATAGAGATATGGAGTCAGTTTTAAGTTTAAAAAGTGAAATGAAAATTTGTCTTTCTCCCCCTTTCCCTTGTTTTCTGTGTTATGTCCCACCTCCTCCTTTTTCCCTCTGCTCCACTTCCTCAGCTTCCTTGTAGTCTTTTATTTTTGTTCCTGCCCCACCATTTACTGAGACTTCCATTCATACATGATGGGGGTATTTCTGAATGAATCCAAATTTCTGAGTCAAAGTGAGGATGGAATTAGAGAGAAAGGCTCCATTTTCCACATGACTTTGCTAACTCCACTTGGGAAGGTGGCTACTTAATCTTGTTCTTCTGCTAAACTCTCTCCTCTACACATAGTCCCATTTGCTGGAGGAGAAAGCAGTGTTCCATTATGAGTTCTGGCTTTTCCTTCTCCCCATTCTCTTCTATTTGAATATGAAGCTCAGGTCCAGTGACCCTCCAATTCTCAGTGATGGGAAGAAGAGGTTGTCTGTGGAAAACCAAACCAAATCTCAGATCCTTCTAGTCACCCCATTCTGCTCCTTCAGCTGGAGGGTGGATGGAGCACTCAGTGACTAATTAATAGCGACCTGGGAACAAAAGCACCATCACTTTTGGAAAAGAGATCTCCATCCACATTAGTCTGAGCAGAAAGGATTCTCTCTCTAGTTCTGCAGAAGGCAGACTATAACAGGCTAAATCTGGCTGAAGCCTCATAAGGGTTAATTTTAATTGTCAATCTACAGAATACTGTTGGATGATATTTTCATTTAAATAAGTGGACTCTGAGTAAATCAGATTGCCCTCTACAATATGGGTGAGACTCCTATATTTTTCCTAAATAAAAAAAGATCAGACCTGAACTGCAGATTCAGCTTCTTACTGGGCCTCCAGCCTACTGGTTCACCCTGCAGATTTTGGACTTGCTAACCTCCATAATTATGTGAGCCAATTCCTTAAAATAAATCTTTTCACATACATACATATACACATACCCCCACATTATATTGGTTCTGTGTCCCTAGAGAACCCTGACTAATAAAGACCTGTTTTTGTAAATAGAATTTCATTGCAATAAAGCCACATCCATTCATTTATGTATGGTCTATAGCTGTTTTCTCACTATGGTGACAAAGTAGCTGCAACAGAAACATCAAATGACCCAGAAAGCTGAAAATATGTTCTATGTGGCCCTTTACAGAAAAAGTTTCCAACCCCTGCTATAGCGATTTTCCTGTCTCTCTTCCCACTAAGAAAATATTGGGTGATTGGAAGCTGCCCCTGCCACCCTGGCCTGATAGCTTTCTCTTATTCAATATGCCTCAATAACCTGGGCATGCCATCCTCTCAGAGCATTTAGGCTATAGGCATATCCATCTCTGTGTCTTGCACATCAGCGTGAGCTCGCTGATATCCAAGGCTGTCTGTCTTTTTTTTTAAATTTTGTTAATGAATAGAATCCAATAGATATCTTTTGAGCAAACAAATGACAAATAATAACAGCTGACATTTGTTAATTGGGCCCCTGTGATGTGCCTATTTTCTATGTTAAGCTATTTACATACATTATCTCATTGAATTCAGACAACAGCTCCATAATGAATCTCATTTTGCACATGTGGAAATTGAGACTAAGAGAGGGCTGTGACTTGCCCTTGGTTGTACAGCCAAAAAAGTGCAGAGCTGGGATCTGAGTCCGAACAACCTGACTCAGAGTCCAGACTTGGAGCTACTAAATGCCTCCTTTCCACAGTGAATAACACTGCAGATGAGTAGTTCTGGGTCCACCTTAGACTTGATCACATTGCTGTTTTGATATCTAAAAGCTACTATTTAAACAAAATCAGCAAAAAAAACACCCCATTTTAAAATTCAGGAGGTTTGATTAGTTCCATTAATATCTATTTTTTTAATGTAGCCAACATATTAGCTTTCATCTTTACAGAAAGCTACAGTAAAATAATTTCTGAAAGGAAATCAAAAACACATCCACTTTGATGCTATTGCTAAGATCCCCTTTTTATTATGCATTGTGGTGCCTGTGCCCTGTGCCCTGAGGACTGCCATGTCTCTCAGGCATAGCTGATGATCACAGGTAACCTGGTGAATGGAAAAGACCCAGCACAATATATTTATCACAAGCCTCATTTCTTTGCTTTCTGCCTTATGGCACCTCAGTGCTGCAAACAAAGCACACAAAGAATTATTTATTTTTTGGTTCAGGTAGTTCCAAGTTGTATTCATTTGATTTCAGTACATCAGAAAAATCTTCTGATTATTGGAGTCATCAGCCATGGAAAAAGGCATTTACTGCAACAGGTGAGCCTCATCCTGAAATTTCTTGGAGATGCTCTGACAGTAATAAGAAATTACCTGATCACATAGAAGCACTTACTCTAAGACATGTAAGGATTATAAAACAGGACAGTTTCTTTATGTGGCCCTTGATCTGCCACTGCTCTTGTAATGGGAGGAATACGCATTAGGTAAATGACTGGGGAAATGCATGCAAACTCCTTGGAGCCTATGTAAGACTGTCCCTAATGCTAATACCTACTCATTGTGAGGGCTAGCCTTTTGAAAGCCAGTATAGCAAGGACAGGATAATTTCTAAGACCTATTTCTATAGCATAAATCGCAGTAACTACTATGTTGCACTGAGAATTCTAGGAAGTCCTTATAATAGTCTCTTTACATAAATCACCTGGAATCGAAGAGGGAGAAAATCTTTAATTCAAAAAAATTCTGTCATACATTATATAAAGAGTAGTTGAGGTTCAATGGTTGAATGATTTTTTTTTAAGGCCACACAGCTAATAAATGGAGGAAGTGTTCTGTCCATTTCCTAAACCTGTAGTCAACTTCACTGTTCATGGTTCTCCAGAAAGAACTGTCAGGCTCTATTTCCTGGTAACAGAAAACACCATAGGATTTACAAATGAATATGTTTGATGCTTCATTGGGATCTCCTCCTGATGCTTAAAGTTTTTAAAGGAATCAAACATCTGTTTAGTACTTTGTATCCCCAAAGCAAAAGGTTACCACATTACCAGAGAATCAAGAACTTATTTTCTAGCTTCCTCTTCTGGTGACAGTTTATAGCTCAGATAAGGAGGAATTGTTTTTCTGCCTGGGCAGTTTAAAGAAAGGACTAAAGGTATCCAATTTAGGTCTATAATTGTGAACAGCTACAGGGAAAACAGAAAAAATAACATGGAATTGTAGCCAGAAAAGTTCATATTCCCAGTTTCTTTACTTACTATGTAACTCTGGCAACTCTCAACTTTGTGAGTCTCCATTTTCTAAAATGAAAATGAAAATAATAATATTGGCTCATAAGACAGTTAACAAATAAGATGTGATAGTATAACTTGATAGCTCTAAAGGGTAGTACAAACGTTAGTTATTGCTATTTTAATTTCAATACCTTTTTTATTACATTATTATGATGTGTTTTATGGCTAGGCATCAGAGGGTCAAAGAGACCATAGAAAGTAGGAGCTGACAGAGAAAACATTGCTGTAGAAGAACATTAACTTTAATTCATTTTATTTAAAAATTAAATAATATTATTATTTTGTTTTTCTATAAAACAGACTCATGTGGCAAGTTTAACCTCACTAAGAAAATATCACTAATTTTCTAGGTCTGATACAGTGCCATGAATGTTCAGCATTTCTGTGGTCTCCTCAAAATAGTATATTATTTGTGGAATGCTTCTTAAGCTGAGAAGAGTATCGTAAGTGTTTTTACACATGGGTTCCCTGCACCTTTCAAAAGAAATATGTATTTTTAAAGGCATGTTTCAAGAAAATACATTCAATGTAAATAGAATCCTAGGTTTGTTTGTTTTCAGCATCCCTTTCTAATGTACTCTCATGGAAAGCTCAATAAAGATAATTCTTTTAAGTTGAAGAAACGATGCACTCTGAGAAAGCAAAGCTTTCTCTAGTAAAACCTTTAGTTTAAGATGAGAAGCTGTTGTTCTCCTAGGTGAGTTTTGGAGACAGCTAAAGTATGCATTTGTTTGGGGATTAGATATGGTTTTCAATATCTGTTTTTTTTTTGTTTGTTTGTTTGTTTTTGTCTCAGATAGAATGTACTATTGGGCTGGCCATGATCTTTTAATGCTTAGATTAAGAGTATCTCAGAATTTTAGAGTCCACTGCTCAAGTGATTTAGAGATCACATTGTCCTTTCCTCTCTCTTATATTTAAATTCTCTCTACAGCATCTGCCATTGGTTGGGCTGTCTGTGCTTGAGTGCACCCACAGATAGGACATTGATCTGTACATGTATTCACTCATTTATATCAGAATCAGCATTTTCCATGTATTGATACCTGACATTAACAGGAAATAGTAGGGAACACAACCTAAGGATAGGGATAGGCTTCGACTCTCAGTAGATAGAAGGGAACAGGGTCAATTTGCTTCTAGTTTCATGCAAATAACTAAAAACCATTCAGTCCTTCAGAGAAAGACAAATACCATTTGATACCACTTATATGTGGAATCTAATAAACAAAATAAGCTGACAACATAGAAACTGAGGCATGGATAAATGGAACAGACTGATAGATGTCATAGGGAAGGAAGCAGAGAGGGGGCAGTAGATGAAAGAAGGTGAACGGATTAGCTAAAGAACATATGCATAACCCATAGACACAGACCACAGTGTGGTGATGGTCAGAGGGAAGGGTGGTAGGGGCTGGGTGGAGATGGGGAAAGAGGCGGGGGGAGTGAGGGGAATCTATAATTGTGTCAACAATAAAAATAAAGTAAAAAAAATTAGTCAAAAACTTCTTTCAACTTCATGTGATTTGAAGTTCACATCAACAAGCAATCCTATTTTTCTCTTCTAATTCAGTATTCACTTAAACTTATACTTAACAATTGCCTTCTACCTGCCTAAAACCATGCTTTATGCTCTCTCATACAATTTCTTAATTAATTATACCTTTCATATGGACGAATTTTATCTGAATAACCACAGAGTCTTCTGTCCCTCTTTCCAGACAATTTCAACACTGATGTGGTTGATTGATGTAGCAATGCCTTCTCATGGCTTTTAAAGCTCTTACTGGTATTTGCTGACCTCATTCACCAAAGTGTTTGCATATCATTATACTAAGTATTTGAGGTGCTAAATCTGCTCTCTTCATTATCTGCCACTTCCTTCACTACAGTTTAACCACATCTCAATTCTGAGATTTATCCATTGCACTCAGGCCTTCAAGTCATTTCAAGTCACAAAGTGTTCCCTTCTTACCACCTACTTTATGGTTAGTGATCCTTAACTTCTGTAAAAATTCTTTCCTTCCCACACTTAATGTGGAGCCCAGCTACTCCTTTTCATACTAGTCCTTTCCTTTATGTGGCCATCTTCAGCTCTCAGTGCTGAAGATCAACTCTGTCTCAGGGAACAAGTCCAGTTTATTTCCAGGTAAAGGGTTTCTGGCTCTTTTGACAGTGATCCCTTCCACATCAGTTAAATCATCTTAAGTAACTCTAGACACATCATCTTTAATCTCTTCAATGTCTTTTTAAAATTATCTTTTCCCTTTGATAACACATATAAGCCTCTCACTTGAAAAAAGTCTTCACTTAAATTGCCCCCTGCCCTTTCCAAGAACTACTCAAATTTCTCCTTTCTACATGTTTGATTTCTGCCATTGTGGAAAAGTAGTTTCCTGGAATCAACTTATAGCCAAATGTAGTGGTCATATGTCAGTGTCCATGTTCATTTTTTTCTGATATACATTTTAAAGAGTTATTTACTCTTACTTCTTGAATCTTTCCACTGGATTTACAAAAGACATTCTTTTCTGTTTATTTCAGCTTCCCACTGTCATCTTTTCTCTCTTCAGTACCTGATAGAAATAATAACGTGATTACAATAATAGCCACCATGCATTCAGTTCTTATGATTTGCATTGCATTTCAGAAATAGAATAATTTTATTTAATCCACAAACAATTTTAAGAGTATGTAATGTTTTTTCTATTTACAGGTGAAAGAATTAAATTTCAAAGCAGTCAAGTAATTTGCTTAACGTCTACCTCAAGGATTGCATGTGTATTCTCTCCTCTACCTCTACATTTTGTTCTAGTCATTCCCATATATTAAGAACTATTTATATGCTGATGAGAAACAAATTGTCATCTCTAATCCAGACTTCTATGTTGAAGACAAAACTTGTATACCATCTCTCCATCTGACATATCTTCTGAATGTCTTAAGGCATCTCATTTTCACAGTGATAATGTCTTAGTTCTTCTCCTCTGTCTCATCTTAACTTCTTTCACACACAAGAATACAAACTTTATCCCTCCCCATTTTCTCTCTCAGCAAATGGGGCCACCAGCTGCCCATCCATCTACTGAAGCCAATAACCTAGAAGTCATCTTAATTTTTCCTTCTTTACTTCCTAACCTAAATAACTAGCAATTTCTATTGGTTCTTCTTTCAAGCTAAATCTCCCAACTGTCTTTTTTTCCATCTCTCATGCCTTCACCCTTAGCAAAGGGTGCTTGTTAACTGATCTACCCATGTTCCTTCTTATCTTCCCCCATCTGACTTTTGTACACAAGCCAGAATGAAACTTTTATAAGTACAATGGATCCTGTCACTCCCTTGTTTAAAGTCCTTAAATCATTTTCAACTAGACACCTACTTGTGTGATCTCTGTATTTTTCTCCTACTTTATATCTTGCCTTTTTCTCCTGGCTCACTAGGATAGAGATGTTTTGCTTTTTTTGGTTCCTGGGGTACTCTTAAGTTCTCACTTGTCTCTGGATTTTTATATGTGCTACCCCTTCTACTATAACATCCTATCTCAAAAGTCTTCAAATGGTTATAGTCCTAAAACCATGATTTCTAGATCTGCCTAGAATCTAGAATCAAAGATTTCCTCTAAATAACTTGGTAGCTCATAATATCTATGCATCTTATGGGTCACAGTCATTGTAAAAAAAATGATAATTTCAATAATGCACTATGTTAAACCTTGATTTGTACAACATTCACAAATCAATAAATGTGATACACCACATAAACAAAATCAAGGATAAAATATGCATGATCATATCAACAGAGGTAGAAAAAGCATTTGATAAAATCCAACACACATTTATGATAAAAACTCTCAAAAAAGTGTGAATAGTGGGAACATACCTAAACATAATAAAGGCAATATATGATAAAACCATTGCCAGCATCATACTCACCAGGCAAAAACTACAAGTGTTCCCCTTAAGATAGGGAACAAGACAGGGATGTGTGCTTTTACCAATCTTATTCAACATAGCAGTGGGAGTTCTAGCCACAGCAATCAGACAAGAAGAAGAAATAAAAGGCATCCAAATTGGAAAAGAAGAAGTAAAACCATCTCTATTTGCAGATGACATGATACTATAATGTAGAGAATTCCAAAGATTACACAAAGAAACTACGAAAACTGATAAATGAATTCAGCAGTAGTAGGACAAAAAATTAATGTCCAGAAATCAGTTGAATTTTTATATGCCAATAACTAACAGAAAGGGAAATTAAGAAAAAAATCTCATTCACAATTGCTTCAGAAAGAGTAAAATACAGAAGAATAAACCTAACCAGAGATGTAAAAGACCTAACTCAGAAAATTATGACACTGAAGAAAGAAAGTGAAGAAAACACAAATAAGTGGAAGCACATATTGTATTCATGAATAGGAAGAATTAACATCATCAAAACGTCCATAGTACCCAAAGCAATCTATAGATTCCTTTCAAGATTTCAATGATGTATTTCACAGAACTAGAACAAATATTTCAAAAATTGAAACCACAAAAGGACCTGCACAAACAAGAGCAATCCTGAGAAACCAGAACAAAGTTGGAGGAATCACACTCCCTAACATTAAACTATACCATAAGGCCATAGTAATCAAAACAGCATGGTGCTGGCAAAAAAACAGACATATAGATCAATAGGACAGACTAGAGAGCCCAGAAATAAACCCACACTTTGATAGTGAATTAATATTTGACAGAGGAAGAAAGCACATAAAATGGCCTAAGGATAGTTTATTCAATAAATGGTGTTGGGAAAATTGGACAGATACACGCAGAAAAAAATGAAACTAGACCACTTTCTTATACCACACACAAGAATAAATTCCAAATGAATTAAACACTTAAATGTTAAACCTGAAAATATAAAAATCATAGAAGAAAACATAGGCAGCAAAATCTCAGACATTGCTCTTAGCAATATTTTATCAGATACATCTTCCTGGCATGAGAAACAAAAGAAAAGATAAACAGATTGGACTATATCAAACTAAAAATTTTTGCACAGCGTAGGAAAACAAAATAAAAAGACAACTCACAGAATGGGAGAACATATTCACCATTCATCAATATATCTGTTAAGGGGTTAGTATCCAAAATTTATAAAGAACTTACAAAACTCAACACCAAACAAACAAACAACCCAATTAAAAAATTGGCAAAGGACTTGAATAGACACTTTTCCAAAGAGGACATACAGATGGCCAATAGACATATAAAAAGATGCTCAATGTCACTAATCATCAGAGAAATGCAAATTAAAACCACAATGAGATATCATCTTACACCTGTCAGAATGGCTATCATCAATAAATAAATAAACAACAAGTGCAGGGAAGGATGTGGAGAAAGGGGACTCCTTTTTCACTGCTAGTGGGAATGCAGACTAGTACAGCCACTATGGAAAGCAGTATGAAGGTACCTCACAAAATTAAAAATGGATCTGCCTTTTAACCCAGTTATCCTACCTGGGAATATATCTGAAGGAACCCAAAACACTAATTTGAAAGTTCATAAGCAGCTCTATGTTTAATGCAGAGTAATTTACAATCCCCAAAGACATGGAAGCAGCCCAAGTATCCATCTGTAGATAAGTGGATAAAACAACTATGGAACATTTACACAATGGAGTATTACTCAGTCATAAAAAAGAAGAAAATGTCACCCTTTGCAACACTATGGATGGACGTGGACAACATTGTTCTAAGTGAAATAAGCCATCAGAGAAAAACAAATACCGTATGATTTCACTCATATGTCATATCTAATGAGTAAACTGAACTAACAAACAAAATGGAGACAGACTGATAGGGGGCAGGAAGACAACTAAGGGGGGCCGTGGTAGGGGAAGTAGGGATTGAGCAAGAAGGAAAAAGGACTCATGGACATGGGCAACAGTGTAGTGACACGTGCAGGGAAGTGGGTATGAGGAGACTAAATGGTAATGGAAAAAATACGATAAAAATTAAAATAAAATGCAAAGAGATTTCTAAAAAGCAAAAACAAAACAAAACAAAAAATAGTAAGCTTGCCTGACTTTTGCTCTGGAGAGAGATGGCACAAACTTCATTACAATGGTCACTAAACAAAGCTACTTTTGGCTCTGAAACGAGAAACTATCTGTATAATCTCTATTTCTGGAATAAAGGAAGTCAGTACCTCTGCTCGCAACACTTGAAGAATTGCCAGAGACCTATAGATAACAGGCTTTCAAGACTGGTCCAATCAGAAAACAAGGGAAATGTGAATCAAAGATGGTTTATAACCTGAGTCTCTATGTCTTCCTTCTTTTTTTCCCCAGAGAGTTACCTTTGCAAATGTCAAAAACAAGTATTAAATATGTAAACAGTCTTTTACAACCAGTAATTGCAGGTTGGTTAATACATTTTCTGAAGTTTCAATAACCAGTTGACTATGAGAATATGTTGCTTAATTACAGTTTTTTCTTGCCTAATTTTTCTATTAGCATATTTAGGTAATCAGAGCTATAGAAATTTTGAGATAAATACTACCTTCATTCTATAGCTCTAGAGACTGTGCCATCTGCATTTTCAAGTGCTATATATGCATATGTTATAGAAAATAAGGGTGACACGAGGAACAAAACCAAACTACAAAAAAAGAGCATAAATATATATAATTTCATTTGTAATTAAAGATTTGAAAACACCCTGATTCTATTTCATAGATTAGGAAAGGAAATTTAGGAGAGTTAAGAAGTTTAGGTAAAGAAGGAAATAATTTTATCCCATGAAGTTTAAAATTATATCCAATTTTATGTTTGATGCCTATAACTTACCTCTTTAAGAGCCTATGACAAAATTTTTTAAAAAGATGTTCAAAAATGAACACAATAAGGCCTCTCCATTTTCATATTTTAAGATAGAGCCTAAAATCTGGATGAGGTTAAAGAGAAAAATTAACTCTTGACTTTAGGTCATGTATGAAATCATCTTTAAAGGCTTCCTCTGTAAAGGCTGTGTTGTTTTTCAGTCCTGATCATTCTACATGGCTCATTGGAGTAATTCAACATGAAGAGTTCCATGTCCTGGTGTGCTTCGCACTAATATGCCTTCCTGTGGTATCTGTTGTAAATTTCCAGCTCCAACTAGCAATCTTTTTTTTTTTTTCATAACAGAAACACATTTCACCGAGCTGGAGCTCAACTATAAACATTTTATTGTCTTAGCGATTTATAGGCTCCGAGATATACAGTTTTTAGAATTCTAAGAATACTGGGGTTGGGGGGAAGGAAAGAGAAAGGGAGAGCTGGTTTTGTCATGCCCCTCCCAATTCACAATATTAAAAATCTATTTGAAAATTTAAAACTGTAATTTTAATCAATGATATTTCCCCAAACCATTTATTTAAAAATATCTGCTTTTTTATCAATACATTATCAGATTCAATCAACACATAGAAAAGTCCAAGTGGTTTCATAAAGGATTATATTTATGCAGCACTGCTCAGAAAACAACCGGTGTTGCTATAATATCAGACCAAAAGCATGGAATACATTTGTCTGAATGAAGTATAAATTATACATTCAAAATTGTCATGCAAAAAAGGTAGAGATTTCTCACCTATATCTTAACCTGTATCACTGTTTCTAAATCCCCAACCTTCTTCCTTTTCTCTGTGTTTGCCTTGGAAATGCTGCAGTTCATAACCTTTCCACCCTACTCTCCTCTGGCTGCCAATGGGAAGAAAGAAGATGAATGATTTTAATTCTTACTGCTACACTGCCCAGTGCAATTCTGCTGCCAGCTGGTCTGGCTGCAGCCCTGGTTATGGGAGTTTCAGTTCCCATGAAAATTTCACACAGAGACTGCAGGGACAAGAAAGGGAAGGCCAATGAGGGAAGGCTTGCTGTTCATGGTGTAAGATAAGGTAACACAACAGGGCAATACATGGCATGTGCAGTTCTCCTCATTATTCCATGGCCAGAGGGGATGAGAGTGTTGATGCTAGCCTGAAACAGAAGCCTAACTGAATCCTACTTACAAAAAAGCATAATATACATATACAAGAGCCTATTAAAAGAAGAAAACAGTGTATGAGCTAGTGTGGAATGGCCTGATGAAAAGAACTGTTCTGGACTTGATTTTGTTAATAATGGCTTTCTCAATCATTAGGAGAGTCAAGTGCTGAGCTAGATTGGTGGGAAACTACATAGGACAGGCTGAAAGATGCAAGAACAGCCATCAAAGAAAAGGGGATGAAAAGGTCAGTGAGAGAATAGTCACAACCAGGTGACTCGACTTACCTGAATTCTGTCCCTGATTGGAATCTTATTAGGGGAAATTGCCAGGTCTTTGGAGCAGATTCAGTTCCTTGCTCATAGTTGCTCTTGACACAGACACACTCATAAACATGCACATTATGAGAAGCAGGAGGTGTGGATGTCAGGTGATTGAAGTAATAGGCTGTTTATTTTGGAGAAAGTGTGGAAAAGAGAAAAGCAAGAGAAGAAAAAAGGCAGCCACCCAAGAAAGAAGTCAAGACAGTGACAAATTGGGAGTTCAGTGTGGTGTTGTTACTGATAGGAAAACACCATAGGAATCAGGACCTGGGCACTTTCTTTCAGATGTATAAACATTTCCCTAAAGCAAATCTTTAAAGACTTTGAACATCAAACTGTCGAGGCAGAGGGCAGCAGGGAGAAATAGTGTTCTCAAACCCTGCTCAAAAGATCTGTAAAGCCTGCTTTTGGAAAAGTCTTTGCAAGACACCCAGATGCACAAGGGGCAAGTTCTGTGATCTCTATAAAATCCTGAGAACAGGCATGTTCTGCTTGGAGCTCAGAACCTGCACTTGACTTTAGATAAGTTTAATAATAACTGAACCTGGACACCTGCCTGCCTTCCATTCATGCATTATGCACATAAAAACCAGTAAAATGCAAAAAAACACTGTGTGCAACCTAAGAAATGCACATCAGAAAAAGAAAAAGCAACTCTTGACCAAGAAATGCTGGTTCTAGTCAGTAAAGCTAGCAAGTTTGCAATAAGTTCTCTGATTTCAGCCAAAAAAATGAGAGAGGGAGGAGAAGATAGGAGAAGGGGGAAGAAGGGGGGCGGGGAGGAGGACCAAGAGAGGAGAAAAGAGAAAAAAAATCTTGAAAATGATCTTCCTACTTTGCTGACTCAGATGTTTATGTTTTCCTTTCTCCTTCCTGCCTATGCTATTTCCCCTCCTACCTCTTTCATCTATTTCCCTACATCCTCTGTGCCCCCACAACTCCCACTCCAGACAGACTATTCCATTCTTTGGAGATTTGTTGCTGCCTCCTGCACAAGTCCAGCTGCAAGTTTTCTCTTTCCTCTGCAGGCTCCCTCCCCTTCTCCCTTCCTCCCTCTACTTCTCCGCATCCTGAAGTGGAACATACGTGGATGCACAGCATACACACAAACACACAGCTGTCTGGCACTTTCCAGTGATGGACACTCCAAATAGTTAGCACAGCATGCAGAAATGTTGAGGTAAAAATGAGAAGCTCTTCACCTGCGATGCTAATTAATCATCAACAAGCTCTTTTCAAGGTAGGAGTTCTGGCAATGATGCCTGGGGGAGAGATTAGGAATCTCTTGTTAGAGAAACAGATTCTCTTCCCTTCTGATGCTAGGTGGCAGTATTAACTCACTCACAGGCAGATCCCTAAAATTTGCCAAGTCACACATATAATTCAGTTTGAGTGAGACCCACATAAAAGTGGAGAGCTTGGAGAGATGGGCTGAAGCCAGGAAAATAAGTTGCAGTGACTGTCTCTGAAGGAGTTCATAAACATGGAAAGCTGGGAGTCATTTCTTTAAAAGTGTTCAGTGACAGATAGTTGATATTTTGAGTGTGCTTTGTGATTTCAGCATCATGATTTCAAAGAAGTGTTGTTTTTTCAAAATATGATACTCATACAGAGATACCCCAGATGTTTAATATTTTTCCTGCTCCACCTGAATTTCCCATCCGAATCGCAGAGATCAGTGTTCAGAGCAACTAGAATGGATTCCATGGACACATTCTTACTCTTTCTCCATGTGATCGCAGCCACAATACCTTTAGTCCCAAATTTCCTAAGATAGGATCCTCAGGGATATCTTTTACTTTCTCTCTTTCTCACCTGCCAATTAACTGAGTGACTTGTGGTTCACTCAGATAAAAATCATTGAAATCCAGACTCACTTCTCAATCCCCTTTGCTCTTGGGTTACTTTGATTATTTATTTTCCTTCTTTAGAAGACTGTGGTAAACATTCAATTAGACATCCCTCCTTTGGTGTTTTCCCCACCATATCCCAACCACAAGATGAAGACAGGTCTTCCAAAATCACATGTCTGAGCATATGAGTCACTTACCTACAAAAATAGGATGGCTACAACTCATTGATAAGATACACGTCCATACACGTCAATGGGGCTTACAAGGCCCTTCATGACCTGGCACCATTTATTACACAATTTTTTCTCAGTCCTTCTCCTTAGGCATTCTATACTCTACCTACTCATAATTACTCATTGATTACTGGCCCTGAAAAGTTTTTACTTTTGACGCAGTTCACATCTAATCAATTAGGAGGTTTTCCCAGAGCCAAATGGTATCCTTACCTCAGATTGCAGACTAACACAAGTAAGGATTCATGTGGATTTATGAAGTTAGTAGAAGAAATGTGGCTGATTGTCCTATGTAAGACTTACTTTCAGTTCTTAGACTCCACTTCCCAAATGTTAGTGAAATCTTGTGTGAATTACTTGGGTAGTCAAAGGAAAATCTACAACAGCTACTTCTTATCTTTGCCATTTTTCAGCTTTGCAACAACTAGAAATTGCCCAAAGATACCTTTTGTCACTTCCTCTTTGCCTTCTCCTTCCCTTCTCCTTCTGATACTGGCTTTTTATCCCTGCTTAACCCACCCTCTTCAAGGTCTTTTCTCCAACTGTACTTCCTCCACTAGTTTGCTCTCACTAACACTGTCTCGTCAAAATTTTACAAATTGCTACCTACAGTAAAAGACACTAACAGTGCGAGTGGAAACATGGCTTCAGTAACCAAAGGGAAAAACAGAGGCTTAACCAGACATGGAAATGATTTACGAAACTAAAACTATAACCAAGTTTGGGCTGCAAAGAAGAATGTGACATTTCCTACCTATCATACTTTTGAAAATGGAAATCTCTAGGTTTACTCCAAGATCTATGAATTGGACAAACAATTTTATCAGGTGAACAGAAAATGGATACAGGTGTAACATAAAACAGCCAGGTGCTTTGTGCTCCTGCAAGGTTTTGCAGCCCAGTGTACAAACACTGTAGTTATTGTCTGAAAGCGAGCTGATAGCACTACAGCTTGCCCCATAAACAATTATTACGGCATCTTCTTTTAGTTTTCCTTGACCCCTCATGAGATTCTCTCTGTGAACACCTTCATTAAATGCCAAAGGCTCTAAGCTAATATATCTTGTTCTCATCCATGCAAAATGCTTCTGTTTATTTTTCCAAGAGTGCTGCTTTTGTAATAACACCAGACTGTGAGATCTTGGGTGGGGGGCAGGGAGGAGGATAAATAAAACAAGAAAGAGAAAGGTCACACATTTTAAGCCATATGGGGTTTTTTATTGTTATTTTTGAAGTGTGTTTAGCACAGAGACAAATTGTACATTTACTGTGAGTCACCGGGACCTAACGAGCTCCTAATGTGTCCCATACTTCAAGGTTTTTCGAACAGGCCAGTAACTTAGCAACCACGGCTAAACCTTGACAGGAATAATCATTATTTGTGTTGCAGCTTCAGGCTTCCCCACTATAGGTTTCCTTTCTCTTTTTTCCTTCCTGCTTTTTTTTTTAAAGACCCCAGGACAAGGAAGAACAGCTAAGGCTAGAGGGGGCAATTTTCCTCCTGCTGCTGTAGGTCACAAATGACATGACTGGAACATAAACCTGGAGTTAAAAATTACTTTCCTGGGATACTCAGGAAGGTGATGGGAAAAGGCTAGATGTGGTCATTGCAGATGAACTCCAAATATGTTTGATCTCTTAGCATGTATGAATTTAACATTCACAGCGTTGGCAATTCACAAATCAGTGTGGAATTCTCTTATGTATAAAATATTTTACTATTGCTGAGATATAAATTTGTCACATAAACTGATTAACAGTAGCAAGCTGCATGGTCAGTGAGGGAGCCTAGATGACTGTCCAGCATATTAACTACCATCCACTTATTGTTGTCCACTGAATATGATAAAAGAGAAGCACTCATTAGGAATGGCCTTCCCCTCTCTATTCCCTTGAAAACAAACAAACAAAACTGTTTTATGAACATGATAGAAGAAAAGGTAAGGATCTCTAAGATACTATTAGTGTCCAACCAGAAAAAAATGTTTATAGAATAAACTATAAAAAGTAGGGAGACTTATAAGAATTCTGTAGGTGTTACTCATAAACTTCAAAGGCCTGCCATTGTGTTCACAGTTTCTGCAGGACTGAAGAAGTTATGTCACTGATACGACACTTTACTAGATCATTATTATCAGGATAGTTGTAGCGATGGTAAGTTTAATAAGCAGACCTGTTCCCCTGTTCCTCATCCTACAGTTTGATTGATGGTCCACACAATAAGTGCTACTTAATGAAGCCCCCAAAGCAGAAGAGAAAGTGTGCCCTAACCAGTCTCTGTTTAATAGAATTTTGTCATGTCAAGGAAATAAATGGAATATTTCTTAGTTTACATCTATTTTGAAAAGGTAAATTATTCAATGTTATGTGTATTCAGAATCACTGAACTCTAGATCTCATACTGCTATTAACTAGCTAGGTGACTATGTGTTATGGTTAACTACTCTAGGCTTAAACACCTCCCTTAAATTATTGTAGTCCTGGATAGTCCCTTTAATCTTCATATATGATCTTGAAAAGGCAGAACAAAAGGGCAGGATAATGCATAAACCTGTGAATAGTTCTGAATGAATCACTGTAAAGATGAATGCTAGTTCTTTCTTTTTTTTCTGAAAGAAGAATAATTATAATTGTTTTCAGCACAAGCAGGTCCTTGAGGGATCTGCCTAGTTAATATATTCTAAATTCTATATTAATAATTTAAAAGATTGATAGCTTGTAAGTTTGGTTAATAAAAATGGTTCCTGCAGATTCTCTTGAAAAATAAACTTTGGTGAACGTTAACATCTAATTTCCATATACATATGAAATATACATATACACACACATATATACACACATATATATGTGCCACACAATAAGTGCTGACACATATATATGTAAATATATATATACATGCATATATATGTAAATATATGTACACATATATATTTGGGGTAATCACTTTACTGTCATGCAATTATTTATATGAGCAATGGTTAAGAGATAGCTGATAAATAAAAGAGATTTTTGTCTCTTTCTGGGCATAATATGTTTCTATGTGGTAGGAATAATAGATGGGAGGTGAACTCACCCAGCTCAGTAGGAGGTACAGACAGTTAGAGAATAAGGAGTATGGAAGAAATTTAGGACTAGCTACAAGGGGGATATACATCTTAAAAAATAAAACAGAGAAATATAACGCAGTGAGAAAATGCAAAATTTCAAGATGCCTATCAAAAGGAACCTGGGCATTGCCAAAACTTTAAAATTAGAGATTGGTATATAGACCATAGAATCTCAGCCAGAACTGTCCTATAATATAAACAAAGCTTTACTGTATTTTGTCTATACTCCACTTAATGGCCTGAGAACAAATTGTTTAGATCCTTGCAAAGATGTCCTTTTACCAAATTTGAGGGGTAGACATTTTCACTGTATTCTACATAAATGGCTGTGCACAGCACACTTTGTGGGGTTGCAGTTCCTATAGATTTTACTGTAAATGGTGACCTAAGAAATGCATAATATGGAGAACCATGGAGACTCTGTCTAGTCAAATATGTCTGTCTCTGCATATAAATGGACTGTAGCCACTTTTTATTATGAGAAAAGGTTGGAGGGTTTGGGGTATATGAATAATGGTCATGAGTTTTACTATGAGAAAAGGTTAGAGGGTTCGGGGTATATGAATAATGGTCATGAGTGAGCTGGGGGACTGATATTCATAAGTCTATGGGCAATAGAAAGAGCTACTATCCCTGTGTGAATGGACAACAGGGATTATGCCGCGATGCTACAAAGAAATGAAGGGAACAACTCAAGGGCAAGATGAGAGTCTGATGGAAGGGAGAAGACACTGGGGGCTTACTACATGAACCTGGTGTAGTTTTTCCTCAGGATTATCTGTATTCCAAACTATAATTTGAGGACAGAATAGATAACAATATATGGGTGCTCCTTCAGTAGAAGGGGAGAGAGAGATGTAAGGAAGTCTTAGATTGTGATTTACTATAATGTATGAGTTTTCATCCCCAAAACACAATTTAGAGTTCCACAGCCAAGATAATAAATGTTCTCTGATTTTGGAAATTGTGGCCTAGTGGGCTACGGAAGGGTACAAAATAAATGTTCACCTATCTTTCATCATTTTCCTTTGCCAGGGCAAAGTCTGCGAAAACAGAAATATGACTTCCTCTCTTCTGTATTTACTGAGAAATATAACAAGAATTTGAAAAGAAATTGCTATAAATTTTTATGAGGTGAAATAAACATATTTATCCTGTGGGTTAAAGGATATGGAAATTTGGTGGGAGGGGAAATAAGTCTCAGAAATGATCAGCCAAGGACAATGCTCAAATCATATTTTAAAGAGAAAAAAGGGACAGAAACTAAATGTTGTCTACATGTGGTTGATTTATGGAGCTCTCCCATTTTATACTAATGTGTTTAATGGTCATCAGCTTCACAGTAGGTATGTTTAAGCAAATCAAGCAGCTAACATGTAAAGTATTTCAATAAATAAATTCAAAATAAAGTAATTCTGTGTTTCCATTGACTGTAAGACAATTATATATATATATATATATTATATATACATATATATATATAATATGAGCAGTAACTCATGGTAAGAAGGTTTTTTTAAAGATTCTATTTATTTATTTTTAGAGAGGGAAGGGAGGGAGAAAGAGAAAGAGAGAGAGACATCAATGTGCAGTTACTGGGGGCCGTGGCCTGCAACCCAGGTATGTGGCCTGACTGGGAATCAAACCTGCAACACTTTGGTTAGCAGCCCACACTCAATCCACTGAGCTATGCCAGCCAGGGCACTTAGAAGTTTTTAATACAAGAGTTTAACCAAAAATAATCTTTGTGGTCCTGTACTGGCAACACATGGCTGTACTTCGGAAGCTTCTGATTTCCTTTCCACCACAATCACCTCACTGATTCATTTAGTCAAAGGCAACTATGACAGTATACTGAAAACTTCATGGTGAAATCAGCCCAGAATACGGGACTGTTTGAGAATTCTTGGATTTGGTTCTGGTTCTTCTATTTATTTGCTATTTACTTGCTTTTGACTTTTACTAAATAAATTTACCTCTTTCGGCTACAGTTTTATAATGTGTAAAATGAAAGTCTAGACAAGTAGTGAGGCCCCTTCGAATGTAAAGACATGAATATTAGCATATTACTTTATTGGGTTTTGAGAGGAATGCAAAATAGATGTATAATCTGAGATTCTGTGTTACTTGGATGTTAACAGGATACATCCTGCCCTGCCCATTTGCTTATTTGTCTCAGATCTATCACTTGTTCCTTCTCTGCCCTGTCTATATCACATGTCCTGTGTCCCTTCCTTTCTGGTTTCCTGGAGATTCAGCTAATGGTAGGCACTGATGGAAGACTGGAGGGTGAGATGAGGGAAAAAGTCAAAACAATTTCCTAACTCTCTCTCTGCTTTGCTTGGTGTCCTGGGCGGCAGCTCTAGTTCCTGTTAGACAACCTTTCTTCCATGGTCCTAGCTACCAGGAAGCAGGTAAGATCATCCAACTTCCACTGGGATGCTTCTAGTATTCAGTAACACCACACTTAGACTAGCCAGCTCAAGGGTAGTGGTAGCCATGTCTTACTTGAGTGCTCTCTGGGTTGCTTCACCATATTTTGATTGGTCTTTCATTTTTTCTATACCAAGTGCAATTGATTCTCCCCATTTGAAATACTAGAGTAGTGTCTATTTTCTGACTAGATCCTTCATATTGTATAAGGAAAAGACATTGGCTTTGTAGAAAAAAATTGACAGGTTTGAATCCAAAACCTTCTCATTAACTAGCTAAGTAATTGTGAGGGAAAGTTATTTTGTCTCTTTAATTTACATTATTAAATTTATAATAATACTTAAGTTATATGATGTTCCTGAGTATGAAATGAGAAAACACATGTGAAATGGTGACTGGCACATGTTAAGTGTTTAATAAATGTTCATTTCTTTTCTTTTATTTTAATGAACTACTTAAGAAGGAAAAAAAGGTGCTCTTAAGATAATTATAAAATAACACAAAGCTATAAACAATATACAAGGAAATGCTAACAGAACACAACGTATCTCTGTTAACTACTCTGCACCTCTAACCTGTCTCTGCTATGGAACATGTGTTAGTCTGCTTGTGTCACCACTACAAAATACCACAGATTTAGGGACTTAAACAACAGATATCTAATTCCTTACAGTTCTAAAGGCTAGAAGTTCATGATCAAAGGGCCAGTAGATTTCTTGGAAGAACTCTCTTCCTTGCTTGTAGACAGCCACCTTCCCATTTTGTCCCCACATGGACTTTCCTAGGTATGTGTATATGGAGAGAAAGAGAGAGAGAGGGAGAGAGAGAGAAGGACCCTTAACATTTTGTCTTATAAAGACACTAGTCCTGTTGGATCAGGGCTCCACCCCATGACCTCATTTAACCTTAATGACTTCCTTAGAGGCACCATCTCCACATATAGCTACATGGGCTTTAGAACTTCAGCATATGAATTTTGGGGGGATGCAAACATTCAGTCCACAATTCCTCCCATATATACTTTTATGCTGTTAGAAATTGAAGGATCCTTCCCTGTTTAAAATAACCAGTAGAGTTCTAGTTTGCAAACTTAATTTTGCCAATATTTTCCAATCTAAAATTTCCATATATTTCAAGTGTGCTTTATTGATTATGTTATTACAGTTGTCCCATCTTTTTTCTCCCCTTAATTCCCTTCTGTCCTGCATCCCCCTCCTACCAGCATTCTCCTATCTTATTTCATGTCCATGGGTTGAACACATAAGTTCTTTGGCTTCTACATTTCCTGTACTATTCTTAACCTCCCCCTGTATATTTTTTACTTACCAATTATGCTTCTTATTCCCTGTACCTATCCCCCCATTCTCCTCCCTCCACCTCCCCACTGATAACCCTCTATGTGATTTCTATTTATGTGAATCTGTTCCTGTTCTAGCTGTTTGCTTAGTACATTTTTATTTTTGGGGATCAGTTGTTGATAGCTGTGAGTTTGCTGTCATTTTATTGTTCATAGTTTTCATTTTCTTTTTCTTAGATAAGTCTCTTTAACATTTCATCCCAATAGGATAAGGGCTTGGTGATGATGAACTCCTTTAACTTAACCTTATCTGGGAAGCAATTCATCTGCCCTTCCATTCTAAATGGTGGCTTGGCTGGATAGAGTAATCTTGGATGTAGGTCCTTGCCTTTCATGACTTGGAATACTCCTTTCCAGCCCCTTCTTGCCTGCAAGGTTTCTTTTGAGAAATCAGCTGATAGTCTTATGGGCACTCCTTTGTAGGTAACTGTCTCCTTTTCTCTTGCTGCTTTTAAGACTCTCTCCTTATCTTTAATCTTGGGTAACTTAATTATGAGGTTTCTTGGTATGTGCTTCCTTGGGTTCAAGATTTTTGGGACCTCTGAGCTTCCTGAACTTCCTAAAAGTCTATTTCCTTTGCCAGATTTGGGACGTTTTCCTTCATTATTTGTTCAAATGAGTTTTCAATTTCTTGCTCTTCCTCTTCCTTCTGGCACCCCTATGATTCAGATGTTGAAACATTTAAAGTGGTCCTAAGGTTCCTAAGCCTCTCAACATTTTTTTTTGAATTTTCAGGTTTCATAAAACCAATATGCCCTGCTTTATAAAACTTGAAAGTTTAAGTCCATAGCTAATAATGTACCTTCTCTTTAGTCTCTGAACTCATTTTTATGTTAGTGCTACATTTAAATTTGGAAAAGCAAAAGTTGTTTGACATTGGGGCCAAGTTAACTTCTTGCTTTGCAACAAGGTAAGTTGACTCAAAGAAACTAAGCTATCTTCCCTTTTGAAAGGGTTTCTTAGGTTCAAAGAACACTGTACTTCCCTTTGAACATGAAATTTAATTTGGCTAGTCACACATAGTTACTGAAATAGAGAAGAGTCTGAAGTAAATGAATAGGTTTAGAAACCAGCTACATAAACCTAATGCTGCAGTCTGGCAGAACTTGAAACAGGGCAAATCACTGATTCACAGAAAACTCACTTCCACATATCTGAAAAGGAGATATGTAAATAATCTAACTTTTTAGGGATATTATATTATTATTATTAAATTTGTAAAATACTTTCAAAGTCTATTGTCTTTATAATTAAATGTAAATCAGTAACATGTATTAACTCATTCCATTTCTAATCTATAGTCAGTATAACTTCAGTTGTAAATGCTGACATCATAAGACACATTATTTTTCATAGGAAAAGCTTTTAAAAGGCTCAGAAAGAATTCAGGGCAGTATTGGCACAAATTACTTTTTATATTTACCTAAAAGCTGTGAAATTCTTGATCAAATTTCAAGTGGATACCTGAAGAAAGAACATAAGTAATACCTGTATCTTATTATCTATGAGAAGATGTGATGTCAGTGGTTAGCCAGGCATAATAGGTTTCTCAGGTGTTTGTTTAAAGTTTTGTATTGGATTTCCCCAGGTAATCTTCCCTGGCAAAAACATGAGGAGCCTGGTCATTCAATCTTACTTTGAAAAATCAGTGGGAGATAACTTTCTTATGCCAACATCTGAAAAGCATCATAGGACTCCTGAACCAGCCTGCTGTTAATGCTGTACTCATTGCCACTATCCCAATTTCAGCAGGAAAAAAAAATCCTCAAAAAGTCATCTTACAACATTTATCAAGAGTCCTAGAAAGTGTTATTAACTTTGGTTGCATAAATCCATTTCTGTGATTCCAACCAAGGACCTATGAACTAAGACCCATAAAAAAAGATGATCACTGCCCCCAGTATTTATAATGGAAAAAAATCAAAAAAACCTAAATAGCCTACAAAAACAAATTATTTAATAATGATATACACTTTTAATTTCCTTTATATAGGTAAGGTAATTCAAGTTATGTCTAACAAAAGTAACAGAAGAACGAGTGTTCTCATCATTTATAAGGAGAATCTACTTTTCCTTCATTTTCTCTCATGTCATCAATTTTCAACTATAACTATGAGATCATATAGATGTTTGCAAATCCCAGATGCAACTTACTGGAATTGTGAGCTCCAACCTCATATTTATTTCCATTTGCCACATGATAACTGTGTGTCTCATAAAATAATAGGTATATAAAAATCCCTCCCTGGATATTTCCTCCAATCTACCCACCTTTCCTCATAAATGCCAACATGGTGCCTACACTTTTTAGACACACATGTTATTAAAGTTAGGCTCATGTTTTTTCAACTTCTAGTTGGGAGTCACATTCCACATCATGAAGAGGCAGGGTATGTAGGGGTTAAGCAAATGAACTCCAGCTTTGAACAGTGAGATTCAATACTCAGCTCTGCCATTTAGAAAGATACTCTCTGCTCCGTCTACTGTTCTGTAAATGACTTTTACTGTGAGGTTTAGATGAACACATATGTTATTTGGTGTACTAACTGGCATATGACATTTGATAAATGTTCACTGCTATTATTATTATTATTACATTATTACTGTTATTGTGTCAGACCCTGTATCTTTTTTATTTTTGAAATATATTTTATTCATTATGCTAATATACTTGTCCCATTTTTTTCTCCTTTTTATTCCCCTCTGCCCTGTACTCCACTCACACCATCATCCCCACACCATAGTTCATGTCCATGGTTCATGACATATAAATAATCTAACATATAAGTTCTTTGGCTTATCCATTTCCTATACTATTCTTAACCTCCCTCTGTCTATTTTTTACCTACCTATTCCCTGTAACTTTGTCCCCATTCTCCCCCTCCTCTTCCCCACTGATAACTCTCCATGTGATTTCTATTTATGTGAATCTGTTTCTGTTTTAGCTGTTTGCTTAGTCCATTTTTGCCTTTGTTTTTTTAGGATTGGTTGTTGACAGTTGTGAGTTTGTTGTCATTTTACTGTTCATAGTTTTGATCTTCTTCTTTTTCTTATGTAAGTCCCTTTAACATGTCATATAATAAGGGTTTGGTGATGATGAACTCCTTTAACTTGACCTTATCTGGGAAGCACTTTATCCACCCTTCCATTCTAAATGGTAGCTTTGCTGGATAGAGTAATCTTGGATGTAGGTCCTTGCCTTTCATGACTTGGAATACTCTTTTTCAGCCCCTTCTTGCCTGTAAGGTCTCTTTTGAGAAATCAGCTGATAGTCTTATGGGCACTCCTTTGTAGGTAACTGTCTCCTTTTCTCTTGCTGCCTTTAAGATTCTCTCTTTATCTTTAATCTTGGGTAACTTAATTATGATGTGTCTTGGTGTATGCTTCCTTGGGTTCAAATTTTTGGGGGACTTTCTGAACTTTCTGAACTTCCTGAAAGTGTATTTCCTTTGCCAGACTGGGGAAGTTTTCTTTCATTATTTATTCAAATAAGTTTTCAATTTTTTGCTCTTCCTCTTCTCCTTATGGCACCCCTATGATTCAGATGTTGGAATGTTTAAAGTTGTCCTGCTGGTTCCTAAGCCTCTCCTCATTTTTTTGCATTCTTGTTTCTTCATTCTGTTCTGCTTGTATGTTTATTTCTTTCTTCTGCTCCAGACCATTGATTTAAGTCCTGGTTTTCTTCCCTTCACTGTTGGTTCCCCACATATTTTTTCTTTATTTCACTTTTCATAGAGTTTACTTTTTCCTCTACTTTGCGACCATACTCAACCATTTCTATGGGCATCCTGATTACCAGTGTTTTGAACTCTGCATTTGATAGGTTGACTATGTCTTCATCACTTAGTTGTATTTTTTCTAGAGCTTATTTATTTATTTATTTACTTATAGAGAGGAAAGGGAGGGAGAAAGAGAGAGAGAAACATCAAGTGTGGTTGCTGGGGGCCGTGGCCTGCAACCCAGGCATGTGCCCTGACTGGGAATCGAACCTGCAACACTTTGGTTCGCAGCCCGTGCTCAATCCACTGAGCTACACCAGCCAGGGCTTTCCAGAGCTTTGATCTGTTCTTTCATTTGGGCAACATTTTTTCAGTGTTTTGGTGTTCCTGTTAAGTAGTAAGGGCTGGAGCCTTAGGTATTCGTCACAGTGGAGCAACTTACTTTGCTGTGCTGTGGTGCTGTATGTGGGGGAGTGATCCAAGAGGGAAAAGTGATGCTTGCTCAGCTCTCAGCAGGCTTTCAGTCACTTCCTCTGCTACCCACAGGCAAATAGGGCCCTTCTGGTGCTGATGCCTGGGTGAATGGTTTGTGTGCATTCAGGACCATGTGGGTCTCTACAATGAGCTCTCTTGTGAGGCTGAGAGCTTCTCCTGCCACCTCAACTCCCACAGATTTTTTCAGTCAGAGATTGTGAGGCTTTATTTTCCTGGGCTGGAACCCTGGGTTGTGCAGTCTGTCTTGCTTCCCAGTTGTTCCAGTTTTTTTTAGCACAAAAATGTGAGACTGCCCACTATGCCTCACCCACCCCAGTCCTCCAGCTGCCACCTTGCTGCAAGTCCTCTCCACCCTGGCTGCCCATCTCCATTCTTCCTCTGGTCTCAGTGAATGTTTCTTCTTAAATTCCTTGGTTGTCAGACTTCCATAAATTATGATTTTCGGGCAGTTCTGGTTATTTTTGTTCTTAAATTTGTTCTTGTCCTTCTTTTGGTTGTACAAGGAGGCAAAGTGTACATACCTATACCTCCATCTTGGCCAGAAGTATTCTTTATTTGTATTGAGTAATATTCTGGTAGCATTTTGTGTATTGAAGAACAATAACTCATTGAATTTTTGAAAAGTGAGATGATAATATTAAGGAATTAAGGAACATATTTTATGAGTAAAAGAGAATTTTTAAAATGTTTAGCACTTATATTTAAGTCTTTTATCCATCTTGAGTTTATTTTTGTATATAAGGTAAGGTGGTGGTCATTTCACTTTTTTCATGTATCTGTTCAGATCTCCTAACACCATTTGTTGAAAAGGCTATTTTTACTTCATTGTATGCTTCTGCCCCCTTTTTTGAATATTAATTGACTGTGGGGGGATAAACAGGGGTAAGAAGGGAAGGGGTCATCAAGGAGCACGTATAAAGGACCCATGGAAAAAGCCAAAGGGGTTAGGATTGAGGGTGGGTGGTGGGGTGGATGGGTTCAGGGAGAGTGGTGGGGGGAAAATGGAGGCAACTGTACTTGAACAACAATAAAAAGGAAAAAAATATTCTAACTACTACCAACAACAAGTAAATAAATAAATAAAATTTAAAAATGCTTAGTACAACCAATTTAAAAAATGTTCAGTGATTTCAACTTGCATAAGTTATACATTCAATTTTTGGTCAACTGGAAATAATAGCAAGGAACTCTGGCATCTCATGACTTGCTTCTTCCACTAGCAGACACTGGACCCTCATGGTGACAATATACCCTTGAAAAGGCTCCAAGTTACAGAGGGGGAGAATGGGAAAGAAGTGATTGTCCTCACAGCAGATGAGGCAAGGCTAGGAGAACACTCTCAGTATATTATTATAATATTTGAGGTGAATGAGACAATCTTCCTTTTCATTTAAAACTGTTGTCAGATTCAACAAATAGAGCTACTAGCTTAAGTGCGATGGACACCTGTTTCTCATTGAGAAAATACTTTAAACATCAGATGTAAATTAAAATGTTTCACATATTTTAAATAGAGTATAATTCATAAAAACTGTTTACATGTTGCAATAAAGTAAAATCTTAGCTTGGCAGTTTTGATTTGTTATTTAACAGACATCTCTGCATAATTTTGTTTTTGAGGTAGAAGTGTTACTGATATTTCCAAAATATGAAGTGATTCTGGTTCCCCAACATTGGTTTTACACTAGAATGAAAATGAGTTTTTGCTTTGGGTTTGGTCATCAGAATTCCTTCTTGCTGTTGTGTAAGTAACAAGTTATACAATATCAGAGTCCCGTGTTTTACAGCAAAATGAAAATTCTAAACCTTAAATCATAAGGACACTGTGGGTTTGAGCATTCTTAATGTTTGTGAAGCCATGAACTAGTTTAGGGAATTCTATTATGCATTTCAGATTGCATAGTTAATATTTCCAACCATGAAATGATAATAGAGTTTATTCCCAAACTTGCAAATGAAAGCTAGGAAGGTTCATAGAGGGTAGCACTCTGGGGGATGGTATTTGAATTCAAAATTACATTGTTAAATTGAAGAAGTAACCAAAAATCAACAAAATGAAGTTTAATAGGAACCAGTGGAAATCACAGTAAAAGAAAATGTGGCACAATTGCAGAAATAAAAATTCTATAGGAAAATGCTTTGTATTCAACTCAGTTGGTCATAGATAAGTATAAAGTAGGTCAAATACTAGTTAAGCCTAATTTTTCCTTTGTTTTTACTATTTTATTCTTTAATATATTATTACAACACACGACTCCTGTCCTACCAGGCTACCTTGGGTCTCTTTCTTGTTCCATTTTTATTCCTTACTCTCTTCATCTTCCTCAACTTCCTCCAGGCTTTCTCTCTCCCTACAGCAGTCACCTAGTTAGTTCTGACCCTAACAGCAATAGTGGTACATAAAGCAGCCATCCAAAATTTCAGCAGGAAATGACCATGAGGTCAGTCTACATTCCAGGTTGATAACATTCTCAGTTCCAGGCAGCTCAGTTAGGTAGAAGCATACAGAGTGGGGCATAAGTAGGCTTACAGTTGTGGGTCAAAAAACACAGAATTTATTACTGTATAATTATTTATGAATTATTGTATTATTTTTCATATAAAAAAACTGTCAACCTACTTTTTCCCACCCTGTATTTTGGCACAGTTCTCTATGTAGTAGTGGGGGAATGATGTACCCTACTCCCCAATCTTAAATGTGGCCCTGGGATTTTGCAAAAACAGAGACACATTAGTCAGTTCTTGTTAACAAAAAACACAGCTAGGTTTATCTGTGCTCTGAACAATGTCAAAGGCCTAGGCTGCTACTCTGACCAATAGGTGGAAGAGATAATTAAAATCATGCTCTAAAAGCAGAAACAGACTCATAGATGGAAACAGATGCCAGCTACTGGTGGTAGGGAGCAGGTGGTAAGGTTAGGGGGTGGAGGGATTGAGCAAAAAAGAAGAAGGACTCATGGACATGGACAATGGGGTGGTGATTGCTGGGGGGCTATAAAGGGGCTAAGTAGGAATGGAAAAAATGTAATAAAGATTATATATTAAAAAATAAAATGTAAACAGAATCATGCTCTAGGATAAAGGTATATTTCACTTTATAGGAAATAGTCAAACTTCTCTCAAAAAATACTTGTGCCATTTTACACATTCCCAGCATATATGAGATTACTCCACATGTTCAACATCATTTTATATTGTCTTTTGTTTCTTTAATTTTAGCAGTTTTAGCAGGTTTGATATGGTATCTCATTAGGGTTTCAATTTGCATTCTCCTTTGAGTTTTCAAATTGGATTTCCAGGAAGACTAATGATGTTAAGCACCTATTCACATGCTTACTGGCCATTCATATATCTTTCTTTGTAAATTGTCTGTTCAATACTTCTGCTAATTTTTAATTAGATTGTTTGTCTTTTTATTATTGATTTTTAGAAGTCCTTTATATATTCTGGACATAATTTATTTGTGAGAAATGTAGTTTGAATATTTTCTTCCAGGCCGAGGTTTACCTATTCATTTTCTAAATAATGACTTTTGATAAGCAGATATTACTTTTGATGATCTCCAATTTATCAGGACCTTTATTCCCTACTATGGTTTGTACTTTTCAGGTTCTATGTAAGAAGTTTTCGATTTCTACTAGGTAATAAATGTATTTGCTTATATTTTTTTCAAGAGCTTTATGGTTCTATGTTTTACGTTCAAGTGTATGGTCATTTCAAATTAAATTTTAGACATGGAATAAAGTAGAAATATAAGCCATTTATCCCTCTATTGTTATTACTATTTGGTAGTTCCAGAACTATTGGTTAAAATCTTTTTCCCTCATTTAAATAACATAGTTCCTTTGTCAAAAATTGGTTGATCAGACTCAATATTAATATTAATATAGTAATACTTCCCCAACTGATGTATGAATTCAAATGATCCCAATTAAAAATCTAGCAGACTTTTAGTAGAGTTCTTTTTTTAGTAGAAATTGATGGGTTGATTTTTAAATCTGTACAAAAATGCAAAACATTTAGAAGGCACATTGGTGGTTCAGTAGTAGAATTCTTGCCTGCCAAAACAACTTAAACTTTTTTCATGTATTGATATTTTTCTTTTTTAAAATATATTTTCTGTATATTCAGTTAATATATTTTATTTTTCAAATAAATTTTCATTATATTTTTTTCATTACCATTTCATCTCCCTTGTACTTTCTCCCACAATCACCACAGTCCTGTCAATGAGTTCTTTTTCTTTTTTGTCCAATCTACACATCCTCTTACTCTCCCCTGACTTAGCTGTCATCCTGCTCTCCATCTATGAGTTTGTCTGCATTTTGCTTATTAGTTCAGTTTGTTTAGTAGATTCCACATGTGAGTGAAATCATTAGATCTTTATCTTTCTCTGACTGGCTTATTTCACTTAGCACAATGTTCTCCAGGTCCATTCATACTGTCACAAATGGTAAAACTTTCTTCTTTTCTACAGCGCAGTAATATTCCACTGTATATGTGTCCTATAGTTGTTTCATCCACTCATCTACCTATGGACACTTGGGCTGCTTCCATATCTTGGCAATTGTAAATTATGCTGCAATGAACATAGAGGGGCTTATGTTCTTTTCAATTAGTGTTTTTGGTTCCTTCGGGTATATTCTCAGAAGTGGGATCACTGGGTCCAAAGGCAGATTCATTTTTAATTTTGTTAGCTGTCTACATACTGCTTTCCACAGTGGCTGCACCAATCTGTGGAACCACAATCAGTTATTGTGGTTTTAATTTGCATTTCTCTGAAGACTAGTGACACTGAACATCTTTTTATATGTCCATTGGCCATCTGTATGTCCTCTCTGGAGAAGTGTCTATTCCTGACCTTCGCCCATTTTTTAACTGGTTTGTTTGTTTGTTTGGTATTGAGTTTTGTAAGTTCTTTATGAAGATTGGATATTAACCCCTTATAAGATATATTGGTGAATATGTTCTCCCATTCTGTGGGTTGTCTTTTATTTTGTTGTTTTTCTATGCTGTGCAAAAACTTTTTAGTTTGATATAGTCCCATTTGTTTATTTTTTTCTGTTCTTTCCCTTGCCCAG
The DNA here is from genome assembly GCF_004126475.2 of Phyllostomus discolor. Taxonomy (NCBI): domain Eukaryota; kingdom Metazoa; phylum Chordata; class Mammalia; order Chiroptera; family Phyllostomidae; genus Phyllostomus; species Phyllostomus discolor. Next base: position 96,454,043 of record NC_040904.2, read on the forward strand.
GGAGATAAATCTGATAAAATATTGCTGTGAGCAATGTCTTAGATTTTGCTGTCTATGTTTTCTACTGGGACTTTTATGGTTTTGGGTCTAACATTTAAGTGTTTAATTCATTTTGAATTTATTCTTGTGTATGGTGTAAGAAGGTGTTCTAATTTCATTTTTCTGCATATATTTGTCCAATTTTCCTAATACTATATATTGAATGAACTACCTTTGATTGATTTTTTTTAGGGAGAGAGGATGGGGAAAAGAGACAGAGAGAGAGAGAGAGACATCGATTTGTTGTTACTATTTTTGCATTCTTTGGTTGATTCTTGTATATGCCCTGACTGGAGATTGAACCCACAACCTTGGTGTATCAGAACAATGCTCTAACCAACTGAGTTACTGGGCCAGGGGCCTAAAAACTTTTTTAAAAGAACATCTTTAGAAGATTTATACTACCTTACTTCAAGATTTATTATAAAACTAATCACAATAATTTGGGTTATTGCAAAAAGACATACATAGATAAATGGAACAGAAAAGAGAGTCCAGAAATGGACAAATTCTCATTAGAGAAATGATAATTAAAAATGATAATTAAGGATGTATCCTTAATATACCCATTATAAAGGCTGAAGTTTAAAAACCAACACCAAAAAATATGGCCATTCTGGCGAGGAGGTGAAGCAACCGCAACTCTTTATGTTTTTGGTTGGAATGCTATAATGACCTTGAAAAAGTAAAAACAAAACAAAACAAAATGAAAAGAGATTGGTAGAATCTTAAAAATCTCAATATATACCTACCATATGGCCTGGTTATTTTACAACTAGTTATCTACCCAACAAAAATGAAATGAATGTTCACACAATCACTTCTACACAAGTATTCATTACAGCTTTATTTATAATAGTTAAAAACTGGGGGAAATCCAAATATTCATTAATAAGTGAACAGATAAATAAATGGTGTATCCATATAATGGAATGCTGCAGCAATAAAAAGTAGAGAATTATTGAAACATACAAGGTCTTTCTCAGATCATGTTGAATGAAAGAATTATACCAGAGAAATTGGAGTCCATATTGTATAATGTCATTTATATGAAATTCTACAAACTATAAGCTAATTTATAGTGCAGAAAGCAAGTAATTTATTCATGAGGATGGGGTGTTTAAGTATGAATGGATTACAGCTTTGGAGAGCATTCTTTGGGGAAATGGAAATATTTATCTTGAACAATAATGTATACATATGCCCAAACTAATCAAATTATATACTTTAAATATGTGCAGTTCAGTATACTTCAATTATACCACAGTAAAAGTAAAACATCAATTTATACTGTATGCGTGGGTCTAAAAATGCCAGTCCTAAGGTTTTATCTAAGAGAAATGAAAATAGGTGCACATAATAGGTTTGTAAAAGAAATGTTCATAGCAACCTTACTTGTTATAGTCAAAAGCTAGAATGAAGCCAAAAGTCCTTAACTGAAGAAAGTGGTAGAGTTAGTAATAGAAAAGCAGCTACTAATACACATAGAAGCACAAATGACTTTTAAACATGTTATCTTAAGCAAAACTAGCCCGACAACTTGCCTTGCAGGGGAAAAAACACAAGTATTTGATTCATTTGTATAAACTCCCAAATGAGGCAACATGATCTATGGAGTTAGATATCAGAAAGTCATTATCTCTTAAGGGAGAGGTGGAACCAATTAAAAGTCAGAAAACTTTCTGTGATGATGTAAATGTTCTATATCTAGTTTTAGATGAAAGTTACACATGTACATATAACCGTTAAATGTTTTTAAACTGCACGGTGAACTTTAGAACTGTGAACTTTATCACATGCAGGAAGAGAAAGAGCGACAAGAGAGAGGGAAAGAAGGAGGGAGAAGGAAGGAAGGAAGGAAGGAAGGAAGGAAGGAAGGAAGGAAGGAAGGAAGGAAGGAAGGAGGAGAGGGAGGGGAAAGGAAGGGTAAAACGTAAAAAGAGAGAGATGGATTGGTGAAGGAAGGGGCAAAGGAAAGCAAGAGAAGAAAAGTCAACTCATACACCAGCTATTCTTTAAAGCCAGAGGTAGGATCTTAAAAAAATACCAGATAGATAGACTACCTCTGTGTATGTATATATGGCAATACTCAGCTGTCTTCTTTTACTCTATAAATAATAGTTTAAAATATTATAGCACAATCCATGATAAACAAGTAGTTGATGAGGAAAATTTCTTCTTTATAGAATTCTAGGTGCAAAGTAGAATACTATGACTTAACATCACTATTTTAAAGAAATGCATTAGTAGATACTATGATTATTAGGTAAAAGATCGATGAGAACCTTTAGGCTAGTTGGAGCCAGGTTCAGGGTACCTGAACCCATTGATTAATCATAGCACCACTATAAGTGAGATGCCCAGTAATATGAAGCTCACCTTCACACGGGATGCTGATGCATTAGCACTGCCTGAGACATTCTTGAAAAAATAGCATTTATTCTGAATCTAATCAAGCTCAACTAGGGGAAATATATACAATGGAGGAACAATTTAAACAACGGCATAAAGAAGCTATCAAACAAATCCAGAATATGAAATATTTCTCAAGACAAATGGTTAAATTTTCCAAGCAAAAAAATTGGAGGAGGGAGGTTGTTATAGACTACAGAATTAAAAGAGATTACAACCAAATTTAATGTATAGACATTTTTTGGATCCTGATTCAAAGAAACCAACTACAAGGAGACTTACCTAAGGCCATTGAAGAATTTGAATATGGAATGGTTATTAAATGGTCTAAACAAAATTATTTTACTTTGTTAGGTGTGGTAATGTCCTTGTGGTAATATCTTTTAAAGTATGTCCTTGTCTGTTAAAGTATGTAGAAGCACACTGAAGTATTTATGAGTGAAATGATGTTATATACAAGGTTTACTTTACAGTACTCTGAAAAAATGAAGGACTGAGGTTAGGAAAAACAACATAACATTGGTAAATGTTGAAGCTGGTGATGAGTATATGGGGGTCCCCAATAAAATGGAATTTATTTATAAAAATTGTGTATTTATTCTTACATATTTACATTTTAGTCACCTTCAAAGTACTCCCATGAAATGCAACACACTTATCTAGACATTTTTCCACTGCCCAAAATAGTTTTTGAACTCATCAATTTTGATGCTTTTTAGTGCTTCTGCCATTTTTTTGTTTCACCTTTTCCACATCACCAAAACATTTCCCTTTAAGGAATTTTTTTCATCCAGGGGAAAAAAAAAGTCACTTGGGGTAAGATCGGGTGAATAGGGAGGGTAGGGTACAGGGGTCATATCATTGTTGGTCAAAATCTGTTGAACACTTAGTGCAGTGCGGGCAGGTGCGCTTGTAAATCACTGATCATGAAATAGGCAAATGCAGTGAAAGAATCTTTGAAAAAATCACTGAAGCATAGTGTAGCCTCTCACAACAACACCAGCTGGTACACTGATACAGATGGGTTCCTAGGACACTAACCTAGTAGTGGAAGACTGTACTACTAGGGGCCCACTCTCCAGAAGATAATTTCAGTTTTTTTTGAGTCCCCCATAGTATACAGGTTCATTACACTATTTTTTCTAATATTGTGTGTGTAAAAGTTTTATAATGGAAAACATAAATGCTTACTAAAACCCCCATTTCATATTTTCTTTTTTATATTTTATAAGCATTAATGATATTTATGAATTCTAGGTTTATTTAGTTTTCTGACATTGTGAAATGCATTTATTTTTACATCTTACAACATTCTATGACAGCTAAGCATGTGTAAGAATACGTTTTCATCCTTAGGAACATACTAATGTACTCAAACAGTTTTCCTATTCTTAACACTCATTCTTCAACCTCATATCCCTTCTATTACAAAAGAAAAAGCACAAAAGATATGCAAAACTCAATCCTCTACCATAACACTTCCTTCTTGCAAAGGCTGAATGTGTTTACATGTTTGCATACAGCGGGGCTATTACCCACTGCCCAGTGTGTGTCTTAATGAGGCCCCTGCACTCCCAGAAAGTAGACTAAAACAAAATACTGACAATAAATTCTGAAAGTCAGATTTTATTTTAGCTTTTCTTCCTCTTACAGTACTAAAGGAAATAAAAGCTTTATAAACTTACCTTGTGCATGAAATCCTAGTATGAATATATTACCCACTGTTGTCTATATTTCAGCTACAGTGAATCTATTGCTGTCCCTGGAACATTCCAAACCCATTCTCTTTTAGGATGTTTGCATTGGTTCCTTCATATACTTCCAGGGTCAACTCAAATGCCATTTCTTCTGAGAGATGTTTCTGAGTACCTAATCTAAAATAACGCATCCTACCATCACATTTACCCTTCTTAACTTCTAAGCACTTACCATTATCTCTTTTTTCATTTCCTTATTATCTGTCTTTATGTGCACCACAATACTCGACTAGAATGTCAGTCCAGGGATCTTGTCCATGTGGTTTATTGTCACTATGGTATATCCACAGTGACTTAAACAATAATTGACAATCAGTAGGTATTCAATACATATTTGTGGCTTGAATAGTTTTTGATGCTGATAGAAATATATATTATGTCATGATTTTATGCCATAATATGCCAGCAACAGCAATACAAATTATACTATTATTAGGACACTTTTCAAAAATTTATTTGTTGAGGTGTCTTGATTGAAATTGGAGATGACAGTGTAATAAAAACAGCCAGGACTCTAAAAATGAACAATAATCAACATACACACAAATAATGTTAACACTATTAATATACTATATTCCTTAGTTAAATAATAACACTTTTGGGAGCAATATCTTATTAGCCTCCATCACATCTACAGAAATTCTAAGATGAAGAAGCTACACAAAGGTATTAAATAATTTGGAAAAACACACTGAATATGTCTATGACAGAATTCAAGGCTTCTACCCCCAAATCAGCTATTTAGCCCATTCAATCATTCGATAAGCACTTATTTGGAACCTATTACTTGTGAAGCATAATGCTGGACACTGCCATGAGCAAATCAGACAAGAATACTGTCTTCACAAGTTATTTTTAAAGTCTACTACATACCTATTTAGCTCCTCATTTTATGAAAGAAAAAACATCAAGACTTGTGAAGCTTTTCAAGACACAAAAATTCTATAGTCAATCAAGACAATAACCTAAGGCATCCAAGCCCCATCTCTTCAAGCCAACCATTAGACCCTGATATTGGCAATGGCATAATGATCAGTTATAAGACATTTTCTATACAATGGATATTTACCTACAACTTCTAAATTAAATAACCTGTATAAAGATTTGATATTCCACTCCTGCTTCATCTACTTTCCTTCTTGATCATTCTCTAGAGAAACAGTTTTCAATTTTTGGCTTAAACTCTCCTGAAGGTGAAAAGACTATTTTTTTAAACAAATGTGAGGTCAAAGAAATCTTCAGTTTCAAGTTTTAATTGTGTAAGCCAAGAAGGGAAGTGGGCCAACCCTCCTGGGGGATCCCATCTGTCCTGGTTCCAGTGACCGACTAAACTGCTGATCTGACATTCCAGGGAATTGGGAAGTGTTCTTCACTGGAGAAATCCCAAACTGCCTGACAAAACCTAAAGAATTTGACCTTTCCAGTCCTACCTTTTTTATTATTGAAAATGAAAAGAGAAAAAGGAAAATGAGAGAGCAAACAGAACTACACAAAAATTTGCTTATCAGACTCCATCAACAGCAGCACCTTAAACCTTTTTGAAATGTTCTCACAGAATTGTAAACATTAGGTTACAATTGAGCCAAATTGAAATGCAAACTAATTTCAGAGAGCCCTTCTTGTTATGGGCCTCCAGTGGTTAACTAGAACCCCAAAGCATATAAATGTGTGTATGTATATGTGAACTGTACGTTAGTGCTGGTGGGAAAGGGTATGTTTTAACATTTCTGTAGCTTACTCTGTCCCTAAGGAAATGAGTTATGCAATTCCAGAGGAAAACTGAAAGACAGAATGAAATTAATCATATTAATCTTTCCTCCCATTTTCCTTTATTAAACAGTCAGCATTTTTATTAAATATTTTATTGTTGCTCTACTACAGTTGTCCCAATTTTTCCCCTTTGCCCAGCACACCCAGCCCACTCCCTGCTCCCACAGTCAATCCCACCCTGTTGTCCATGTCCATGGGTCATTCATACATGTTCCTTGACTAGGCTCTTCCCCTTCTTTCCACCCTTATTCCCCTCCCCTCACCTGTCACTCCTCTGATCACTGTCAGTCTGTTCCTTGTTTCCATGCCGCTAGTTCTGTTTTGCTCATTTGTTTATTTTGTTCATTAGGTTCCTCTTATATATGAGATCACACAATATTTGTCTTTCACTGACTGGCTTTTTTCACTTAGAATAATCTTTAAAAAAATAAAACCTAATATGTTATATCTGGAAGGTTTTGTGATTCCAGGAAGATACAATAATGCTAGGTAGCTAAATCCAGTCAAAATCCCATCAGTTTTTTAAATACATAAAATTATATCAACTTTATTAATATAAAATTATAATGTATAGTATATAATAATTATATTATATATTTTATGTATTACCACATATATTTATATTCTGTACAATTAAAATTAATATTATTAATAATTAAATACATATAATTAAATATAATGTTTCATAATTTATAGATAGCTATATATATGTAGAAATACATGTATAGATATATAGATTTGAAAATTTAAAAAGGACTTTCTGGTGAATTTCTAACATTTTTTTCTTTTCCTTGGTCATAGAGACCAAACATTAGTCATTATTGGAATATTTATATTGTTTAGATTCACAATGAGAGGTAAGCATTTTGAAATTACAATAATTTTTCCTTGAAACATAGTAAATTACATTTATGAGTTTTTCAGTTCTATTGCCCAGATAGGAAGAAAGGTAATAGATAAGTTACTCTTTGAGGGTGAGAGACTATTTTGTCATTAAGTATTCTCTGTAACAAGTGACTTTGGGAAATGTATACAATTGACGAGTTACACAACACCATTTTAGGAACAATAATAAAACATATATCCCTGTTTGTTAATTTGTCTTTGTTTAGGGAGCTGTGTTGCAAATCATGAGTCCTTTCAAGCCTTAACATTAAAAATTCTATTTTCTCATACAATTTACAATCATAAGAAGAAGAGGAGTAAAAGGGAAAGGAAGGAAAGGGAAAGGGAGAGGATTGTATAAAATTTATATAAAAGTTATCTACTCCCACTAAATTAACATATGTATCTTCTGTTTTTCTACCATCCCTAAATCCTTCTCTGCCTTCTTGCCTGGGATTGTGTTATTTCCTACTCAAGTAACACTCTGGTTTCCATTTTTAGTTTTCAAATAATCATCCTCTCAGATAATGAGTCTCTTCCAGTCCTTGTTAGGAAACCACTTCCATTCCCTCATCCTGGGCTTTCTCACCATCTCCAACTACTCTCCCACTCTATTTCATCACTGTACTTCACAGTCACACATTTCACCATTTTGTTCCAACTACAAGCTCCTATTTTTTGTCCACCTCCTGTGTTATTCCTCAATCTCACTAAATCTGTTATTTGTTTTCAATGAGACTTCTAGTTCTTTGATACCTGAATTTTCTATCAGCTTTCTTCCAATTTTAATTTCTTATACCACCAGCCTAGATCTATTTTGTTTTTCAAAAATATTTTATTTATTTTAGAGAGGGGAAGAGAAGGAGAAAGAAAGTGAAAGAAACGCTTATGTGTGAGAGATACATTGGTTGCCTCTTACACACCTCGCCTGGGGATCTGGCCCACAACCCAGGTATGTGTCCTGACTGGAAATTGAACCAGTGACCTTTGGATTTGCAGGCTGGTGCTCAATCCATTGAGCTACAACAATCAGGGCTAGGCCCATTCTTTTGAGCACAATGTAACCCTTGCTCCCTTTTACTTGTCACCCAATTTACATCTCCATGCAAACTTCCATCTATGTACCAATTCTACAAAACACTTCATATTTCTATACCAGGGCTGCTAAGTCCAGATAAAGAAACTCATATAGCCATATAGATGTGTGTCACTGTGCATTGGTTTTGAGTATAAGCTGTAACTCATGGTCAGTTCTCAATTGTACTGCATAACCCTAGTTTACCCTCATGTATTTTGTCATAGTTTTTATTTAGTCCAGATCTAAATCTTATTTTCCTTACTCCCAGCAAGTAATCTACAAAACAAATAAAAATGAGTCAGTATCAATTCATATAATCTACATGTAGAATTAAAGTGCTGTGTTATTAAGGAAAATGATTTGGTCGTTAGGTATGGAAGAGATGAAGAGAGATGGTTGATGCAGTGACCAGATCTTCTGCTCCCAGGCTCTTTCAGGTATGATTTGAAGCTGCTGTGAATTACCAATGGAGTACAAGATACTACTATCACTATTTCCCCTAATATTACCATGGCTAGCACTGCCTCTTGTGCTTATGCTGCTATGTCATTAACTGCTTTCATATATCCTCTCCCAATTTGTGAAGGAATTGCATGTAATAACATTTAATTAGTGATGTTATCAAAAGACTTAGGAAATGCAAGATGAAGGTAAGAAACCTAGTATAAAAAGAAAAAGTTTTAAAAATAATAGAACTCAGGCCTTTTGTACAACAAAAGGCAGATCTTCCCTAATATATGTAAAACATCATCTTAAAATTTTGATTTTTACTTTTTCACTATAAAATCCAATGTTTAATACTGTATCCTTCAATACCCATCCCCAAAGTGTGAAAGGAATTAGTAAACTAATCAGTTTCAACTACTAACAAGGGAACATGTATATTTATTCTCACTTTGATTTTAGCTAAGAATCACATCACAATGTATTGGAAAATATGTTTACTACAGTTCATCTTCTTTATTACAGGGATGTTCTGAAATTTTTGCACCTGATTTCAAGCTTATTGAAAGGCTCTGGGTGTCTATGATTGTATTAACCCCAGATGCCTTCATATATAAAGTGAGACAAAGGAAAAGTCTTCTAGTTGTATTCGGATACCAATTGTAGATGGCTTCATTTAATGGGTAAAACATGTGAAAAATAAACCAAACAAATAGGATTTTACAGGTGTAGATAATAATAAATTTAACACAAACCTACACATAATGGGACTGTAAGAAAAAAATTCTATAGAAAAATTTGGATGCCACAAAGAATGGTCTTTACTCTGCACGGGTAACACCAAACCCAGATTTTTCAATATACACAATGGCTAAAATCTTGAACTTTGGCACTAGACAGTCCTGTGTCAATATCCCAGGCCTGCCAATTCCTTGTTCTGTAATATTGTATGCTTTAAAATTCATGTGTCTCAGTTACTTTGTTTATAAAATAGATATAAAGTGTTTATCTCACAATCAAGCACTGAGCACTATACTTAGTTTGCAATTAGTAAGCATTATCTATTATGTTACATATTATTTTAGAGGATGATTAGAAACTGATGGGAAATCAGGGTGGGAAAGAGATTTGACAGAATGTCAGACGAGGCAGATTTGTAAAGTACGGTAATATTTAACCTTACAGGTGAGAAGGTTGTGAGAGACAGCAAAGAAGTCTTCAAATATATGAGAATCTGTCATGAGGAAATGCATTTGTAATGTATGCTATCAAAGACAGGAGGCTAAATGACATAGATTCAATCGATTAGGCATTTGGGGTCAGATATTACCAAAAATGCCATAAACCTGTCACGTGGCTATGCAATGCCTCTGTCATTTTTTTTTTTTTAATGAGGGTTACTGTGTAGATGAAATAAGACCGAATGTGTAAAGAACCAGTGGATGAAAACTATCAAAGGGCAATGGACACGGCCTCCATGACCAATGAACAAAATATTGCAGAGGGGGTTCAGGTGGTCCAATTAGTGATCTACAGGTTCCCTCAAAAATATAAGATATCACTATTAGAAAATATGTGACCTAAATCTCCTCTCAAGATCTGCCTAAAGTGCTTATAACAGAGTCTCTCTCCTAATAAATAATTATTTTAAAATTATTTTATTTCTTATATAGAAACTCTGAGATCAGGGAAAGAGCAAACAAACAAACAAGCTTCCTGAAAGCAAGATGAAGGAAATTATACTGTGGACATGGCCAAAAGAATCAGTGAAAAAATATTAATGAATCAGGTTTTCAAAGACAAGATCTGATAATACAGTCTTGCCCTTGGGGTCCATGCTCGGTTATAATGAATTCATTTCAACCCTTTCTAAAGGAAGATCATTATTTTGACAAGGTTCTTTTGATACTTTTCATGTAAGACTGAGGCAGTTCAACCTTACGAATAATTTTTATTTAGTGATAGGCCATGGTATCCCAAGTTCCATTCATAGAATTCCTGAAACTACTGTTAAATTTTATACTCATCTGTAAATAACTACATTTAAACTAAAAAATTCAAAGCCCAATAATAATCAAATATAGCTTTAAGATATCAGTGGCTTTAATTAGCTTAAATATAACTTTAATTTTCAAAGAAATGAAAATGTAAGTGACTTTGAAGAATTATATTGCATTTAGTGAAGTATCAATTTTTTGACAGGACTCTCACTGTTGTCAGCCTTGTAGTGAAATGAAACACTAATTAATTGCTATTGGTATTGTAAGTCAATTGAGTCCAACACAAAGAATAAAAGTATGTAGCAAAAAATCCACAAGGACACTCATATCTTTTGAGTCAATCATTTTATTCCTGGGATTTATCTTACAGAAAACAATTAAGGAGAGTTCCAGCCAAGATGGGGGTGTAGGTAGAAACCCTTCATTTCCTCACACAACCAATAGGAGGATAACAATCAATCTAAAATCAATAAACAACCAAAATTACCAGAAAATCAAACTGCATGGGACTCTGACAACCAAGGAATTAAAGAAAAAATCGACCAGAACAACCAGACTGGTAAGGCGGACCAAATGGGACCACTCAGAAAAAACCAAGATGAGGTGGCTGAGGGGCAGGGCTGACTGCCCAGCTCTGCAGAGTTGTGTGGGAGGGACTGACTTAAGGGGAAAACTGAGACTCAGAGCTGACTGTGGGCTACAGCAGGGGTTGCCCCAGTGGGAGATATTTCCAGTCTGATGTGAGAATCTGTTGGAAAGTGAGCTAGAGATGAGCAGGAGAGCTGCACTGTTTCCTCTCTGGCCCCTCCCACACAGGCAGAACTTCGGCATAGCAAGCAGGGTTTCCCTGCCTGGGTGAATACTAAGGCCCCGCCCCTTACAACTATCAGCTGTGCCAAGACAAAGAAATATGGCCTAAATGAAAGAACACAGGAAAACCTCAGAAAGAACTTAGCAATGAGGATATTGACAACCTATCTGATGGAAAATTTAAAGCTCTGGTAATCAAAACGCTCACAGAACTGATTGAGCTTCATCGAAAAATGAAAGAACAAATGAAAGATACCCAAAATGAAATAAAGAAATATATTCAGGGAAACAAAGTGACAAGAAGGAAACCAAGATTCAAAGTAATGATTTGGAACAAAGGAAGAATAAACATCCAACTGGATCAGAATGAAGAAATAAGAATAAAAAAACATGAAGAGAGGCTGAGGATTCTCTGAGACAACCTGAAATGTCCCAATATTCAAATTATAGGGGTGCTAAAGGCGAAGAACAACAGCAAGGAATTGAAAACTTATTTTAACAAATAATGAAGGAAAACTTCCCCAATCTGGCAAAGGAAATAGACTTCCAGGAAGTCCAGGAAGCCCAGAGAGTCCCAAAGAAGTTGGACCCAAAGAGGAACACACCAAGGCACATCATCATTAAATTACTCAAGATTAAAGACAAAGAGAAAATCCTAAAAGCAGCAAGAGATAAGGAGACAGTTACCTACAAAGGAGTACCTGTAAGGCTATCAGCTGATTTCTCAAAAGAAATCTTACAGGAAAGAAGGGGCTGGAAAAAAGTATTCCAAGTCATGAAAGGCAAGGACCTACATCCAAGATTACTCTATCCAGCAAAGCTATTATTTAGAATGGAAGGGCAGATAAAGTGCTTCCTAGATAAGGTCAAGTTAAAAGAGTTCATCGTCACAAAACCCTTATATGAAATGTTAAAGGGACTTATCTAAGAAAAAGAAGATAAAAAATATGAACAATAAAATAACAACAGACTCAAAACGATCAACAAATGAACCTAAAAGAAAAGAAAAACAATGAAAACAAAAACTAAGCAAACAACCAGAACAGGAGCAGAATCAGAGAAACAGACAGCACACAGAGGGAGTTCAGTGGGGAGGGGAAGGGGAGAAATAGGGGGGGAAGATACAGGAAAGAAGAAGCATAATTAGTAGGCATAAAATAGATCGGGAGAGATAAAAATGGTATAGGAAATAGGACTCAAAGAACTTATATGTACAACCCATGGACATGAACTAAGGGTGGGGGGATGCTGGAGGGTTGGGGGGGCAGGGTGGAGGGGGATAAAGGGGGAAAATTGGGAAAACTGTAATAGCACAATCAATAAAAAAATTCTTAAAAAAGAAATAATTAAGCATGCCTAAAATATAAATGTTATAATATTATCAATAATTGAAAAAACTAGAATCAATCTGGACATTTCACATTAATAAAGTGTTTAATAAATTATACCATGATAGCAGAACAAAATGTTCCATAACCAATATTTAGAAAAATGATAAAATATTTGGTATATTAAGTGAAACTTACAGAATAGATTCGCCCATAGTAAGCTTTTGGGGTATATAAAGTATATCTATGTATGTGATATAGAAGGTAGTTTTTAAAGTTAATTAGATGACAAATGTATTAAAAACTAAAACTTAGTTTTTAATTAATTTCTATTTCAATGAAGAGTAATAAATGACCCCAAATTGGCAGAAGGTATAAATTAATTAGATGAAACTGTCAATCAGGTGACACAGTTTTTCCTTATATTCCCACATAATGTGAAGCTCCAGATTCTTGAAGTGTAAGGTAACTTTGATCTTATGCCAATCATCTTCCCTCCCCAAGTTCTTTTTTTTACATTTATTTTTATTGTATTTTTCATTACCATTAATCTCCCTTATACCTCCTTCCCACCTGCAATTGCCATACTGTTGTCCATATCCATGAGTCCTTTTACTTTTTACTGAATTCCTCTATCCCCTAACCAAGTTCTTTCCTCTGTTTTTATACTTTGATAAGAAAAAAGTGATAATAAAGAAAAAATATTATAAAATTTAAGACTTTAAAGTATTTTGAAAATCAAAATATCTAATCAAATATTGATTAATAAAAATATTAGCAGGAGAAGAACAAGCAAAGGTTTCCAAGGAAGACAAAATTCCTCCTTTGTGGAATGTTAGATAACACCTGTGCATTAAGAAGAACATGCTATTTTCCTATGTGGCTCCTAAACTAAGTGAGACAAACTCTTTGATTACAGTAGTTAATTAGGATTGCCTGGTATTGTATATTGAATGATCTTTATTCAGTCCCTTGGTTCTTAAGAAATAAAAAATCCATTTCCCTAGGCTGACCCATTAATTGAAGTCATTATTTGGTTGGGTTTTGCTTTTTAAAAAACATATTCAATTCTATCACTGTAACTTTTTAATTTCCCAAATGGCAAAAACATTTCAGAATATCTCTAAGGTACAAGGAATTCAAGACCATCCACAGAGGTATTACATGTGTGGCTGCACTTCCCTCTGAAGTTTACCCAGGCCTTCTAATTAGCCTTTTGCTGCATGACATCTCACATCTTCAAGAAGTTAGGGTTGTTAATCTTCCACAAGCAATTGCATTATTAAGATGATTGAGTTTAGAGACTTAAGATAACTAAGATAGACTCTACAAGCCACTCTTTGGGTTTGTTTAAGGGAAGTTAATTCAGGCTATTGAGGAATTACACAAATTTAAAAATTTAGGTTTTCAGGCTTTGTTAGTTAACTTTTTCTATCTCAACTTCTCCCTCAATCCTTTTTTTATTTTCTCCATATGCAAACAGAGATAGAAACATCCATCATAGCAACTTGCTCCAAGGAATATTTGATAGATAATTGGTTAAAAAGGGCATTCTACCTTGCTGGACAAGTGAAAAACACAAATGTGGGTGAACTCACACATTTCTTTGTCTAATTATTTTCCTACCTTCTTTGTGTACTATTTGAACTCAGAAATTTGTAACCATTTTCCATTCACTGTCACAATTTGTGAACTATGCATTATATTTTATTTATTTGTAATGGCAACTTATACACTAAGTAATAATCTCTCATGCATACTAAACTGAAAATATGACATAATAATAAAGACTTTGTATGTCCAAAGAGCTTTAGAGATAGAAATGAATTATTTTTCTTTCCTACTGGACTATAATCTTGTCTTGCAAAAACCCATATTTTTTAGTGTTCTTGCAGTTTCTCTGACACTGAGCTAATATTTGATCAGGAAATAACCTTTGTTCCTATAAAACCTAAAATAAAAAAAGTTGTCTATGGTCTCTAGAAAATCAGTTACATTACTCTTATTTTATTTCCTCAAAGGAATTCGAAAAAGCTCTGGCTTTTTAAAATCTCAAAATTTATTTCTATTTCTAAAAAAATAATAAATAACCTACTTTATTGGGAAAGGAAAATAGTGTGTTCACTGCAGAGTTATTGAATTGATATACTATGTATTTCTCATTTATTAGTTTAATTTTGTTATCAGCTATCTTATGGTAACATTATATTTCCCATGGGTTCACATGAGATTTCACTCTCATTTTTTAGCTACATTATTACTAGGTATTTCCTTTCTATCAGTTACTTATTTAAAACTTTCACCATACCCATTTAATCTTAATGAATTTGTTGAATATGTGCTTTCTCTTTAGAATCAAGCTCATTTTAGATGGTATATTTACATCAGATTTTTATATAATATCAACAAGACCCATAATTTAGAGAATGGCCTTAATTTGTTTTTTCTTATCTTTTGTAGCTGGATGAAGCGGAAGGTACAAGGAGGAACAATTTGTGTAATTTCCTTCTAATAGCTACTATCCTTCTTCAAAGAAATTCTGAAATAAGAGTTCTTTAAAAAATAAGGTGTAAGCCTACCTCCCTCACTATTAATATAGAGCTATAATTTGTGAATCACTGGGTTTTACCACATTTTTGTGTAATTTGGAGATGTGAAAAGCCAGACTTTGAGGTTCCTGCGTTAGGGATCTGAAGAATCCCTAAGTCTGCATTAGAGCCTTTCCTAAAGTTATAGCAATCTGTCAGTATAGCAGCAGCTCATATCACTGCTCATTCATATTTGGTAACCTACCCTACAAGACCTCCTCTTTGTGGGAGGATTATATATTCTCTTCATATTGACATGGACACATGACTTGATTTTCCTAACTGATGGCAACATTCTGTCCTGAATACTCCATTAGCTGGAGTTCTGAGATGGAGATGAGATGAAAACAATCACAGAAAATCCATGTTAGATATGGTGAGTGAAGTGAAATAATGCTTTATTACTATAAGATATTAGGATCTTGGGGAGAGGGCATACCTTAGTTTCTTGTACCTGACACAAGCATTAATGTTGGGATACTTGGAAAAACCAGGATGAAAGAGAAGATGTTCTCCCGCAAACAAGGAAACAAACAGTAAGTACATGACAGGACATGCACAAGGAGCAAGTACCTCAATTCTGTTGACTTAAGTTAGTTATGGAACAATAAGATTTACTCAAATGACTTGATAACCCCATGCCAATGTTATAATAATTACATCCTGCTAAAGGATCAAAGCAAACTTAAAGGAAATGATGCTCACTTAAAGAAATATTGAGGCATAGTGTTTCAGGGACTGGAATAAAGGTCAGACGTAAATAAGTAGGCTGTGAATCATGTTAAGTCAGGAACTTTACACAGAGATTCTACATAGCATTTAGGGAGGAAAAGAAGTTCATATCCAGGGAAAGCAATGCCAAAGTTTGAAGGGTCATGAAAGGGGTAATGGGAGGTGAGGGTGATCAGAGATACAAAAAAAATTAGATTTCATGGCTCAGAGGAAGGAATTCAGTTCTAATAACTGGATTCTCAGAGTATTGGAGCCTAAAAGGTGCTGCTAGTACAGTACAGGGAATCTAAAGAATTGCTTTGATAGGAGCAGTGCTGTCTAAGTTCTATACTTAAACAGTTCTGCAGTACTAGAGCTTATGAGCAGGAGATTTCCCCCAAATCCCTTGCCTAGAGATATGTCTAAATCTTGAAAAGAAAACAACAGGACTGGTATTTACATTATTGGCAAAAGCACATGACAGTTACTGCTTGCAATGTATCCCTGGGTTCATGGATCACTCTGCCTTAAATAGGAATGTTACTTTCAGTATCTGCAACTTTATGCTTTGAAATTTCCAATTAAGTTCATAAAAATAGTACATAGGGGATCATATTAACAGAATACCCAGTGAGTGAACAAGACCTGGCCACTTCAGACCCATTCCATCAGTAACCAACCTACAGAGGTATTATTATCCTCAATTTGCAAATGAGAGAACTAAAGCTCCAGAGCTAAAGTAACTTGCTTGTGACTACATAGCTAAAAATGGTGGGGGCAAGTTTTGAATCCAAATGATCTAGCTTCAGAGCCTATGCTTTCTTTGCTTAACTGAATTTATTGGGGTGACATTGGTTAATAAAATAATATAGGCTTCAGGTATACAATTCTATCATACATCATTGTATATAGTATTGTGTGTTTACCACCTCAAGACAAGTCTACTTCCAACACCATTTATCTCCCTTTAGCTTCTTCTACCTCTCCCAGACCCCTTCCCTCTGGCAATCACCATACTGTTGTCTGAGTTCACCCAACTGTGGAAAGCAGTTTGAAGATGCCTCCAAAAATTGAACACAGAACTGCCGTATGACCCAGCAATTCCACTCCTAGGTATACATCTGAAAAAACCTGAAACATTAATTCAAAAGAATAACACACACTTATGTTCATTGCAGCATTATTTACAATCACCAAGATATCAAAGCAGCCCAAGTGCCCATCAGTAGATGAGTGGATAAAACAATTATGGGAAATACACACAATGGAATTCTATGTGACAATAAAAAGAAGGAAATCTTGCCTTTTGTGACAGAATGGGTGAACCTGGAAAGTATTATACTAAGTGAAATAACAGTCAGAGAAAGACAAGTAACTATTATCTTACTTACATGCAAAATCTAATGAACAAAATAAACTAATAATGTGGAGACATACTCCCGGATACAGAGAACAGAATGACAGCTGCCAGAGGGGAGGGGTTGGAGGCCAGGTGAGAAGGATGAAGGGATTAAACAGACCTGTTTTTTTTTAAAGCATGAGCTAAAATGCAGCCCATTTTACTGCTTAAATCTATTTAGTTGTGAATTTATTTGTGATTCAACAAAAAAGATGCTAAAAATGAAAAAGGATACATCAGATATTTTTTTATATAGCACCAATGACTTTTAAGTTACCCCCTCATACTTTATTTGATCTTGAAAGATATGGTCTGATTGTGTACTTAAATAATCAAGAGATTCCTGTTTAGCACTCACAGAAGCCGAAGTATTATCTTAAATTTGATTAAGGTTATAAAAGATTTTAGGCTATATATCTACAAAAGGAATTAAGACCAAAAAGACCACTTGGATAATTTGGCAGGGGAGGGGGGTACTATTCTTCTTCTTCCCCTAATTTATCCAGTTAGCTGACAGCAACTCAGGTGCTGTTCCTGAATAATTTGTGAAAATGAGCCCATTCTTGGCTTTACATGGGCTGATGGGACCAGGTTCTATTTGATCCTAACCTCATTATTCAATGGCAGTGCACAATCTGGGTCAGGAGTCAGCATCAGTGTGAGGAGTAGGGGTGGATGGCTGGCCCATTACCACTGATAAGCCTTTTACCAAAGACAGCTCCTACTGAGAGGAGAGAACAAGACTCCAACTGGCTACAAAGTGGGTTTCCGATAAAAATTCATTACTCTTCAAAATGTAGCTCAAAGACCAGAGAGTTATCCTAAGGAGGCTGGAGTGAAGTTCACCTAATTATCAATTACACTGTATCTTCCTTCCTCTTCTCTCTAATTTAATCTCCTAAATTCATCTTTTGAAATGCTAACAGCTTGAATATTTTTTATTAGAAATACAATCAACCATAGAATTTTAAAGGAAGGGGTTAAAAAGATAAACTGTCCTAGAGAGAGCTATATTATGAAAAATGATCTGTGATGTGTAATCCATAGAGTCTACAGATTACCTGGAAAGATAAATGAAAGATAGCAAGGCAATAAGGTCTGTCTACAATTGTACTCTGCAGGGAGGCTCCATTATCTCACAAGCTGTACATAAGGTTCAAAATATGAACCTTAGTTAAAAAAAGGTAAATATGTGGAAGAGGCATACTGATGGAGAGAAAGCTTTTTATTTTAACTTTCTCTAGTTTGATGTTAATTCTTTGTGTTAGGGCAGAGAGATATGTGTGATTTTCATAACTAAAGTGTAGTTTTATCATTCTTTGCAGGAGGAAAGCCTATATCTGCTGCCTTTTAAAGGTATTTTTATTTTTTTTTAAGAAGTAGGATTAGAGTCCAGCCAAGATGGAGGAGTAGGTAGAAATGCTTCACTTCCTCACACAACCAAAAGAAGGATAACAACCAATTTAGAAACAATAAACAACCAGAACTGCTAGAAAATCAAACTGCATGGAACTATGACACCCAAGAAGTTAAAGAAGCATTCATCCAGACTGGTAGGAGGGGGCAAAGACAGGCAGCTGGGCAGAGAAAACCCTCTGACAGTCAGCTGACCATTCAGATGAGGTGGGGGCCAGCTAATGGGGAAACTGGACTCAAAACCTCTAGCTATAAAATTCTGCAAGGATTATGACGGTGGGAGAAACTCCCAGTCTCACAGGACTGTGCACTAGGGAGGCCTATGGGATCCTAGAATGTACACAAACCCACCTACTTGGGAATCAGCACCTAAGGAGCACAGTGTGCTTGTGGGAAGAGAGGGAAGTGATGGAAACGGGCTAGAGCAGAGTGAGCAAGGAGCATTGTTCCCTATCTGACCTCTCTCCAACAGACAGCACCACAATGCAACAGAGGGTTGTCCTACCCTGGTGAATACCTAAGACTTCACCCCTTACAACAAAACAGGTGCCAAGACAAAGATATATCGCCCAAATGAAACAACAGATCAAAACTCCAGAAAAAAGAACTAAGCCACAAAAAGGACAACCTGTCAGATGTAGAGTTCAAAACACTGGTAATCAGGATGCTCACAGAAATGGCTGAGTTCAGTCACAGAATGATTGAAGAAATGAAGGCTATACAAAGTGAAATAAAGGAAAACATACAGGGAGCCAACAGTGAAGGGAAGGAAACCAGGACTCATATAAGTTATTTGGGGAAAAAAAAGAAGGAATAAACATCCAACCAGAACAGAATGAAGAAATAAGAATGCAAAAAAAAAAAAATTAGAAGAGACTTGGGAACATCTGGGACAACTTTAGGTGCTCCAACATCTTAATCATAGCAGTGCCAGAAGGAGAAGAGGAAGAGCAAGAAATTGAAAACTTATTTGAACAAATAATGAAGGAAGACTTCCCCAGTCTGGTGAAGGAAATAGACTTCCAGGAAATCCAGGAAGCCCAGAGAGTCCCAAATAAATTAGGCCCAAGGAGGAACCCACTGAAGCACATCATAATTTAAAAAAAGCTGCAAGAGGAAAGAAAAGAGTTACTTACAAAGGAGTGCCTATAAAATTCTCAGCTGATTTCTCAAAAGAAATCTTATAGGCAAGAAGGGACTGGGAGGAATTTGAAGTCATGAAAGGCAAGGACCTACATCCAAGACTACTCTATCCAGCAATGCTATCATTTAGTTTTTTCCAATATCATTTTACAATATATAGGTCAAACCATCATGTCATACACCTTAAAGTCATACAGTAATATATACCAATTTGTTCTCAATAAAATTGGAAAACATTCCTTTTACTTTATACATAGGGCTCACAAAAGCTATATGGTTCCCACACTAATTTAAGAATTTCCCCTGGCTATCAATGTAATATAAATATTATAATCCACTTTTCTGTAATATAAATCCATTTCACTGATTAATTTAACTAAACATTTTTTGTTTCAGTAAAAGGTGATGTATTTGATCTTTAACAAAGCCCCTCTGGTCCAACTATTTTGAAATTGTATTTTTGCTATGTATCTCATTAGGAACTGGTAATATGAAATAAGTTGAACACAATAGTCTTTACTATTTAGGAGCATGTACCTTAAAGGCAAAGACAGCCAAAATCATATTACTCTATGACAAAGAATACTATGAGGTTAAAGAAGAGAGAGCAACAACGAAACCTAATTTCTTGCTAGTCCCAACTCTCAGCTTTTCACTTCAGCCAAACATGTCACTCATGAAAATTGCATATTCAACCTTTCCTAAAACTTTATGTGATCTTTGACTTACAATATATATATTTTAATTTTTAATATATTTTATTGATTATGCTATTACAGTTGTCCCATTTATCCCCTTTATTCCCCTCTGTCCTGCATCCCCCCTCCAATGAGCATACCCCCTTAGTTCATGTCCATGGGTCATACATGTAAGTTCTTTGGCTTCTACATTTCCTACACTATTTTTAACATACCCCAGTCTATTTTGCACCTATTATTTCTGCTTTTTATTCCTTGTAACTTTTCCTCCACTATTTCCCCTCCTGCTCCCCACTAATAACCCTCCATATGATCTTCATTTGTAGAATTCTGTTCCTGTTCTAGTTGATTGCTTAGTGTTTTTTTTTTTGTTTGTTTGTTTTAGGTTTGGTTATTGATAGTTGTGTTTGTTGTCATTTTACACTTTGTATTTTTTATCTTTTTCTTAGATAAGTCCCTTTAACATTTCATATAGTAAGGGCTTGATGATCATGAACTCCTTTAACTTGACCGTATCTGGGAAGCACTTTATCTGCCCTTTCATTCTAAATGATAGCTTTGCTGGATAGAGTAATCTTGGATGTAGGTCCTTGCCTTTCATGACTTGGAATACTTCTTTCCAGCCCCTTCTTGCCTGTAAAGTTTCTATTCAGAAATCAGCTGATAGTCTTATGGCAACTCCTTTGTGGGTAACTCTTTTCTTTTCTGCTTTTCCTTTTAAGATTCTCTTCTTATTTTTAATATTGGGTAATGTAATTATGATGTGCCTTGGTGTGTGCTTCCTGGGGTCCAAGTTTTTGAGTACTCTCTGAACTTCCTGGATTTCTTGGATGTCTATTTCCCTTGCCAGATTAGAGAAGTTCTCCCTCATTATTTGTTCAAATAAGTTTTCAATTTCTTGCTCTTCCTTTTCTCCTTCTGGCACCCCTATGATTAGGATGTTGGAATGTTTCAAATTCTCCTGGAGGTTCCTAAGCCTCTCCTCATTTTTTTGCGTTCTTGTTTCCTCATTCTGCTCTAGTTGAATGTTTCTTTCTTCCTTCTGCTCCAACCCATTGACTTGAGTCCCAGTTTCTTTCCTGTCACTCTTGGTTCATTGTACATTTTCCTTTATTTCAGTTGCTATAGCCTTCACTTTTTCCTCAAATTTGCCACCATACTTAACCATTTCTCTGAGCATCTTGATTGCCAGTATTTTGTACTCTGCATATTATAGGTTGGTTATTTCTTCATTTCCTAGTTGTATTTTTGGAGCTTTGATCTGTTGATTCATTTGGGCCATATCTTTTTGTCTCAGCACACCTGTTACGTTGTAAGAGGTGGAGCCTTAGGTATTTATCAGGAAAGAGAAACCCTGGTCACTGTGTTGTGAGGCTTTATGTGGGGGAGGGGTCTGAGAGGTAACACTGCCACTTACTGGGCTCTGGACTGGCTTTCAGTCACTTATGCCGCTACCTAAAGCAAATTGGGCCCCCTTATGGTGCAGGTTCCCAGGTGGGTGGGTTTGTGTACATTCCAGCACTCTGGGGGTCTCTCCAGTAAATTCTCCTGAGGCTGGGAGTTTCTGCCACCACCACAACCCCCACAGATTTTTCCAGTCAGAAGTTTCAAAGCTTTTTTTTTTCCTGGTGTTGGAACCCTGGTTTATGCGGTCTGTATCATGCCCCAGTTTTTCCTCCTGGTTTATCCACACGCAAATGTGGGACTGCCTGCTCTGCCAGCCACCACCTCACCCATTCCCCCAGCCATATCCTCACCTGGCTTCCAGCCACTGCCTTGCTTTGAGTCGTCTCCTCCCCAGCTGCCCATCTCCACCCCTCCTACTGTCTGGATGATTGTTTTTTTCTCTTTTTTAAATATTTTTGATTTTTGTTGTTGTTGAAGTATAGTTTTCTGCCTTTTCCACCCATGCCTCTCCACCACCCCAGACTTTCCCACCTCCATCCCCTGTTTCCACCCCCCTTGTTATTGTCCATGTGTCCTTTATAGGTGTTCCTGTAAACCCTTCACTCTTTCCCCCCATTATCCCCTCCTTTCTCCCTTTTGGCTACTGTCAGCTTGTTCCCAATTTAAATGTCTTTGGTTATATTTTGCTTGTTTGTTTGTTTTGTTGATTAGATTCTTGTTAAAGGTGAGATCACATGGTATTTGTCTTTCACCGCCTGGCTTATTTCATTTAGCTTAATGCCTTCCAGTTCCATCCATGCTGTCACAAATGGTAAGAGCTCCTTCTTTCTTTCTGCTGCACAGAATTCCGTTGTGTAAATATGCCATAGTTTTCTGATCCAATCATTTACTGATGGGCACCTAGGTTGCTTCTAACACTTGGCTATTGTAAATTGTGCTGCCATGAACATTGGGGTGCATAGGTGCTTTTGGATTAGTGTTTCAGGGTTCTTAGGATATAATCCTAATGGTGGAATTGCTGGGTCAAAAGGCAGATTCATTTTTAGTTTTCTGAGAAAATTTCATACTCTTTTCCATAGTGGTTGTACCAGTCTGCATTCCCACCAACAGTGCACTAGAGATCACTTTTCTCCACAACCCAGCCAATACTTGTTGTTTGTTGCTTTGTTTATGATGGCCATTCTGACCAGTGTGAAGTGGTATCTCATTGTGGTTTTAATTTGCATCTCTCTGATAGCTAGTGATATTAAGCATCTTTTCATGTGTTTCTGGATCTTCTGTATGTCCTCCTTGGAGAAGTGTCCGTTCAAGTCCTTTGCTCATTTTTTAATTGGGTTGCTTGTCTCCTTATAGTGGAGTCGTGTAAGTTCTTTGTATATTTTGCATATTAAACCCTTGTCTGGGGTATCATTAACAAATATGTTTTCCTATATGGTCGGTTCTCTTTATTTTAATACTGTTTTCTTCAGCTGTGCAGAAGCTTTTTATTTTGATGAGATCCCATTTGTTTGTTCTTTCCTTTATGTCCCTTAACTCTGGGGGACATATCAGTGAAAATACTGCTGCGTGAAATATCTGAGATTTTCCTGCCTATGTTCTCCTCTAGGACTTTAATGGTGTCAAGACTTATATTTAAGTATTTTATCCACCTTGAATTTATTTTTGTGTATGGTATAAGTTGATACCCGAGTTTCAGTTTTTAGCATGTAGTTGTCCAGCTCTCCCAACACCATTTGTGGAAGAGGCTTTTTTACTCCACTTTATGTTGCTGCTCCTTTTATCCAATATTAATTTACTATAGAGACTTGGGTTTATTTCTGGGCTCTCTGTTCTGTTCCATTAGTCTGCATGCCTGTTTTTATGCCAGTACCAGGCTGTTTTAGTTATAGTGGCCTTGTAGTATAGTTTAGTGTCAGGTATTGTGATCCCTCCTACTTTGCTCTTCTTTCTGAAAATTGTGGCAGTTATTCAGGGTTTTTTATGGTTCCATATAAATTTTTTAAGTGTTTGTTCTATGTCTGTGAAATATGCCATTGGCGATTTAATAGGTATTTCATTGAATCTGTAAATAGCTTTGGGTCATACAGACATTTTGATGATGTTAATTCTTCCAATCCATGAACATGGTATGTGTTTCTATTAATTTGTGTCTTCTTTGATTTCTTCAGTGTTGTGTAGTTTTCTGTGTACAGGTCTTTTACCTCTTTGGTTAGGTTTATTCCTAGGTATTTTATTTTTCTTATTGCTATATCAACCGGGATTTTTTTCCTGATTTCTCCTTCTGCTGTTTCATTGTTGGTATATGAAAATGCCTTTGATTTCTGGATATTGACTTTGTATCCCACTCTTTTGCCAAATTCATTTGTTAGCTTAAGCTGTTTTTTTGGTGGAGTCTATAGGATTTTGTATGTACACTATCATGTCATCTGCAAACAATGATAGTTTGTTTCCTCCTTTCCAATTTGGATGCCTTTTATTTCTTTTTCTTGTCTGATCACTGTGGCTAGAACTTCCAGTACTATATTGAATAGAAGTGGTGAAAGTGGACAACCTTGTCTTGTTCCTGATCCTAGTGGAAAAGATTTTAGTTTTTGCCCATTGAGTATGATGTTGACTATTATAGGTCTCTCATATATGGCCTTTATTATGTTGAGGAATGTTCTCTCAATTCCCACTTTGCTGAGTGCTTTTATCGTAAATGGGTGCTGTACCTTATCAAATGCTTTTTTTTTTTCACATCTATTGATATGATCACGTGATTTTTGTCCTTGCTTTTGTTTATGTGATGTATTACATTTATTGATTTGCAAATACTATAGCATCCTTGCAGCCCTCGGATGAATCCCACTTGTTCATGGTGTATGGTCATTTTAATGTATTGCTGGATGAGGTTTGCCAATATTTTGTTGAGGATTTTAGTGTCTAAGTTCATCAGCAATATTGGCCTATAGTTTTCTTTCTTTGTTGAGTCTTTGTCTGGTTTTGGGATTAGGATGATGCTGGCTTCATAAAACGAGTTTGGGAGTCTTCCATCTTCTTGAATCTTTGGGAATAGTCTGTGAAGGATAGGGGTTAGCTCTTCCTTAAATGCTTTGTAGAATTCTCCTGTGAAATGATCTGGCCCATGGCTTTTGTGTGCCAGGAGTTTGTTGATTATTGCTTTGATTTCATCAGCTGTTATTGGTCTGTCCATGCTTTCCCTTCTTCTTCTTTCATTTTTGGGAGATTATATTCTTCTAGAAATGTGTCCATTTTACCTTGGTTATCAAATTTCTTGGCATATAGTTGTTTGTAGTAATTTCTTACAACCCTTTGTATTTCTGTGGTATTCATCTCTTTCATTTCTGATTGTGTTTATTTGGGTCCTCTCTCTTTTCTTCTTGATGAATCTGCCTCAGGTCTTGTCAGTTTTGTCTGTCTTTTCAAAGAATCAGCTCCTGGATTTATTGATCCTTAAAATTGTTCTTTTAGGCTCTATGTCATTTAATTATGCTCTGATCTTGGTTATTTCCTTCCTTCTACTTGATCTGGGCTGTCTTAGTTCTGTTCTTTAAGTTCTTGTATATGTAGGGTTAGGTTGTTTATTTTAAATGTTTCTATCTTTTTTAGGTAGGCCTGCACCACTATGAACTTCCCTCTCAGGACTGCCTTGGCTGTGTCCCATAAATTTTGGATTGTTGTGAGTTCATTTTCATTTGTTTCCAGAAACGTTTTGATTTCTTCCTTGATCTAATTCTTGACCCATTCATTGTTTAACAGCATGCTATTCAATCTCCATGAGTTTGAGTGTTTTTGAGTTTTTTCCTTGCAGTTGGTTTCTAGTTTCAGGCCCTTGTGGTCAGAGGAAATGCTTTATATGATTTCAATTTTCTTGAATTCACTGAGGCTTGTTTTGTTTCTTATCATGGGGTCTATCTTTGAAAATGTTCCATGTGCTTTTGAAAAGAATGTGTATTTTGCTTCTTTGGGATGAAAGGCTCTATAGTTAAGTCCATTTGATCCAGGACATTGTTCAATGCCACAATATCTTTGTGGATATATTTTTTGGAAGATCTATCCATTTTTGACAGTGGGGTGTTAAAATCCCCTACTATAATTGTGTTCCTGTCAATATCTTTCTTGAAGTCCTCCAAGATTTTCTTTATGTATTTGGATGTTCCTTTGTTGGTTGCATATATATTTACTATGTTTATGTCTTCTTGATGGATTCTTCCCTTGCCTATTATGAACTGACCTTCTGGGTCTCTTTTTATGGCCCTTGTTTTGAAGTCCATTCTGTCTGATATGAGTATTGCTACCTCAGCTTTTTTTCCTGTCCATTTACTTAGAACCTTTTTTTCCAGTCTTTCACTTTCAGCCTGTGTAGGTCTTTTGTTCTGAGGTGGGTCTCTTGTAGGTAACATATGTGTGGGCCATGATTTCTTATCCATTCAGCTATTCTATGTCTTTTGATTGGAGCATTTAATCCATTTATGTTTAAGGTTATTATGGATAGGTATTTATTCATTGCCTTTTTTTTTGTGCCTGTGTCCCTCTCTTTCAATCTTTTTCTTCCTTTTCTTAAAGCAGTTCCTTTAGCATCTCTTACAGAGCTGGTTTGGTTGAGGTGTATTCTTTTAGAATTCTTTTGTCTGGGAAACTCCTTATTTGTCCTTCCATTTTAATTGAGAGCCTTGCCCTATAAAGTGTTCTTGGTTCCAGGCCTTTGGTATTCATTACTTGGAATATTTCTTGCCATTCTTTTCTGGCTTGCAGCATTTCCGTTGGGAAGTCAGCTGCTAGTCTTATTGGGGCTCCCTTGTATGTTACTTACTTTTTCTCCCTTGCTGCCTTTAAGATTCTCTGTCTTGAAATTTTGCTGTTTTAATTAGGATGTGTGTTGAAGTCAGCCTCTTTGGATTCCTCTTGATTGATTGGGACTCTCTGTGTTTCCTGTATTTTTGTGACTTTTTCTGTCACCAAATTAGGGAAGTTTTCCATCATTACATTTTCAAACAGGTTTTCTATCCCTTGTTCTTCTTCTCCTCTTGGTATCCCTATTATATGCATGTTATTACCTTTCATGTTGTCTTGCAGTTCCCTTACGATCTCTTTGTTCTTTGCAAATCTTCTTCCCTTTTTCTCGTTTTGGGTGTTTTTTCTACTTTGTCCTCCAGCTCACTGATTCAATCCTCTGACTCATCCAACCTTCTACTGTGTTTTTTATTTCCAAGATTTTATTGTTCATTTCTTCCTGGTTTTTGTTTATAGTTTCTATTTCCTTTTTCATAGTGCTGTATTCTCACTCAGTTCCTTGTTGTCTGTGGGTTTCTTGAGCATCTTTATAACAATTATTTTGAATTCTATATCTGATAGTTTGGTTACCACCATTTCTTTTAGCTCTTTTAGTGGAGCATCTTCCATTCCTTTTGATTGCATGTTCTTTTTTCGTCTCTCCATTTTAGGTGACTCTTTTCATTTGTTTCTGTGCTTCCTGATATTCCACTTTGCTAGCTGTCTTTGTAGAGTGAATTTCTATGGTTGGAATTCTACAGGATTCAGTGATGTGGTCTCTTTGATCTCCTTGTCTGGATGGTCTAGGTTTGCCCTTTCTTCTGTTTGTGTGGACTCTCTTGTTGTTCTTGTGTTTTTTACCTTTTGGAGGTTACTTTGTTGGTAGTTTCTCTCCTCCAGCAGGTATACTGAATTTTACAGCTCCCTATTCTTGTATGTGATCAGTGGCAGGGAATAGGCAAAATGGATTAAGACATCACAAGAGTGTTTTATGGGATTTAAAGTACCACAAACTAGAGAAGAGATAGGAAATTCTTTGGATAAATATAGCGTTAACTGTGATATTTCACCCAACTAGCCCTCTTTTATAAAAGGTGAAAGAGAGATAAGACTCTTGTTAGAGGAGAGGAGGATTGTGAGCTGAATCCAGTAAACAGAGCATTTGTGCAAGGTTAGATAATGAGATATTGGGAGAGTAAAGGATAAAAAGTAGGCATAGTGTGAGCGAGAATGGAGTTAAACACAACAATAATAATGCTCAGGGATAAAGTGAAGTGTGCTAAGATTAGGGAGGGATGCTGTATAGTATGTACAATTGTATGGAACAATAATTATTTATAATAGTATTGGAACAACAATAATATGAGAAGAAATATATGATTTGGATAACCAGAATAGAAAGTACCCAACCAAGAGTAGTGTGTTATTGGTACAGCAGTTAAGTGAAAGAAGGGAAATTAAAATACAATTCAGAGAAAATAAGGAAAACCAGTCAAACAATGCAATTAAACTGAAATAAAATGAGGAAAACTAAACATAAGAAAGAGAAATAAAAAAATACTAACAAAATAAAGGTGGCAAAAATAATGAAAAATAGTAATAATACACATAAACAATAAAATGCCAGCTCTATGGGATAGCAAAGTGTCATTTTGTCTCAGTTTCTCATTTTGGCAACAGCCTTGTGCTCCCCGTTTAGACCTGTCTCTTGACCATTTGTAATTCCATGTCTTATTGTCTCACTTGTGGGAAGAAAAATAAGGGAAAAAAAGAGGAACAGAAAAAAATAAGCCTCCTGCTGACGTTAAACCTGTTCAATGAGTTCTGCTGGTCTTCCTAGATGCCACAGGAAGAGGGGGGCTGGCCTTTGCTTTTTTCCCTTTCTATGGTTTTGAGAGGATGGGGACCAGGTCTGGGCCACAATATTCACAGTTGCCCAGCCTCTGGCCCAGTTCTCTGTAAGCTGACAGGTTCCAATCAGCCACTCAGCCTCTGGGTGTGCACAGCTCAAATCACCCTCGGGATGAGCCAGCCACTGCTCTAGACAAAGAGTTCTGTACAAAGCAGCTGCCTGCAGTTTTTAACAAGCACACAGCTTTTCACACAGCCCAACTTTCCAACTAGCTTGGAGACTAACTGAATTAGGGTCTGACATGGCCCAACTCCTCCCTTTTCTAGGTGTTGCCCAGCACCCCAATTTCTCTGGCACTAACGTCCACAACCCTGGGGGATGTGTACTGCTTCTGTGTATCTCCCACTTCATCTCTATTCCCACCAGCGACTTCCAGTCTCCAGGTTCCTCCTGTTGCCTGGCTGCCCTCCCTGCTCTGGTAGGGGAGAGAGCTGGTGATCTAACTTTCCTCCCCATACCCTTTGGCAGGCACTGGGCCAAGGGCCTTGCACAGATCCCAGGGACCTTACTGTCCTAGTGCAATCTCCTCACTTTCTGTTTTTTGATGTCCTCTATAATTTTTGGCCTACAAACTTCATATAAGCTGGGATTCCATTCGCTGTTCATCCTGTTCCTCAAAAGATCAGCTAGGTGTTCCAGGTGGGCACAGGGAGAACTGGGCTCTGTTCCCACCTACTTCACCTCCATCTTCAACATGAATAAATGTTTCTTCTTTAACTCCTTGGTTGTCAGACTTCCATACAGTTCAATTTTCTGTCAGTTCTGGTTGTTGTTAGTTTTTAAATTTGTTGTCCTTCTTTCGGTTGTGCGAAGAGGCACAGTGTATCAACCTATGCCTCCATTGTGGCTGGAATTTGCAAAGCTATCATTTAGAATGGAAGGGCAGATAAAGTGCTTCTCAGATAAAGTCAAGTTAAAGGAGTTCATCACTACCAAGTCTTTACTATATGAAATGTTAAAGGGACTTATCTAGGAAAAAGAAGAAGATAAAAACTATTAACAGTAAAATAGCAACAAACTCACAACTATCAACTGAACCTAAAAAACAAAAACCAAAACAAACTAAGCAAACAGCTAGAAAAAGAACAGAATCACAGAAATGGAGGTTACATGGAGGGTTATCAGTGGGGAGCAGGAGGGAGGAGAATGGAGGAAAATGTTCAGGGAATAAGAAGCATAAATGATCGATACAAAATAGACAGGGGGATGTTAAGAATAGTATAGGAAATGTAGAAGCCAAAGAACTTATATGTATGACCCATTGACATGAACGAAGTGAGGGGAATGCTGGAAGGTGGGGAGTAGAGGTCTGAGGGGTCAAAAGGGAGAAAAAAATGGGCAACTGTAATAGCATAATCAATATATACTTTAAAATGAAAAATAAAAAGCATTGAATAAAGAGAAGTAGAATTATATAATTTTCCAAATATTTCATATGACCCTACTTTTTGCTAAACCTTCACAGCATGTGTTAATAAATATTACAATGTGATAAAAGTAGACAAGTATATTAGGATTGGGAATAGGATTCAGAATCTTTCTCAGAATTCCATAGAAGCTCATTTTTCTCCCTCTCAGAAACTGTTTTTCCATTTTACTATCAAATCACTCTGTCCAGGAGAATGACTGGCCAGACTGCTCCAGTAGGTGTTTCTATTGCTAGAATAGATCCCTAAGGCACCCAGCAAGGGGAAAGACCCTTGCTAGCCTTATGCCCTCTGGTTATCTGATGAAAGAAAAAGCTCTCACTGAGCTCTCATGCCTGAGTCTCTGAATGCAAGTCTTCAGAGGCCTTTAGAACTTCCCTAGGATTCTGAAGAAACTGGAGGCAGCCAAAAAAAAAAAAAAAAAAAAAAAGCAGGGGGCAGGACATCAGGCTGTTTCTTCAGAGATAAAGAAAAATCTCTTAACTCAGATCAAAGAGCATCATGACTTACCTATAGCAACAAATATATAACCCAACAGACAGGATTCACAATATAAAACCAGAGGCGCTGCCTAATATGTAATGTATCTATTGCATGTCCGCATGCTGTGCAATATGCAATGATGCATTCACATGGATTTTGAGAATCTAAGATCAAGGATACAGCACTGTACCCAATGACTTTAAGAGAATCTTGACAGAATTGGGGCTGTGGACACTCTGGGTTTGATTTATTTTTCATGCTCTGTATTAAAGGTAATTATAATACCAGCTAGCAGGTAGAAATATGGTTTGGACACATATGGAAACTAGGCAATATATAAATGTATGTGGTATGATATCTTCAATAGCCCTCTTATAGACATCTCAAGTTGTTTCCACTACATCCTGGCTGCTAAAAGAATAATTAAAAAGAAGAGTTGTGAGGAAGACTTTCAGCTATTTAGACCATATTATCATTGGATAATTTTTGGTTTGCCATCACTGGAGAGCATATATGGGTTTAAAGTATTATTACAACTTTTGAGAAAAATCTGAAAAGCAACCATCACCCTAATCAGAAAGAAGATTTTGTTATACGCATCAGCCATGCCAAGATTTGTCAAAATAGAGACTTTGAGATGGCTCAAAGTTAGAAATATTTGTTGGATACTCATGGCCAAGATGGAGGCATGGGTAGACATGCTCTCCCTCCTCACACAACCATAAATATGATTACAACTAATCTCAAAACAAAATACAACCAGAACCACCAGTAAATCAAACTGTATGGAAATCTGACACCCAAGGATTTAAAGAAATACTCATCCAGACTGGTAGAAGGGGTGGAGAGCAGGAGCCAGGGTAGAGAGGGCATGATGTGGTGGTGGTGTGGAAGTCCAATATTTAGCTGTGGCAGATAAAAACCAGGAGGGACACCTGGGGAGCAAGCCATCCCAGCCCCAGGGCAGACTGCACAGCCCAGAATTCTAGCACTGGCAATATAAAGTCTCATAACTTTTGCCTATAAAATTCAGTGGGAGGGGGTTGGGGAGGTGGAAGAAACTGCTGATGTCTCAGGACAGTCCATTTCAAGGACACCTATGGCCCTAGAATGGACCCAAAACTACTCACTCTTGCATTCAGAACCAGAGTAGCACTAGAAGGGCATCAGTCACATACAGGAAGTGGGGAAAGTAATTGGAAATGGGGTGAGAGCCAAGCAAGTGGCATTGTTCCCTTTCAGATTCCTCCTCCACGTACAGTACGTGGGTTTACAGTACAGTAAAGTGGGTTGCCCAAAAATGACAAATACCTAAGGTTCCGCCCCTTACAATGTAACAGGTGTGCCAAGATGGAGTCAAAGCTGCTCTACTCAACGCACAGAAACAAACACAGGGAGGCTGCCAAATTGAGGAGACAAAGAAATATAGCCCAAATAAAAGAACAGAACAAAACTTCAGAAAAAGAGCTAAGTGAAACAGAGATAGCCAACCTATTAGATGCAGAATTCAAAACACTGGTTATAAGGATGCTTAGAGATCTCATGGGGTACATGAGATCATTTATCATGGAGTACAGCAAACAAATAATGGAAGAAACAAAGTCTAAGTGAGATAAAGAAAAATCTATATGGAACCAACGAAAGGGAAGGAAGCTGGAGTTCAAATCAACAATTTGGAACATAAGGAAGAAACAAACAGTCAACCAGTGCAGAATGAAAAAATAAGAATTCAAAAAAACAATGAGGAGAGAGTAAGAAGACTCTGGGACATCTCTAAATGTGCCAACATCTGAATCACAGGGATGCTAGAAGGAATAGAGAAAGAGCAAGAAATTGAAAGCTTATTTGAAACAATAATGAAAGAAAACTGTCTTAATTTGCCAAAGGAAATAGACATACAAGTCTAGGAAGCTCAGAAAGTACCAAAGAAGTTGTACCCAAAGAAGATCACACCAAGACACATCATAATTAAAGTGCCAAAGGTTAAAGATAAAGAGAGAATCTTAAAAGCAGCAAGAGAAAAGGAGACAGTTACCTACAAAGGAGTTCCCATAAAACTCTCAGCTCATTTCTCAAAAGAAACTTTGCAGGCAAGAAGAGACTGGAAAGAAGTATTCAAAGTGGTGAAAAGCAAGGACCTACAACCAAGACTACTCTATCCAACAAAGCTATCATTTAGACTGGAAAGGCAGATAAAGGGCTTCCAGACAAAGTAAAGATAAAGGAATTCATCACCACCAAGCCATTAATTATTATATAAAGTATTAAAGGGACTCATTGAAGTAAAGAAGAAGATCAAAACTACAAACAGTAAAATGACAAAAAAACAACTATCAACAAATGAATCTAAAAAAAAAAAACAAAATAAGAAACAACTAGAACAGGAACAGAATCATAGAAATGGAGATCACATGAAAGGTTATCAGCAGGGATGGGGAAGAAAGAAAATGGGCAAAAAGGTACAGGGGTTAAGAAGCATAATTGTAGGTACAAAATAGATAGGAGGAGGTTAAGAATAGTTTGGGAAATGGAGAAGTCAAAGAACTTATATGTATGACCCATAGACCTGAACTATGAGGGGATTGCTAGAGTGATGGGGGTACCAGGAGGACAGGGGCAAAGGGGAAAAATTGGAATAACTGTAATAGCATAATTAATAAAATATACTTTATAAAAACAGTTGTATAAAACTAAAAAAAACAGTTACATGAGATAAATGTTCAGACTAAACACTAGCTGAGACTTCTAGATCACACCAAGTAACAGAATAAAAAATGAGAAAGCTAGAAAAATTTAGAAAACAAAGTACTTGACATGAATTGAAAGATGGATGACTCCTACTGGTTATTGCTATTTAAAAAATCAGCAATGGCAAAACTAAACCAAAACAAAACCAAACCCATGATTAATATATCTGGACTGGTCATATGTCTACTTGCCTAAATTTGGACAGCTGCCTTTCATTACTGTAACTCACTCACTCTCCTTAATCTTAAATAAAAATAATGATAATATTTGGCCAACTTATATCAATCATAAAGTTATTATGAGACTTGAACAAGACATTGTGAAAACCTTTTGAAAACTGCACAGTGGCATCCATTAGTTAGTGAATATATGTGGTATTGATTTGCATGTGTAAATATATGTAAATTTGTGTTCCCTCAAAATGTAAATTCTTAGAGGAGAGATTGCCATTTTAGGTCAGAACTGTACTTCAGGATAGCTCCTCCTGAAGGTAGAAGAGAAGGTAGCAAGTGTTTCTGTGGCCATTTGAGTAACTATGTGCTCATCAAAAGGGGTCTTCCACTTCTTTGCATCCTCAGTGACATACTCAGAGTTTGTCAAAACCACTCACTGTAACAAAATAAGTAAAAATGCTCCTAAATTCCCCATTTGGTTCTCCCTATGGTCATTCCCTATTCAAACATACAATCTATGCATTGTTAGTTGTTCAATGGTTTCAAATTATTTTACAATGCAGTGGGGAAATAGATGTAGCTCTATGGAGTACATAAATTTAATAAACACAGCCTCACATAATAAAAGACAACACAACCATGGTTAACTTCTCTTTTTTACATTTTGTTGATGCTATTACAGCTTCCTTAGAGAAGTTCAACCATTCTTTGAGTCTCAACTTTAATGCCACCTCTTTTCTTGAGCCTTTTCTGGTTTTTCCCAAAGAAGAATTCATTTTGCCTTCTTCTGAATGTCCATGTCATTTTGTCTCCAATTCTCTCATGGCACTAAACTCAATGTAATATTTGATACATTTTTTAGGAGCCGAGACTCCAATGTACACTTCTGTCCCTTGTCTGCACTATGCTGGCCTTAGTTTTACACGTAGTAGTTACTCAATAATTATTGACTAAGAAACGAGTGAATGAAATTTAAATGCATGTGCTTTGCTTATACTATTATATAGAAAATTGAGGCTATACTATGTATCAGAAGATAAGCAAGTGGTAAAAGTTCACCTTAGACTGGTTCTG
Source organism: Phyllostomus discolor (assembly GCF_004126475.2). Taxonomy (NCBI): domain Eukaryota; kingdom Metazoa; phylum Chordata; class Mammalia; order Chiroptera; family Phyllostomidae; genus Phyllostomus; species Phyllostomus discolor. Next base: position 96,488,518 of record NC_040904.2, read on the forward strand.
GGCTGGGCTATCACTGCCAGTTCTCATTGAAGAATCCAGGGCCTGAGCACCAAATCCCCACCACATCAAACTTCCATGCTCTGTATATGTGTGTTTTGAAGATAAGAGGTTAACATAGTTTATGTGTGGCATGAATTCTGATACACCAGGCTCTCAGGAATCTTGAAAATTCAAATATTTAGGTTTCTGACGTTCTCATTCATTGGCACCATGACTTTTGAACTTCTTTCCTTTTTCTGTTTCATTGAGCCCTAGTTGCATAACTGTTTTCTTTGTGTTCTGCTGTAGCTGCTGCCTTCATTAGAATTTTTTGCTTTGATTAATTATTGAGCGCTTAGTGCAAAGGGTTTTTCACTCTACAGTTCTCATTACTGAGGTCTTTCTTGCAGCCAGTCTGCTCTGCTAGCCCTAATGCAAGGCTTGGCGAATGCTCCATCCTGAGAGGGTTTTATATGCTCATAATCAGCTGTTTTTCCAAGGTTCTTTTGGCATGAATATGGCTGGAACAGGATTTTGTAAACATTTCCTCATGTGTGTGTGTATGTGTATTAATACATGCATGTGTTTGTGTATATATATGTGTGCATATATATGCATATACATATATATGTAAAGTTACTTTTTTATACATGCCCAGACTACATCAAAGCACAATAGACAGCACACGCTGGAGCTGGGATTTCCTTTGGTCATTTCTGCTCAACTTTTTTTTCCACTTTAATTTTATGCGCCAAATTTCTGAACATTTCAACTTTGGAAGAAACAATTTTCATTTATTTTGGCGTATTGTTTATCATTGACTTCTGTCCACTTGTATATTCTTTTGGATTTCTTTGAGCACCACCCCTTTTCTGCAACTCTATGAAGTAATATAATTCCTTTTCACAATTTTAAAGTCACCTAACATGGTTCTTAGTCTTATTTACAGCCTTCTATCCAATTTCCTTCCCTTCTCTCTCCTCTGACCCTGACAGGAAAAGTCTGCATACTGAGAAAGTTTTATTTCAGGGGAGGATGGAAGGAATTTGGTGATGTGAAGATAAGCATGACAGTTCTAACAGACACTGTGGGGACACTTTTCCACTTCATTGAACATGAAGCTGATGGGTTTGGGAAGGGTCTTGTCTGTGATCACTAAAAACTTGAAAATATCAGACACTTGACAGCATCACTTGATTCCAGTGAATCAATCATGTGGTTAAATGCTCTCCTTAGTTTTGTTTCTAAACAAACATGAATTTCTAATCTCCTGTCTCACCATCCCCCCCTTTTTTTTTTGAACCTTGCTATGCCCTTTGGAAATTTTGGAGAATATGAGGAAGAATCACAGACCACTATCCAGAGAAGTGCACTGTGTGATATGCTCCCTCCCAGACTGTGTCTTCCCTAGAACTTGACTCAAACTGATGAACTACTGTGAAACTAAACTGAGGTTCCACTACCAATGAATCACACAGACTGCAAAGATGTCTCTTTATTTATCTCAGTTTCTATAAAACAAGGATAATTAGTTTCCATTGTCCACCCATACCAGAGTACCATGGAAAGCAATGACCTTTAATTTGCCTCATCCTCATAGCATACAGGTATGACAGAGTACAAATAATAACTGTGACTACTTTGTTTCTGATGGCTTGACTTTTTCTTTTCTTTTAGTTTTGCCACAATGAAAAACTAGTTAATTCTCCTGATATGGAATAGAATACTTCTATCTGTGTGGTCTGATTCATGCCAGAGACTTTTTCAGTGAGAACAAATTAACCACGTACTATTGCTCACACACAGTTCTCTCTGACCCTCATATTCATCTTCCTTTTATCATGACTGTTATTGAAAAGACTGGAGAATTGCATCCCACTCAGCTGTCTAAACATATGTCTTTTCTCTCTGTTCTGCTCAAAACCATTGCTCCAGAGGGCACAGCTGACCAAGGGCAGGTCACATGAGTAAGGGGCATACACTCATCAGATCCAAGGTAGCAGTGGGGAAGTGACAGGCTTGGGCAGAGCAGGCACACAGTTACACAGAATGAGACAGCACTCAATTGGATCATGTGAGCTAGCAGCCAAAGGGGCCAAGGCTTATTCTGAGCAGCATAAAGATGTACCATTTCACAGGTTAAGTTGGTGGCTATCCTACTAATAGTGTTTCTAGCATTTATCTTTTCAGATTTATAGGTACAATGCTGGGAGAATCTATTCAATTAAAAAGAACTCACAAAACATACACAAAATTGGAACAATAACGAGAATGGAGTATTTTGTTAATGAGAAAAGGTTAAAGAATTTCCAATATATGCATCTTAGCTTTCTACTGACTGGTTGGTATAGTGGAGACAATTACACTTTCCTAATAATTGAAAGCATATATAGAAGTGGGTAAACTTTTTGTCAAGAATGCCAGTAGAAGAGCAAAGTTGTCAAGTCAGTCATTTGGTTAGAAATGGTACCCACCTTCCTGATCAGGAGTACCAAAGAAATGTTCATGGAACAATTTCTTAAATTATAACAACACTGAATCAGAAAGAAAATTAGAGCTTTTTAGAAATTAACTAAATTGCTAATTAAATAAATTAAATTAGTAACTAACTGCTTTTCTCTGTTACTGTAAGTCATTAATGCCTGTTATTTTGTGTCCCTTGGCCTTTAATGAGTTGCATGGAATTTAAGCTATAACCAATGAACCTAAGAAATATCATATATTTTTTCACAATCAAATGACTTAGACCTGTGAACACAGAATTTGTTAGGGAACAAATGATACCTCTTTCCTCAAATTTGACAGGCAGATTTATGGTTTGAAGAAGTAGTGTTTGTTACTGGTTAAGCAGCTCCTAAAATTTGTTTACCACACTTCCATAAAGTTGTTTGACAATTTTTTTGACAAAGCAATGAACTCACATTTATTTATACTTTTTTTTTTTTACTTATGGCATGTTTGTATCAGTTCCCTTGTCCTCCAAGTTCTATGGGAGCTACATGGAACAACTCCAAGCAGGAGCCATACACTCAGGCCTATGTCACAACTTGGAAAGAATGAGTTTAGGAAATTCCTAATCTTAGAAGATGGTACTGGCAAATCTGTCCATCCTCCCCTCTGGAGAGATAGGTTAGGTTTTTTTAACCACAAAAAAGTAAGCAGATTAGAAAGTAGGAAGATGGTGGTGAGGTAGGTGGGAGCTTAACACACTTGCTCATGCACCCATCTGGGACACCTAGCTGATCTTTTGAAGAACAGAGTGAACAGCAAATGGAATCCCAGCTTATATGAAGTCTAGAAGTCAAAGATTGCAGAGGACACTAAAAAATGGACAGTAAGGAAATTTTGTAGGTGGAGGGGAAGGTCTCCAGGCCCTGTGCCTGGGACTACAACCTGGTGGCTACAGTCCTTGTCCCTGCTGTCTTAGGAGCTTTGGAGGAGAGCCTGTCAGTGATTCTAACTTCACAGGTCCCTCTTTTCCCAGAGCAGGGAAGCCAGTCCCACCTAGGAGATACCTGGATGTTTAAAGTCATTGGGGAGATAAAGACACAGTGAGAGACACACAGCAGGGGGCATTTCCTACCTTGAACTGTGGTCTCTGGCTGGGACAGTACCAGGCAAATTGGGGAGCCAGGTGACACCTGGAGATAAGAGAAGAGTGGGGCCATAACTGACCATGACCCAGAGAGTCTCAGAACTGGTCAGAGAGTTGGGCTGCATGAAAAGCTTGGCACTTGTTAAGAATGGCAGCCAGCAACCAACGGAAATTCACTAAAAAAAATGGTGCACAGTGGCTGTGCAAGGACCTCTCCTGAGCAGTAGCCTGGCCAGTGAAGAGGGAAAAGGAGGAGGGGTGCTGCACAGACTGATGAGAGGAGGGCAGCAAGGGCTCAGAGTCAGCAGTTCTCAGTGAGATTTAATTTAATAAGGGAACTAAACTGCTCAGAAGGGACTTTGAGAGTGTATAATACCCAGGCCAGCAAAGAGGGAGGAAGAGGGGTACAAGCTGCTTCTAATCAGTGCTCCTCATGGGCAGCACAACATGGTAGATTAAAGGCACCGGCCTGGTACATTTGGACAGTGGGGGCAGTGCAGTGCTACAAGCACTGGGCTGGAGGCTTAGCACCTGTGAATATTGCAGCCCAGACCTAGCCCCCATCCTGGAAAAAACACAGAAAAGGAAAAAAGGGAAGCCTAGCCCTTCTCAGCCTGCAGCATACAGGAAGACCAGTGGAACTTGGCAGGTCTGAAGTCAGTAAAATGCATTTTTTTTTCCTCAAGTGTGAGACAATAAGGCCTGAAGCTATGAAAAGCCCAAAGACTGATCCAGAAAGAGATCAGAAGGCTAATGCCAACAACTGAGAAACTGAGACAAATTTGACTTTGCTATCCTACAGACCTTGAATTTTATTTTTTATTTTTATTATTATTATTTCCTTTGTTATTTTTATTTCTTTTATTTTATTATTATTTTTTAATTTCTCTTCTTTCTGTCTAGTTTTCTTTGTTTTGTTTGTTTAATTGCATTGTTTGACTGGTTTTCTTTGTTCTCCCTTTCACATTGCATTTTAATTTTTCTTCTCTTACTTCACTTGCATTCCAATATCACACTGCTCTTGGTCTTTTATTTTCCATTCTTTTTAGTCAGGTCATGTATTTTTTGTCACATTACTGTTGTTCCTGTAATATTGTAAGTAATTGTTGTTCCATATTATTGTGAATCCTACACAGCACCTCTCCCTGGTCTTGGCCCATTTCACTACCTTCCTGAGCTTTATCACTGCTGTGGTTAACTTCATTCTCTCACATACTACTCCAAGTTCTTATCCCTTACTCTCACTATATCTCACCATCTAACCTTGCACAAGTGCTCTGTTTTCTGGATTCAGCTCATATTCTCTCTCCCCTCTAATAAGAGTCTTATCTCTTTTTCATCTTCTATAAAAAGTGGCTAATTGGATGAAATATACAGTTATCATTGTACTTCACCAAAGGATCTTCCATCTCTTCTCTACTTGTTGGTAGTTTAAATGCCATAGAATAATATTTTGCTATCTTATTCCACTTCATTTTCACCCTGCCACTGATCACATACAAGATAAAGTGGGAGTTGTGAATACCAGTAAATCCCCTTGGAGGACAAAACCCAACAACAAAGGAAGTACCAACAGGTAAAACTCAAGTACAACAAGAGAGCCTATACAAATGGAAGAAAGGGCAACCCTAGAGCATCCAGACAAGGAGATCAAAGAGACCATACCACTGAGTCCCATAGAACTCCTATCATAGAAGTTCACTCTATAAAGGTAGCTTGCAAAGCAGAGGATCGGTAATCATAGAAACAAACAAAAAGTCACCTCAAGTGGGGAGACAAAGAAAGACCCTGCAATCAAAAGGAATGGAAGACTCCCTACTAAAAGCACTAAATGAAATGGAGGCAAGCAATGGAATCTATGGAATCTATGAAATGGAATCTATATCTTACATCAGATATAGACTCAAAAGAATGGTTATAAGGATGCTCAGGGCACACAATGACAACACAAAAAACTAAGTGAAAACTACAACAGTATAAAAAAGGAAATAGAAACTATAAAAGAGAACCAGGAAGAAATGAAGAATACAATTTCTGAAATTAAAAAAAAAAAAACACACCAGAAGGAATTATAAGCAGGATGGATGAAGCAGAGGACCAAATTGGTGAGCTGGATGACAAGGTAGAAAGAAACACCCAGGTAGAACACCTGCACAAAAAAGACTAAAAAAATATGAAGGTAGCTTAAGGGAACTGCAAGACAACATGAAATTCAATAACATTTGAATCATGGGAATACCAGAAAGAGAAGAAAAGGAGCAAGGGATAGAAACCCAGTGTGAAAAAAATAATTATTGAAAACTTTCCAAACCTGGAGAGGGGAAAAACCACACAAGTTCAGGAAGCACAGTGGGTTCCAATCAAGATGAACCCAAACAGGCCCACTCCAAGACACATCATAATTAAACTGCCAAGTTTTAAAGATAAAGAGAAAATCTTAAAAGCAGCAAGGGAAAAACAAGAAGTAACATATAAGGGACCTCCGACAAGGCTAGCAGCTGATTTCTCAACAGACACACTACAGGCCAGGAAAGAATGGCAAAAAATATTCCAACTAATGAAAAGCAAAGGCCTTCAATCCAACTGTCTACCCAGTGAGGATCTCAATTAAAATGGAAGGTGAAATAAGGAGTTTTCCAGACAAAAGAAGGCTGAAAGAATACACCTCCACCAAACCAGCAGTGTAAGTATTGCTAAAGGGAATGCTATAAGAAAGGGAAGACAAAGAGAGAGAGAGAAACAGGTATGTGGAGGGGGGGGTGGAATGGGTAAACAACTATTAATAATATCCATGAATGGTAATAGTTTAAATATTCCAATCAAAGGATATAGGGTAGCTGAATAGATAAGAAATCATGATCCATATATATTATGCCTACACGCGACCCACCTCAGAAAAAGACTGAAAGTGAAGGCTTGTAAAAAAATATTCCAAGCAAACGGAAGCAAAAAGAAAGTAGGGGTAGTAATACTTATATCAGACAAAATAAACTTCAAAACAAAAGCCATAAAAAGAGACACTGAAGGACACTTCATAATACTCAAGGAAAGAATCTATCAATAAGACATAAGCATTGTAAACATATATGCACCCAATGTAGAAGCACCCAAATATGTAAAGAAAATCTTGGATGACTTCAAGAAGGATGTAGACAGCAACATACTTATACCAGGAGAATTTAACACCTCACTATCAAAAATGAATAGATCTTCCATACAAAATATCAACAAGGATAATGTGGCATGGAACAATGCCCTAGATCAAATGGACTTATCAGATATATATAGAACTTTTCATCCAAATGAAGCAAAGTACATATTGTTTTCAAATGTACTTGGAACATTTTCAAAGACAGACCAGATAATAGGACACAAAACAAGCCTCGACAAATTCAAGAAAATTGAAATCATATCAAGTATTTTCTCACACCATGAAGGCCTGAAACTAGAAACCAACTTCAAGGGAAAAACTCCAAAACACTCAAATTCATGGAAATTGAATAGTATGCTATTAAACAATGCATGGGTTAAGAATGAGATCAAGGAAGAAATCAAAACGTTTCTGGAAACAAATGAAAATGAACACAAACGAGTCCAAAACCTATGGAACACAGCAAAGACAGTCCTGAGAGGGAAGTTCATTGTGATATAAGCCTACCTAAAAAAGATAGAAACGTTTAAAATAAACAACCTAACCCTATATCTACAAGAACTGAAGTAACAACAACAAACAAAGCCCAGATCAAGTAGAGGGAAGGAAATAACCAAGATCAGAGCATAATTAAACAATATAGACACTATAACAACAATCCAAAGTATCAATAAAGCAGAAGCTGGTGCTTTGAAAGGATAAACAAAATTGACAACCCTTTAAGCAGACTCATGAAGAAAAAAAAGAGAAAGGACCCAAATAAACACAATCAGAAATGAAAGAGGTATATACCACAGAAATACAAAGGGTTGTAAGAAATTACTACAAACAACTATATGCCAAGAAATTTGATAACCAAGGTAAAATGGACACATTTCTAGAAGAATATAATCTCCCAAAAATGAAAGAAGAAGGGGAAAGCATGGACAGACCAATAACAGCTGATGAAATCAAAGCAATAATCAACAAACTCCTGGCACACAAAAGCCATGGGCCAGATCATTTCACAGGAGAATTCTACAAAGCATTTAAGGAAGAGCTAACCCCTATCCTTCACAGACTATTCCAAAAGATCCAAGAAGATGGAAGACTCCCAAACTCGTTTTATGAAGCCAGCATCATCCTAATCCCAAAACCAGATAAAGGCTCAACAAAGAAAGAAAACTATAGGCCAATATTGCTGATGAACTTAGACACTAAAATCCTCAACAAAATATTGGCAAACCTCATTCAGTAATACATTAAAATGATCATACACCATGAACAAGTGGGATTCATCCCAGGGCTGCAAGGATGCTATAGTATTTGCAAATCAATAAATGTAATACATCACATAAACAAAAGCAAGGACAAAAATCACATGATCATATCAATAGATGTGAAAAAAAAGCATTTGATAAGGTACAGCACCCATTTACGATAAAAACACTCAGCAAAGTGGGAGTAGAGGGAACATTTCTCAACATGACAAAGGCCATATATGAGAAACCTATAGTCAACATCATACTCAACAGGCAAAAACTAAAAGCTTTCCCATTAAGATCAGGAGCAAGACAAGTATGTCTGCTTTCAGCACTTGTATTCAATATAGTATTGGAAGTTCTAGCCACAGTGATCAGGCAAGAAAAAGAAATAAAAGGCATCCAAATTGGAAAGGAAGAAGTAAAACTCACTGTTTGCAGATGATATGGTAGTGTACATAGAAAACCCTATAAACTCCACTGAAAAACTACTCAACCTAAAAACTTAATTGGCAAAACAACAGAGTTCAAAGTGAATATTCAGAAATCAAAGGCATTTTTATATACCAACAATGAAATATCAGAATCAGAAATCAGGAAAAAATCCCATTTGATATAGCAAAAGGAAAAATAAAATACCTAGGAATAAACCTTACCAAAGAAGTGAAAGACCTGTACTCAGAAGACTACACAACACTGAAGAAAGAAATTAAGGAAGACACAAATAAATGGAAGCATATAACCATATTCATGAATTGGAAGAATTAACATCACGAAAATGTCCACATGACCCAAAGTAATTTATAGATTCAACATAATTCCTGTTAAAATACCAATGAAATATTTCACAGATATAGAACAAACATTTCAAAAATTTATATGTAACTGTAGAAGACCCTGAACAGTCGCAGCAATTTTGAGAAAGAACAACAAAGTAGGAGGGATCACAATACCTGATATCAAACTATATTACAAGGCCACTATAATCAAAACAGTATGATAATGGCATAAGAACAGACACATAGATCAATGGAACAGGATAGAGAACACAGAAATAAAGCCAAGACTCAATGGTTAATTAATATCCAAGAAAGGGGGAAGAAGCATAAAATGGAGTACAAATAGCCTCTTAAATAAATGGTGTTGGGAGACCTGAACAACTACATGCAAAAAAATGAAACTCAACCATCAACCTACGCCATACACAAATATAAATTCAACATAGATAAAAGACTTAAATATAAGTCTTGACACCATGAAAGTCCTAGAGGAGAACGTAGGCTAGAAAATCTCAGATATTCCACACAGCAATATTTTTATCAATATGTCCGCTAGAGCAAGGGACATAAAGGAAAGAATAAACAGATGGGACTACATCAAAATAAAAAGCTTCTGCATGGCTAAAGAAAACAGCTTTAAAATAACAAGAGAACCAACCATATGGGAAAACATATTTGCAAATGATATCTCAGACAAGGGTTTGATCTCCAAAATATATAAAGAACTCACATGACTCCACTCCAGGAAGACAAATAACCCAATTAAAAAAAAATGGGTAAAGGATCTGAACAGACACTTTTCTAAGGAGGACATATACAGGGCCCATAGACACAGGGAAAAAATGCTCAACATTACTAGCCATCAGAGAGATGCAAATTAAAACCACATTGAGATAGCACTTCACACCAGTTAGAATGGGCCTCATAAACAAATCAACAAACAATAAGTGCCAGTGAGGTTGTGGAGAAAAAGGAACCCTAGTGCACTGTTGGTGGGAATGCAGACTGGTGCAGCCACTGTGGAAAACAGTGTGGAATTTCCTCAGAAACAAAAAAATGGAATTGCCTTTTGACCCAGAAATACCACTGCTGGGATTATACCCTAAGGATCCCAAAATACCAATTCAAAAGAATCTATGCACCCCGGCATTCATAGCAGCACAATCTACAACAGCCAAGTGCTGGAAGCAGCCTAGGTGCCCATCAGTAAGTAAGTGGATCAAAAAACTATGGTACATTTACACAATAGAATTCTATACAGCAGAAAGAAAGAACGCACTCCTACTCTTCACAACAGCATGGATAGAACTGGAGAGCATTATGTTAAGTGAAATAAGCCAGGCAGTGAAAGACAAATACCAAAGAATCTCACCTATAAGTGAAACCTAATCAACAAAACAAACAATACAACCAGAGACATTGAAATAAAGAACGACCTGACAGTAACCAAAGTGGAGGAGGGGTGGGGGATAATAGAAGGAGGGCCATCAAGGATCATGTATAAAGGACACATGGACAAAGCCAGCGAGGTGGGTTCAAGGGAGCTTGGTAGGGTGAAAATGGAGACAACTGTACTTGAACAGTTGAAAAAAAAAAGGAAAAAATATTTAAAATTTAAAAAAAGGAAGCAGATCTTCTCAGGTAAGAGATAGGGGACTTTACCATCTGTGAAGGTCTATGTGGATCTCTGTCTTTAGAGAGATACTAACTTTAGCTTTCATGATTGTTTGTAAAGCACTTGTCCTTCCAGTGGCTCAGAACACATGCAGAAGTACCAGAATTGTGAAAAATTATCTCTCAACACTGTAGCTCTGTTGAATATACTTTGTATGTGAGACCTGAATTCAAATCCTAATTTCAATATTATACATAGGTTTTCTCAATACTAAACCATTTATCAGTAAATATATGAATTGCTTCATTGCTGTACAAAAACTCTGTAAAAGTTGCAATAAAAAACTTAGAACTATGTCTAACATATCTTAAATTCTCATTAAACTTGATTACCTGTCTTCCTCTGTCTCCCAAATTAATTAAGCTTCTGAGATGACTCATTCACTCTGTACTTTGTATTGCTTTAAGTAGCAAGGATGGATTACTGATAACATCTACTTTATGTAAAAAATGATTAACATGTACAATATGTTTGTCCTAGAAAATAAACAAGTATGCATTAGCTTCCTGGGCTTTGGTAAACTATATAAGCTATTTGAGTCTCAATTTCTTCATTTTAATATAAGAAAATTATTCTAAATGATTTCTTACTGTTCTCTTAAATTCTAAGTTCTGTTTTCTTATAAGTATTTTCATCAGGGAGAGCATGACACTTTTTTAATTTATTTGATGTATTTTTCTTGACTATTTAAAAATACTGCAGTTATTAATTTCCTTAGGCCAACAACCAAGTACAAATACCCTCACAATCGAACAATATTTTAAAACCCATGCTTGTTTACACAGCAGTCATAAATATATATATTAAGAATGTCTTCTCTCCTTTCCATAAGGTTTCCCTAATATGTACATATTTATTGCAAGATTAAAGAGGTTTTACAAAAGAACCAATCTTCAAAGATTCACATGAATGGGAGGACAAAGCAATGAGTATAATCCAAAGTGACACAATGCATATAACTGATATTTGGCTAGGATTTATTTACTAGCTTTTGTGTACAGGTGTCCTTTGTGTCCTAGGATTGCATTTCAAACAAGTGAAGCCACACTGAAAGCTGGCCTAGGACACAGGATGGTTTTTTTGCCCCACATAGTAGGTTTAAAAAAATATTTATTTATTCAATTACATATTAGTACCAGTATGGACTCATGAATGTGTATTTAATCCTCTGGATTAATATTCAAAACTATCATTTATTTATAAATAATAGGTAACCAATGTGGTAACATTGCTTAATAAAATTACATAGGCTTCAAGTGTGTAGTTCTATATAGAGCACATGTATATTTCATTGTGTACCCACCACCCAAAGTCAAATCTTCAGCATGGTCTTCTTGCATATGCCATTTTACTCTTGGTCATAGACCATACATCTCACTGTGATTTGCTCTAACAAACTCCAACTCATTTCCCCTTAGGATTGTTCTATTGCTTTTTTGTACACATTTAGGATTTATCTTTTATCATGAATTTGAATGCAATTCTTTACCTATCTTGTATCTAGCACAAAGCAAGATACTATACGATGGTGAAACAAGTCTCAAGATATTTGGTAGAGAAGGAGAGCAAAGAGTTTATCTTGAGAGTTAAAAGGGGTGAATTTCATCTGGCCTGTGTATCTGCTGAGAACCAGGGAATATCTGCAAGCCAGAATGCAGGGAGAGGAGCCCCAATACACTGAAAGTAGAAAGTACTTAAAACTGGTAAACATACAAACATATCAAGAAACAGAGAACAATGATTTGGGTCATAAATAAATTGTATTCAAGGCTTGAGCATATTTTATTAAGGTAGTTCAGTAGACATAATTCAACAAGCACTACTGAACTCTTATGGCATACAAAATAGTATCCCAGCCATGTCTCCCTCAAACTAAAATCAGAGAGCTGAGAGAGGCAGTATTTTCACTCAGTTTGGTATAATATCTACTATATAATGAGTTTCATTGTCATGTATTGAGTTAGACCCCACACTTCTGTACTTTTCTACCTGTGCCTTCATAATGTATTATTTATAGGAAAAATATATGTTGTAGCCACGGATGCTAGCTTGAGAATATGTTAAGAACAAGTGAAAATTTTGACAACAAGGTTCTTTGAAAACTGTTGACTGTAGAGATAGTATTTTCTGAATAAAAATCCATTTACCAGTGTCATTCTTTGGTTAATATTCAATATGATGGTTTTAAATCTTTTCTATCATTTTCTATGTCTCCTTTGCTAAAATTGGCTTTATTATGATCAATGCTTTTTCTGTGTAAATTGTACAATGAATAATGGAAAGATCAAAGTCCTCTCTTCATATTGAATTTCATCAATTATCGCTCCTGCATTTTACATGTAGGGGTTTTGTGCCTTTATGTACATTTTTATTCATTTTACTAAATCCAATTATTTTGGTAATTTTTGATGATCTAAATTGTTAGAATTTAAAAAAAATATTTTAATCAATTTTTAGCCAATAATAGATATTATGTGCAGGTTTAGCTCCTCTTAGTTATATATTGTCCCATTATATACATTTAATATATATTAAATATATATTTGTTTCTCATGCATCTAATTTTTCTTGGGTCAGTTTTTATAGTTCTCAGTGTCCCCATGAGATATCATCCTTGTGTCAATTTTTGACTGTCACAACTTTATTACATGCAATTTTGATTTATATTATTTCTACAACTTTAATTTTTCTTGGGTAAGTTGTTCCACATCTTAAATTTACCAACAAGTATTTCTTATATAACAAGCATAGGACCCAGGTACTCTGTAGAATTAAATTATCCTCTGGATCAAAACAATGGTATCAGCACTTTCTTTTTAGTTGAGGATATAATAGCAAATTGAATAAGAATAATAATATAAAATGATCTATTTATGCCCCCTCCCACACACAGCCTAGTAATAAGGGATGTATAAACTTTTGAGAATAAAGGTAATTCTTATTCCCAGGCCTAGTGCCAGAAATGTTGGTCTATTTAAGGATAAGGTTATCAGACATTTCTAATTCTGCAGCTTCTCAGTGGCTGTTCATAGCTGGCCAGTGAAGAACTGAATGCACTTTCAAAGACTCATATTAACTCTCACTGGGCATCACAAAAATTCAGAGGGATTCATACTATAATATAATGCGGGGTCCCCAAAGAAAGGTTGAAATTTAAGAATTATAAGCTAAAGAATATTACACTTCTATTTTAAAATGGCAACTTGAACACAGATATATTTCTGTTTCTTCACAAACTTCACCAATTGACAAAAGAGGAAATAAACATTTTAAAGGGAAAAAAGAAGAGGTAATAAGTTTAACAAAACTTGGGAAATGGAAAAGCAGGTCCTGTAGTGGTAATTGGCATAAATTTGAGCCGAGAAAGCCAGATTCCAAGTAAAATAAGATAAATCTAAGAGATACTAAATTTGTCCTGCCGAAACAACTTCCTTCTTCAAGGACAGGTATTTGTAGCTCTCAAAACCACTAGTGGTCAGGTCAAAGTCAAGCTAAAACAGGAGGCTTTAAAAAAAATTCTGTTCAAGAAATAGTTTGACCTTCTAATTCCTTATCCAATTATGTTTGGGGAATGCCTGTTCCTTTCCAACCCCCCTGAAAGAAAATGGGTGGTCTATTTTCCTGGAGAGGATAAAGCAGAGAGTCTCTATTGGAGAAAGCTTTGCTGGTATGTCTTCCCTACCTTTCTGTGACATGTGAGTAGGCCTGGTACAAACTGATACTATGGGCACTCTTTTTAAATGACTGCATGAAATGACTTCACTCTTTTTAAATGACTCTTTAAATGCCAGACATGGATACATGTTGTACTAGTGTCAGGTATGGTCAAGTTGGCTTACACAGACATGCTGACACAAAAACAAAACCTGACAACAGTGAGCACGTATAACCTTGCATCCTGCCACACCCATCCTTCATCCTGAAAGATGCCATTTATTTTAGATATGAATTGACAACTGACCCACACAGACCTGTTTTTTGCTGTGATACTAACACTGTGAATTATTTATTGCATTTTAGGACATTTATCAAAGAAATGAAGTTGGAGAAGAAAATGCATACAGAAATAAATATTCTCATATGTTAGGAAGCCACTGTTATGCCTTGTTCTTCATTTTCAAATGCAATCTGCAACAGGTTAAGAGCTATGCAGTGAGGCATGAAAGCAAATACTGAACCCATTTCTAACATCCACAGTTTTTCATCTGCTCAGCCCAAAGATTTCAGAATGCAGTGTTCATTAGATACAGCTCAGGGCACAACTGAGAATCAGAAAGTTTTCTGAAACTACCATCTTCTAGGAACCTGCTGAGCCTGCCATAATTTGTTCACACCTGTCTTTCCCAAGTTCACTACAGAATGTACAATGTTACTGAATGGGCTTTAGCTTTGTCCCTTGCCTCTCTTATTTATTGTCAATAACAAGTACAATACCTTCAAGTCAATACCCACAACAATCAACTCTGATTTTGATCCAACTCTTCTTTCCTTTCCTGTTCTTTCACAAGCTCTATAAATTGCTAGTATTAGCAATAACAAACAAAAATTCTAAATGGCTAAAGAAAACATTAGCAAAATGAAAAGGGAACTAACTGTATGGGAAAATATATTTGCCAATGATATCTCAGACAAGGGTTTGATCTCCAAAATATATAAAGAACTCACATGACTCCACACCAGGAAGACAAATAATCCAATTAAAAAATGGGCAAAGTAGACACTTCTCCAGGGAGGACATACACAGGGCCCAAAGACATATGAATGGATTCTCAGCATCACTAGGCATCAGTGAGAGGCAAATTAAAGCCACAATGAGATATCACCTCACACTGGTCAGAACAGCCATCACACACAAATCAACAAACAGCAAGTGCTGGTGAGGTTGTAGAGAAAAGGGAACCCTAGTGCACTATTGGTGGGAATGCAGACTGGTGCAGCCATTGTGGAAAACAGTATGAAATTTCCTCAAGAAACTAAAAATGGAATTTCCAAAAATGCCACTGCTAGAATTATTCCCTAAAGATCCCGAAACACCAATTCAAAAGAACCTATGCACCCCAATGTTCATAGAAGCGTTATTTACAATAGCCAAGTGCTGGAAGCAGCCTAGGTGCCCCTCCGTAAATAAGTGAATCAAAAACTGTGGTACATTTACACAATGGAATACTACACAGTATAAAGAAAGAAGGAGCTCCTGCTCTTTGAGACAGCATGGATGGAACTGGAGAGCGTTATGCTAAGTGAAATAAGCTAGGCAGTGAAAGACAAATACCATATGATCTCACCTATAAATGAAACCAAATTAACAAAACAAACAAGCAAGCAAAATACAATTTAAATTGGGAACAAACTGATAGTAACCAGAAGGGAGGGGGGAGGGAAAAATGGGTGAAAGTAGGGAAAGGTTCATCAAAGAATGTGTATAAAGGACCCATGGATAAATCCAAAGAAGGGTACGATTGAGGACAGTGCAGAGGAAAGTGGTGATGGGAAAATAAAAACAACTATAATGCAATATTAATAAAAATGATTTGAAAAAGAAATATTACACAGAATTACTTTCTCTTCCACACCTACATGAAGGAGATAAACAAGTCAGCATAAATGCTCCAGCATTAAAGAAACACAGACCGATAGAAAACTTAAAGGAAAAGAGACATATGCTTTTATTTTACTTGTAAAAATTCCCTGCAAATTAACTCATGTACAGAGTTCAAGGAACTCAAACAGATTATGTGACAAATCCACTGTGTATATTTCTTTTGGAATCTGGTATCTGCAAAGGGTTTAAAGGTTTATTTCAAAGTACTTTTTGTATTAAAAAAACCCCAAACCTCCCTGGCTGGTGTAGCTCAGTGGATTGAGCATGGGCTGTGAACCAAAGCATTGCAGGTTCGATTCCCAGCCAGGGCACATGCCTGGGTGCAGGCCACGACCCCCAGCAACCGCACATTGATGTTTCTCTCTCTCTCTTTCTCCCTCCCTTCCCTCTCTAAAAATAAATAAATATTAAAAGAAACCCAAAACCTCATAGAAAAGAAAAGGTAGATTTGGGGTGCAATGAAAAGCAGATTTAATTTTTGCATAGCAGTGCTCTGTTTAGGAGACTCAATCTCTCTGTGTACCAACACTGACACTAATATTTGGAATGTCCAGTTCTCCATCATGATTCTCTGATACATTTTGCATAATTGTCATAGTCTCTTATGTTAACTGACTTCTGAAATACAGTGTGGGAATAATATGATCAATACTTATCTCTACCAACAGTCATGTCCTGAAAGTGTTATCTGGTGGCAAAGAGAACAGATTGCATGTGGTATTATGGAATATGTGCTGGGAGTCACATTTAGATCTCAGATGTGCCACTTACTAGATAAATCTTTAAAAAGTTGCATAATTTCCCAAAGCTTCAGCTTCTTCAACTGGAAAAATAGGAAAACGCAATGCTTATCTCAGGTAGTTAGTGTGAAGAATTGAGATCACATGGAGAGCATGTGGAGATCACGGGCATACTATAGATAGACATAGTTACAAAAAGGGATATGGGTATGGCCATGACCATGGATATGAATATAGGTACAGATAATTCAATGAAACTGGTCCAGGTTCAGAGACACACAGTAGATGCTCAAGACCTAATACCTACTATTAATAGAGAATAGCTTTGCTGTTAGATCCCTTTATGTTGACCTATTATTGCAAAAATACTATGCCTGAAGTTCTTTATCTTTGCACATAGGGAAACAACAAAAAAAGAGGTATCCAAAAGACGTTTCCCTTTCCAGTTCCTCTCACAGAGAGGCCTGGATCCCTTGGGAGAGTGGCTTTTATTGGCCACATTGCCAGATAAGCCATTTTATCTCGACAGTTAGGAAAGACCAAAATTTATCCTCTAAAGGTGGCCTCTCATCAGAAGCTGTGCCAAGCCAGTGGCATCTCTCTGGCAAGGAAGTGTCTCACTAGCTCCATTTTCATCTTTCAGTATCAAGTCAATGTCAAGTCCATTTTAAGAATCAACCTTTCGAGACTGTTCCAGGGCTACTTGCCATCTCTACTAAAGGCTGCCTTTGTAAAGATTTTTTTTTTAAATAGAGAATTCTTTTCATGTTTCTCTAGAGATAGGCACCTTTAAAGTTGACCATGACAGAGTCGGAGATTCAATATGATAGAGAACTTCTCCTTGTTCACTGCTAGCCTTTTGGCCCCTTGAGCTTTGACAAAAGAAAAGAAGACATGAGAAAGATAAAAGGACCTCCCATTAGGAGTCAGGAATTGATAATTTTTTGTCTCTTAAAAAGCCATTATAAAACATGAGGGTAGAGAGGTTACGAACTCCTTTTCATACTGAGATGTTGCCCTCAGAACTATATCACCAAGGGCAGCATTGGTAAATTCAGCACATTGTTGTCTAAAGCCAGAAATTGTAGATATGGAAGTGGAACATACTTTTATAGGTAAACATATGTAGGAATCCACACATTTTTTCTGGAAAAAATTCACATACAGAAATCAACTAATTTGGGAAATAAAAGGAAGTCCAAGAAATAGATATATCAGCTAAGTGCAGAACAGGCAGTCACTGGCTGGACCATATGTGGATGATACTTAATAGATGACAGAAGAGAATACTCAGACATGAACTTGTTCAGGACGCTCAACACTGAAAGTGTCAAAAATGTGAGACAGATAATATTCATTCACTGAGATTCAAGTTAATGGCAAAAATAAGAACAAATGGAGTTTCCTACATTTTTTTTCGTCTTTAATAACAGCAGGATCAGAAGTAGATTTTGTGTATCATAATGCATACATTGGGGGAGGAGTTTCTTTAAGAAAGTGAATTCAGTTTTTAGGGATACAACATTACTAAGGGTCCCACCCCCCTAGGGACTAGAAATTGGCTTGTGAAAATGAGGGGCTTATGCATTATCAGTCTGACAATAATCCACCTCTGGTTAAAGGTTATTTATGATAAACACACTTTGCTGTTTGAATGCTTTCTTTGGGCACTATCCTTGTAATACCTTGCCATAACTTCCTTGGTTAAATTGCAGGTTGGCAAAGAACAAAATAGTCAAACCTAGATTAATAGATTTGCAATAGAAAATTTGATATGGGAAGAGGATTTTATTCTAATTTATTTGCCATGTTAAATGACATATTGAACAAAATAATTTTAATTATAAAAATAACATCATTTATGAAAATAAAATTAAAAAATAAATAGAAACAAAGAGCATCCATAAGAATCATGCTATTATATTTCTCTACAGTTTTTTCAAGGGTCTTTGGTGTGTATGTGTTTAATCCAAATTATATTCACAATATAGTCATTCTATCACATATTGTCCCATTCTTATAGAAAACCATGTGATTGACACTTTTTCCTTCTCTTTCTCTGTTACATATGTTTTATTTGTTTTTATTGACCTGATAGGTATTTCATTCTATAATCAAGCTCAATGTTGAAGTTTTTGGTTTCAATATAGACATTATATATCTTTAGAATTCAGTTCACCAAATTACTATAGCTGGAAGAACTGTTTAGGTAGGTATGCTAAAAATCTTGGTTAAATTAACTCCCTGAAACCAGATTACTACAGAATCAAAACTTCCCACAATGCCCAGAGAATTCCCAAATAGATGACTGACAAGCTTCTGGAATGGGGTTTGATCTACAGTTCCTACCTCTGTCATTTATTATCTGTCATTTAGAGGGAGCAGGGAGAGGAACTTCCTTTTACATTAAAAAAATAGATTTAATGTATCCAAACAAATGCTCCAGAAACAGTAAAAGCTTTTTTGGGTGACTGCCATACTGCCATTCTCCACAAAATATGTTTCAGAGATAATATTGAGTCATTATTTTAATTTTTTTTTTGCATTTGTATGGCAAGAAAAAAACAAAGCTACAGATTATCTTTTTATAGTATGTGAATTACATTTACTTCTTCCCAATTTTTTTAAGAGTCCAAGTACTTCAGAGAGTAACTATTTTTTCAACTCAGAATGGTGTGGCACAGGGAGCATGCATTATTTGTAAGAAACCTTGATTTTTGTCCTAATTGTACACTGCTAGACTTCGTTTTTCTCATTTTTAATAGAGGGAGATTATTTTTGCGTAATACTGAAATTTCTTCCTGTTTTAACATTCTATGATCCTTTGATAGGTTTACTTTGTCACTGCTCTCTTGGTGATTTTGAAATGTCATCTTGGTGACAGTTGACTTATCTCAACTCGCCATTCCTGAATTCAGCATCTTTCATTCAGCTCAGCTGATGATGTACTTAAAATGAAGCAGAGAACACCCACATCCCACATACTCTCTGCAGCTAAGCCAGTGAAACTTTTCTGCCAGAGTTGTTTCTGGTTCCCAAAGATCCTAAGCATTTTCAGTGTAGATACAGACATGAGTTAAAGTTGGTATCAATTTGCCCCACCCCTCTCTCTTTTTTGTTAACCTACTATATTCCAGAGATCATTGCAGGCATTAGGGATACAACAGTGAACAACACAAGCAAGTTTCCTCTTCTCAAATGTGCTTAGATCCAGTGAGAAAAGAAGACATGGATCAAATCATATAAATAAATGTAAAAATGCAATGGTGACAAGTATCACCAGAGAAAAATATATGGTGTTCTGAAAATCTATAATATTATTTGGTCTGTTCGGAAACATCCAAGGTCCTTCTCAAGAAATTAACATTTAACCCAAGACCTAAATGATGTCTTAGAATAAAGAACAAAAAAGACTAATGACCTTTCTCTTGAGAAAGAAAGATGTAAGGTAAATTTGTCTGTAATTGGACCATGAGGAGAATTAAACAGTGATGTAATGGTTTTATTGTTATTTTGGATGCTTCTCTGAGCTGATAAACCTTGAATATCTCATTTCTGTAGAACCTATCATGCACGGGACTAGCTGGGACAGTGCCGGGGGACAATCAGAAGCTATTGTTCTCTGGTTTACTTCTGCATTATTTATGCAATTGAAATGGATTTAGATATCTGAAGGACAGTCTTAGGTCCCAGATGATTCCCAGAAAGCAAACGTACAGCTCTGCCAGGTGAAAGGAAACACAACTGCGTTCTCCAGAAGCATTCTTTGACAAGAACTGCCAATGCTCGCCACTATGCCCAACAAAGAGGACAGGAAACTTTTAAATTATTCTGGTAATTTATCCTGGGCTCTTGTGATAGTTTTATATTTTCTACCATTTTTTTCAATTAAAAGCACATACCTTCTGTATTTCTGAGAAACTATATAAAGTCCATGAGAAATTTCCATTCCTGCTAACTAGCCTCTCACAACCACATAGCCATCATTCAAAAAATGATTCTTTGCCATATTAAACACCAGGAAGCCTATAGTCAGTGGGACTTTAAATGCCCCACTGTTGCTGTGTAGTGTTAGGACGTCTAATTCAGGACCCCTGCCCCCTACCTTCTTCCTACCCTGAGGCTGTGGTGATTCTAAGTAAATGAAAGAAGAAAGGGATGGATGGGATGTAGCTTGATTATCATCTTTTCAGCCTTTTCAATCCCTAATCCCTGTATTCAAAGGCAACACTGATAGAACCTTCTAGAGGGTGATGTTATAACATCACAATGTTTCAGATAAAAATCACCAGACTTGAACCAGTTCTGGCCCTGGTCAATGGACAAAATGCAGGTTTAAGACACATCAGACTCCCAATAAATTCCCAAAAGGAATTCTATTCACCTTGTTCTATGACTGACACAATTGACCTAATGAGGTCGGCAATGCTGGACTCAACGGTAGGGAACAGGCCCAGAGACCAGGGGTGAGTTTGAGCAATAGTGAGGTAGGGAGGGGGAGTAGGTAGACTGTTGGCTTCTGACTCTTGTAAAGCTGCATAGGTTGGCCAGTGACAAGAGTCTAAATTATGTAATCCTTTGTTCCTTTGTGTGCCCCACAAGATCAGAGTACCTCCCATTCTAAGTAAAATTGTCCCCTGACAAAATAAACAGTTTGGTAATAGAAAAGAATATACTTGAGTAGCATTAGAAAGCTGTGGTAATTGTAAAATTGTAACCCCATAAAAACACACTACCACCAACATCAACAAAAATAGAGGGATAGCCTGAGGATTTGATTACTCTGTTTAGAGATACCCTTTTCCCCTCCCTTCTGGATAAAAGGGATTAGAATACACAGGAGAATATAAGTATAAATGGCAATGTCTTGCTGCTGCTACCAGAGGTTTGCTCATTTTTTTCTGTTGTTTCTCCAAATAAGGTTAAATGGATTTTATTTGTTTACAGATCGCCTAAACAGTACATTCATCACCTCTTCCCTCTTATTATTCTTTCCTCTCTTTGCAATTTTTATTAAAAAGAAAACAGAATTGTTAGTGACTGTGATCATTAGCTTGCAGAAGCTGGCCCATGAAACAGATTGTTGGTGCCATAAACACAAGCCTCAGAATTCTATCATCCAGTCCCTGATGTGGCATGCCAATTCTCAGGGAATGGCTTATCCTAAATAGTGTTTGCTGTTATTCATAAATATATAATGACAGTGATCCTTAAGTAAACTTCATTCAAATCACTCAATCCTGTACTAGTAATGATTGTACATAAGTAAAAAACAGTGTGAGACAGCTGCTTTATACTGTTTATAATATTAGCCATTATTCAAATATTGTGGCATTCACCCTCCACAGCTAACAGGCTAGTAGTCCTCAGAATTTGAAAGAATTAATTCTTTGTTGCAGAATTTTTAGATTTCCAAGGTTAAATGAGAAGAGAATATAAAACGATAATATCAGGAAAATGGAATGAGTAATGAAAAATAAAATGTGTTATATGTTAAATGAACAACATAGTTTTCTCTAAGAATTTATAGAGGTTATAAATAAAACTAAGAAAGGGATATATTAAAAAGATACTCTATTTAGTTACCTCTTGGAGTTAAAAATGAATAAACAGAAATACATGCTTTCTTCTTGGGTGAAGATTCAATACTGTAACAATATCATTTCCCCTCTAAGTTAATCTATAAAGTTAGCATAATTTCAAGGTTTATATGGGAAATGAAATAATGTACAAATGACAGGATAATTATGAAAATAATAAAGAAAGAAAACTGGTACTATTAAATATTAAAACATTAATTTAAAACACTTAAAATAATTTGTACTGCCTCATATTATCAGAAGAACAATGAAAAAGAAAAATCATATATTGGGATAAATACCTAGGGGGATTTAGTACATAATAAGGTGAATAAAAGGTAAATTATGTAGCAAATGTTGTTGGGAAAACTGGCTAATAGATTAAAAAATAGTTGGATTAGCCCTGAACAGTATGGCTCAGTTGGTTGGAGTGCTATCCCATAACCAAAATGTTGTGGGTTTGATTCCTAGTCAGGACACACACTTGGGTTGCAGGTACAGTCCCCAGTCCAAGTGTGTAGAATCTCCAGTTTAGGTACGTACAATCCCCAGTCCGAGCATGTATAGGAGGTAACCAATCATTGCTTACATGGATATTTCTTGCTCTTCCTTCCTCTTGCCCTTTCTCTCTCTCTAAAAAGCAATTAAAAAATAACATAAAATGTCCCTGGATAAGGATAAAAATTTCTAAAAATAGTTGGACCACTTTCTTATATTTATATGAAAATTAATTTCAAATGGATTAAATAATTAATAATTATATGAAGAGAAAAATAAAAGAAAGAGATTATAGGAGGACAAAAAATATGTAATTTTTGTTGTTAAATCCCTGAGGTGGAGAATTAAAACTAAACAGGTCATTAAAACTATGGAAAATATTGTGGAAGTTTTTTAAAAAATCAAAAATGGAGTTGCCTTATATTCCAGCAACTCCACTTCTGGGACTATATCCAAAGAAACCTGAAACACTAATTCGAAAGAATACACACACCCCTCCATGTTCATTGTGGTGCTATTTACAGTAGCCAAGATTTGGAAGCAGCCCAAGTCTCTATCAGTAGGTAAGTGGAGAAAAAAGTTGTGTTGCATTTACACAATGAAATACTACTAAGCAATGAAAAATAAAGAAATCTTATTTTTTTGTGACAGCATGGATGTACCTAGAGGGTATAATGCTAAGTGAAATAAGCCAGTTAGAAAAAGACAAATAGCTTATGAATTCACTTATGTGTGGAATCGAATGAACAGAATACCTTTGTAATCAAACAAACAAAATAGAAATAGACTCCTATGGAAAACAGACTGACAACTGCCAGAGGGGTGAGGAGGGGGTTGGGAGTGTAGGTGAAATATGTGAATAGATTAAGCAGTAAAGATTAGTAGTTACAGAACAGTCACAAGGATGTGGATTGCAGCATGGAGATTAGAGCCAATAATATCAAGATAATGGGGTATGGGGCCAGGTGGGTGCTCAGAGTAGCAAGGGGACCACTCTGTAGAGTGCATGGTTTTCTGGCCACTTTGCTCTACATCTGAAACCGGTGCAGAATGGTATTGAATCTGAACTATAGTTGAAAAAGGACATATTGATACATTTGCACAAAAATTGAAAACTGCCATTCTTCGAATTACTATAAACCAGGTAAAATGAGAAATGATAATTGGGAGACCTATTTGATAATCTATATATTAACACTTTTGATGTTAAACAATTTTATACATAAAATTTTAAACTATTTATAGGAAAATGAAAAATGACAAGAAAAAACATTCATACAAACACATAACATTGATGCTCAACTAATATTAGACATTGTTCAAACTCACTCATAATTAAAGAAATTTAACTTAAAATTTGGCTATTTTTACACATCAAAATTGTGAAAATTTAAAACTTATATTACCTAATACTGAGGGTAATATATTGAAACACTAGGCACATCTTGGTGGAGGTTTAAATTGATGTACTTTGTACAGCCTTTAATAATACCTATAAAAATGTAAAACCCATCTATGCTTGGACCTAACAATTGGACTTCTAAAAATGTATCCTGCAGAGGTACTCACTAATTTCACAAATATGTGTATAGAGAGGTTCAATGCAACATGTTTTGTAATAGCGATGATAAACAAAAGAGAAAAAGGCACACATAAAAAACTAAAACCCTGCAAACAACTTAAATCCGTAATATAAACTGATTAAATCATTATGCTGTGATGAAAATGAATGAACTAAAATATTTATAATGTGTGAAAAAATATGTGTGTATATGAATGCAGAGTATATAGTTAAAGAAAAGCTAAACAATACTTCTTAGCTCATACGACATCCATCATAAATAATGTTTGGGAACTTCCAACTGCCTCCAATTTGCAATCCAGCCTTTAAGGCCAACCAGAAATCCCTGCTCCCATCTCTCTAAAACTAACTTATTTAGCTACAAGGACAGCTAATGAAAGTCTCTTAACTCTCCAAATTTTTGCCTTCTTTAATGTTCCCAGAGAGAAATGAGGACACAATAATACAAGCAAATAGACTAAGTGAATTATTTATATTGAAAAACATGTGAGTGTTATAGATTGCTGGATGTTATTTAATGGCAAAGATGTCTAAGCAGCAATCTATAAATAATTGTAGTTTTAAGTATTCAGCTATATGGGTTAAAAAATAAAATCTATCAATTCTATCAATATATTTATTCTGCTGAGTCTTTCTATACAACTCAGTTAATTTCTAGAAGGCAAAAGTTTCCAAAGGTGGACGATTCCAAGAGGGACAGTACTTTCAAACAACGTGCACTAAAATGCCTTTCTCCAATGACCCAAGAGAAGAGAACAAGAAAGATTTGAATCTGGAGGAATGAATCATGGGGAAAACTGGAAGGGTGTCAGCCCATCCTGTTCTTCTTTGGGTAACCTCAAACTGGCAAACTCTTAAACCCATGTCTTACATTTATTGAAAGAATAAAGTTGTAAGAAGAATGCATAATGCTAAGTGAAATAAGCTAGTCAGAAGCTTAGCATGGTGCCTGGCACACAGTAAATGCTCAGAATATGCTATTTTTGTATTCTTTCTTTTCAACAGTTTGGTTAAAGATTGCCATCATATATGGGGTTTCTCTGATGTATTTTATTCCTACACCTAGCACTTATATAAACTCCTAAACATGACAATTTGCATACCCTTGGACTCTGTCTCTGGTTTGTGCTTTTAAGCGTCTGTTGGCCCTGCCTATCTCCCATAATATTGTAAACAGTTCTAGGGGCTGTACACACTCTTCTCATGTTCTCTTCCCAGTGTCTATTAGGTGCATATACAATGCATGCTCAATGAATGTTGTTGCCTTAGCTCTGTGGCAGCCAGACAGATGCAGCACTTCCAGGTTATGCTATTTACTGCCTGCGTCATACAACTGAGTAACTGGTTAACCAGCCATCCAAGGAAGAAAATCACAGGCTGATCAGAACTTATGGTAACAATTCTTGTGGATCGATTTCTGAATTCACCTTGTGCCTCAGTGTGTTCCACCCTTCCTCCAGGAGAGACGCTCTCTGGTTATGTGTCATAATTCCCTTTCAGGGTATGGGCTGCTGTACAAATGGATGCAGTGAGTAAGGAAGAAACTGCTTACTTTCTCAGTTTGGTAAATAGCACACCAGGATATATAGCAAAACAGTCAGAAAGTTTGCAGGATCAATAAGGGTCGAGTTACCTGGATGTTAAAGAAATTAATCTGAATGGGGCCATTAAAGCAACAGAGAGAGAAAAAAATCACTGAATCTGGCTCATGCTTAATTTAATTTGTACTCAGTTAATCCCAGTTAATAAAATAAATGAGGTTCTACCTTTCCTCATGAATAAAGTTCAAGATGATTTTGTAAGGAGCTGAGACTCATCCTAAATTATCATGTCAAGGAAGTAAATGGAATCACAAAACTGGTATTTAAAACCATACCTACACTGGGCTGCTGCTGGGGGTTTTTTTGTTTGTTTTCTGGTGTTTTTGTTATTGTTTAGTTGGATGGTTGGTTTTGCTTTTCTCATTGGTGGCTCGGGAATGTCTCTATCGGGAGGATTTCAGGAGGCACTCCAGTCACAAGAGAAAGACTGAGGGCTGCTGGCCTTGCACATGTCTGAGCAGAACAAGCACCCTTTTCTGTGCTTTTGGGGTGACCCGTCAGGAGGCATTCTGATGGAGAACCCACTTAGCCAGTCATTTCCACATGCTAGAGAATGTGGGAGGGACACAGACTTTCACAAGAAAGGTGTATGACTGTTATTCTAAACAATCGAAGTAGCAGCAGATAACCCTTGAATTGCTTTAGGAAAAAGCTCTTTACTGTATAACTAAGTTTTCTCATTTATAGAATTAAGTTGGATGGAGTCAATTCTGTTATCTTACAATTCTTTTATTATTAAATTCATCACTGTTAATGACTAGTAGGATTTTATAAAACTAAATTCTAGCATGGTGGGGAACAAACAGCCTAGCTTAGAAGGCATAGCTCTGGGCTCTACTCCTAGCTCCACCCAGAGGGCTGTGTGTCCTTGGGCAAGCCCCTCCCCCTGCCTAGGCTTCAGTGCCATCATCTGTAAAGTGGAGACAATGGTCCCTACTTCGTGTTCAGATCTGGCACCTTCTAAGTACTGAACGTTAGTTGTCATTATTAAGGAGCCAATGGAAATAAAAGCAAAGACAACTGAAGAAGAGAAACATTCATACTTTATGAACCAGAAAAGACTTCTCCAAATTAGTATCATTTTTTACATAGCACATTTCACCTGATATAACCAACTGCACATTTACATTTTACTCTTAATATTAAAATGTTCATTTAATATTTAGTAATTATCAGCAAGGTTATTGCAGTACCATTCCTTGAGAAAGAACCTGCTCTCCTTTAGTCCTAAAAAAATAAATAAATAAACTGTGTGCCTGATTAAAAACTCTTATCACCTCACCAACAGACAGTCCTTTGATTTCTCCTTTTAACTGAAGTGAGGTCACACCCCTGTGTTTATGACATAGCAGTGGGTTGCCATGGAGATGATAGCTTTATCAGCAGCTCTGTTTTGCAGTGACTTCACAGCAAGGTTACCAAGAAGCAGATGGGCTGTGAAGGAGACAAACCCCCTTGTCTAAACACAAATAGCATTGATAATTAATTAGCTGAAGCAACAGGGAAAATTATGAAATTGTTTGAAAGGTAAAAAGATTTCTATTTATTACAGATTCAATAGTTCTATTCCTCTTGCCAGAGAAAAATCACATCTCTCCCCACCTATGAATATTACAAGTTCTACTGAATAAATATTGCACTAACTGCTTTGGGTATGCTGGGGTTCATTTCTAGACCCATTGACTTCTTGGTTAAAGCAGCAAAATAAGTTACCTTTTGTGACTGTTTTTTAAGGTCCAAAAGATTGTAAAACAGAACAAAATAAAAGTACCTCAGATTATTGAGATGATTAAAGGATTTCAGTGTCAACATATTTTAGACTTCTAAAGGCTCAATTTGAACACACCAACCCTCTATTTGAAAATGTTTCCTTTGATGATAAAGTCCCTTGTATTAATTTTCTAGGTCTGTGATAACAAAACACCACAGACTAAATGACTTAAACAACAGAAAGCTATTTTTTCACAGTTCTTTGAAGGAAAGAAGTCCAAGGTCAAGGTGTGATTTCTTCTGAGGCCTCCGTCCTCGGCTCACAGACGAGCTGCCATCTCATTGTGTTCTCACATGGTCTTTCCTCTCTGCCCAAATTTCCTTTTCTTATAAGGACATCCATTGGATTGGATTAGGGCCCACCCTAACAGCCCCATTTTAACTGAATTACCTTTTAAAAGCCGTATCTTCAAATACAGTCAGATTCTGAGGCATGTTGGGAGTTAAGACTTCAACATATAATTTGACTAGAATGTAGGGCCCATACCAGTCTTACTTTATCATTTGGATAAGTGTAAATTACCTAGCACTGCATGCAAAGTCTTTCCTAACTAGATTTCCATTCCTTTGGTAGAATTTGCCTCCAGAAATATCACCATAGGCAGCAGACAGTGAAAACATACCAGGTGTCTGGTTCTGCAAATACCCCTCATGCACTATATTTGCCACCTCTCTTCACTTGCCTTGTAAACTTCTGCTCAGTCACTTTTCAGATAACACCTCCTCTTTGTCATCCCCATCCTGACTACTAGTCCTCTGTGGTAGAGTTAAGAATTCCTTCCGCCTCTGTATTCTGCAATAACTTACTAGAGTGTTTTACTTGGGTCTAATTGTGTGTTGACACAAGTCTCTTTCTCCTAGGAGCTGGGCAGCCAGGCTTACATTTTTATTAATGCTTCCATCACCCACATTTTCCTCAGTGCACAGAGCTTTTAAATGTTTTCTGCGTGCTTTCAGACAAAACACTTAAACATTGTAAGATTTAAAAAAGTGTATACTCTAAAAAAAATATACTGGCCCTGGGAAACTATAAAATGCATGGTTTGACAAATATATGTATAGAAGTGTTTTTATTTATTTTTTTCTTTCAGATGCTGGTCATCTACATGTCTGGGCTCTTCCAAAAATATATTTGGAATTGGGCTCACAACTCAGGGTTCATCATCTTGCACACTAGCTCTGCTGATGACTCCATCATGTGTGAGTTGGGGTTAGAGACTCCACTGACAAGCTGCTAAGAGTACATCACACAAGAAAAGCAGTCCCTGGCATCAGTGACAATCAAGAAGTGAATCTTGTGCTCCATCATTCTATCCACAGTGCCTTATATAGACGGAGGTTAAGAGCTAGAGGTCACCTCCTCCTCTCTGCCTCCTCATATTCTCAGTGCTCAGAGTTGCATTAACTCCAGGACCTTGTGGGCTCCTGAAGCACAGAAGATGACTGGAGCCATTCGAGTTGCCCTGCCCCACCAACCAGATGGGAGGAACTCTGCTGTACATTCTGTGACCTGAGATGCTAACGTGACAAGTGGGCCCTCATGGAAAAGCAGATGAGGGCCCTTCTTAAAATGTCCTATGTATGTAAATTAGAAAAAGATCATTCTGATATAATCAGCCCAAAGTGAAAATTTAGTTAAAATGTCATCCTTCTTTATTTTGAATTAGAATATGAACTTGGTGTGGTAAAACTCATTGTTGCAAACATCTGAAGCTCTAATTGATAGCTTTATGACTCTGAACAGTTAAGACTGGGAGGAAAATTTATTATTACTTATCAATGTTATTTGTTTGGTATAAAAATATGCTCACTGTGTTCAAGTCAATTAAGCTAATATTATTCAATATCTCCCACCTCAAAAAAAAGACAGAATTATTATTCCTTTACAGATGAAAAAGACTTAACATTGGCCTGAAAAAGTTATGCAGCTTTTTTTGGTGCCACAATAATCTAGATTATTTTAGTTTTCTAAATAGTAGTTGTGTCCCTATCATTTTATGTGAATGACCATGCTCTACCATAGGCCATGCTCTATGCCTCTTTCTTTAACAAGTGTTTGCTAAGGAGAAATGTGAACATTATTCACTCCTTTTTTTTTCATGTGTAGTGCCTACTTGTTAGGTAATCTCTGATGAAAGCACTTTTTTGTTTGTTTGTTTGTTTGTTTATTTGTTTGTAAGTAAAGATAGCAGGACATGGCTCTCTTAAATGGTACCTTGGCCCCGTTTCACCATCTCATCTGAAACAGCCTCTGTATCTGCATTCTTTGTAGACGCACCAAGGAGATGATGTGAGATATAATTACTTGTCTAGTGGAGTTTTGAATTATGTGAATAGCTGTCTATCTGTAAGAAGAGTGTAGCCATTCATTCTTTCTCTAGTCAGTAGATGATAAGACTCTGGGAAGGGAGCAGAACTTTGAGATAATTTAAAATGAATGACCTAGAGATCAAATGATTTATGCCCCACTATCCACTTTTCTCTGAGAAAATGACTAATTTCCCAAGCCTGCAAACAAAGAAAATAAGATAAACAGCAAATTTTAAAGATGAATTAAAAAAAAACATTCTAAAATCAAAAAAGGATTTGTTCACTGTTTTAACCCTTCTGTTTGTGCACATTAGAAAAAAAGAAGATAAAAACCAAAACTACATCTAATTTATTCACTGGGTGATTTGATTTTCATGTATTTGGGAGCTGGTGAAGCACGCTTGCCTCTCACTGTGTGTAAGCATTGAGGCTGGCAATTAACCCTGTTCCCTTAAGCAATCAAATGTGTTAGCTGCTACCTCACTGGAAGCCACCTCACATGGGGCCCTATGCTAGTGACCTGTGCTGGGCCTAACACTGAAGCAGAGAAGGTGGCAGTTGGGAAGATTTGAGCTTTCTTTTCAGAAATATATGTATAAAACTAATTGGACTTATTAGGAAAACAAGGTTGTTGGAAAGATTATTGAAATGATATTCAAGAAATTGTCTTCATGTGAAATGCAGAGATATGGGAAAATAGAACCTTAAAGAAAGATGATAGACAACATATGGAAGATCATAAAGATTATTATGGTTATAAAGAAAGTCACTTGCACTTCTGCTAGGATGTAAACCCAAATTTGGTGTCTCCAGGGAGATCTGATATATCTTCTCAGAACTCTCTCCTTTAGTCTCTTACAAATGTCATTCAGTTGATAACAATCAATCCCTGTCTCTGTGTTTATGCTGAAATGCATTATATTTTTTGTGGCTGAAATCAAAGAGAGCACTGAGGGCTCAGAATATCCACTATGCTATGTGCTGGTTCCTGGTGGTGGTCTGCCTGCCTCTTCATCCTTATTTGGGTTGGGAAGATGGGTACAGTTAGCAAGAATCTTTGCCATCTGGACTGATTTCTGCCTCTTACATCCAAATAATATTCTTAAAATGTCACTATCTTATGTCATAATTCCAGAATGCCAAAACATTTTGAAGAAATGCATGAGTCACCTGGAGGTTTTTCTTCTCCCTTAAAAAAAAAAAGGTTAAAGTAGAGGGTCAAATGTTATTCCTTTCCTTGTTATTTCCACAGGAGAATTATTTTCCTTTTCTATTTCTTTAATGGTAGTGATCATTAATAAAGTGCCAATATGAAAGTCATAAGTATCTGAGCCAAATATATTTTTATTTTTCTGGTTTGAATTTTTCATACATTTCTCTTGTGTTTAATTGTTATATATGCATGTGTGTGTGTTAACAGCTTTATGGAGGCATAAGTAATATACAAAAAAAGACTGGGTATATTTAATGTATATAATCTGATGATTTTGGTGATATGTATACATTTAAGAAACCAAGGTACACTTACTACAATCAAGGTAATAAAGTATCCATCTTCCCCATGAGTTTTTTCTTCTGCCCTTTTTTTAATATCATTGTTTGATTTTGTGTGCATGTATATGGTAAGAACATTTAACATGGGTATCTCTTTTTCTTTAAAACACACCTCCTTCACCTTATCCTAATTCTCCTGCTTGCCTTTACTCTTAACAAATTAAGACATTGTTTAAATTCTATTTTGTAGATTAATTATCTATCACTAAAAGTAACAATGGTAAGTACCAGTTCAAGGGTCGTCTCTTAAATAACACTCAATACATGGGGATTTGACCATAGCTAAGAATTTTGATGGTATATTACCATTCAGTCATTCATCCTTACATTCCACAAACATGTATTCAGCATCTGTTATATGCTAAGTGCCTTGCCATCTCTGGAGACTCAAAAATTAAGATGAAACTCTTGCCCTCAGCACATTTTACTAAAGCAGAATTTTATGTATAGAAACATATCACTTGAAGTAGAAACTCATGTTTTTGATCCTGGTTACTCTTTTACCAGGCAAGTTACCAAACGGACTATGATGAAGCAAAGCACATGGTCCTCTTCTTCAAACTGTGCTCCTCTCCATCAGCCTGTGAGAATCTGCCTTTGATTCTGCTGCTCCAGGAATCTTTTCTACTTCCATATTCCTTGTTTTTATAGTTTTCCTCTGAGTGACTGCTCTATCAATTTTCCAGTATAAACAATAAGAGAGCTGCCATCCCTGAATTTATGAAATCTAATGCTATATCCCTTACCCATCCCTCTCATCACTCAGAGTGGTAATTTCAGCCTAAGTAGCACAACTTGTCTATCATTTCCATTTTTTAAAATATTTTTTCACAGTTCTTTAGTATGGCTTGCAAAGAAGAACTTTAAGATTATATAAAATAAAATTATATGGCAGAACATATCACTCACTGTCAAATTTCATGTAAGTTGGTAGCAACTTTCATGCAAGTTGGTTTGCAGATGACTGCTTCTTAATAGCGTAAGAAAACACATGACTTGAGATCTTTGACCAATATGGCTTTTCCAGTATATGGGTTTACAGAATGTCAAGTCTTTAGAACTTTAATCCACTTTTACCAACAACTTTGGTTCCTGGACTGAGAAGATTGTGAACCATTCTGTGCCTCTGGCCATGGTAAGTGAGCATACCTGTGAGGCCAGAGAAGAGGACTGGTGCCCTAGTTTACTGTTGTCTTCACGCTTGTTTTTATAATTTCTACTCAGCCACGTAGCTGCTCCTCTCTCTCCACTTCTGGTGGAGGCCAGGAGAGAGATGACGATTAGCTATGTTATTCATTACTCACCTTTTGGAAGGGACAAAATAAAACAGACAGGTAGGCTGCTGGTAGAGCCTTTCTATTCCAAGAATGACTCACTGAACAACACCATCTCCACCACCTAAGCATTTGTTATAAATTCACAATATCAAGGTCCACCCAAAATGTATTAGTGGGAAGCTACATATTAACAATATCTGTAGTGATTTACAGGCACACTCAAGTCGAGGTGAAATCTAGAAGCTTTGGGCTAGAAGATGCCTTTATCCACTCACAAGAGACAAAGAAAGGAAGTGGTTCAAAAATTGAGGTACAGAAATTCTCCCATGGAGATAAATAGGGAGAAAATGGTGTAGGACAAAGAGGTGAACCTATGTATGTATGTATGTGCGTGTGTGTGTGTGTGACAGAGAGAGAGAGATATGATGAAAAGGCACGCAAACACACACACACACACACACACACCCCTGCCTAAAACATTTCAGTCCACTCTGGATTTCAGTTGCTAGGAGTTACTCTCAAGTGGCTGCTGTGCATATTGGTATCCGTATCCTGTCTGAGATAGCCACAGATTGTCTTAAGCAGCAGGAGAGTAATCCTTAACTTTCTTCCTTCACCCAAACATTAGCTTTAGCGGGTGGAGCTAGTGTTCCTGACATTGTCCTCACTGGCCAAGGGTTAGGAAGCTTACTGAAAGAAATTCTCCTTATAATGATTTAAAGCAGGAATCCAGCAGTGCTATATTTCCACCAGTGACACCCCTCTCTGTTGATCATTTGGGCATCCTTCTTATGGCATCAATAAACACAGAACTGTTGATTTTCAGAGTTAGAAGGAACAGTAAATGACCAGTCCTGTTTTTTATCTGAAATCCCTGCCATAGTGTAGCCAGTCATTGCCTAACTTATGTTTGAATGAAATACATGAAAAAAAAAACCCCTCAAAATTTGTTCTT
The DNA here is from genome assembly GCF_004126475.2 of Phyllostomus discolor. Taxonomy (NCBI): domain Eukaryota; kingdom Metazoa; phylum Chordata; class Mammalia; order Chiroptera; family Phyllostomidae; genus Phyllostomus; species Phyllostomus discolor. The sequence continues at coordinate 96,522,406 of NC_040904.2, forward strand.
GTATCTATCAAGCATTCAGTGACATTGCAGCTACCTTGCTCATTATTTGAGAATGCAACATTCCCCCAGTGACACACGGGACCCTTTCCTCAGTTTGGCATCCTTCTCTTAGAAGCAGTTAAGCTTCAGAGTCCTAATGCAGGGAGGGGGAATGTCCCTTCATAAACAAATCTGTTTGCCTAAGTAAAAGGATATACAGTACTCACAAAAGTGGTAATTAGAGCCTAGACTGAGAAACATACATTTTTACACTAATAATAACGATGATAGTAATAATAAAATAATAATAACAAATACCCTTGTGAGTTACCATTCCAGAAGAAATATTTGCCATTAATGTTGTTGTTGTTGTTGTTGTTGTATTACGGCTAATAGTAATAAAAAGTCCCTTGCTAAAAGACTGGGCTTTCGGTGCAAGACTGGGTAAGCCTACTTAGGAAGGGCTCCCCTGAAGGTATTTCTTCAATTAATAAAGGAGACTGACAGATCTTCACAGTCCACCACCAGGTACCAATTGATTACCTCACTTTAATAACTGTTTAATTTGCTTTCCCGTGCTAATCATGTCATGAAAATTGTTGGTCTCTGCCACTGGGTGACAAAGCAGATAGCATTTCAACAGGCTGAGTGCCACTGCCCACCAGCCCCACCACCTGCCTCCTTCCCTCCTCTTGTCCTCAGCCTTCTCCACCCCTGCCCTGCCCTCCTCCTGCCTGAAGCCCAGACATAGACCTGGCCACTTCTTTCCAGGAGAAGCCTTGCCATGACAATGAGAGAGTAAATTGCTCAGACCTCCAGAGCAGCAGCTGCAGGAGGAAAGAAACACCCCTTTGTCGTGTCTCATGACCTCTCTCTGCACTGAAAAAAAATTCATAAACTCACAGCACAAGTTAGCATGGCTTCATATAGACACAGAATTAGGGGTGCAGAAGGCAAAATGGGAACAAAGTGATTTACAAAAAAAGTCGCCCAAACAGGGGAAATTGTAGCAGGGAAACAGAAGGTGAGGAGGAAGGGACAGTAGAGTAAATATAATGAAAACACCTGAGTGGAAGAAACCATTGACATGCAAATGTTAGAGCCTACAATTAGCTCAGGGTACTCCAGGACACAGTCACACTGACCTGTCTGAGGGGTAGGTGTTGGCAGTCTCCACCCCACCTTGTTACACACAACTGTTCTGTCTCGCCTGTGGCATGCTAAGATTTTTGGTTTCTTGCTTAGCTTTCATCTTTCTGCTTCACAAAATGAAAGACCTATAATGAAGTGGCATACATGGTGGTTGAAACCATTGAACAACAATAAAAAAATGTTTAATAAAAAATAAAATTCCCAAGTGTATCTGGTACATTCAATAGTTTTTAGGTGCTATTCTGCCATTTGGGAGGAATGCCCTTCACACTCTATGTGTGATCAAGGATCATTACAAAGTCTCCACTTCTTACACGAAGCCTCCTATTCCTAACTGGAGGACATAGAGACTGCTACTCCATCTCCATGCTCTTCCATTTTGCACCTGTTGCCTAGCCAGGTGGACCCCTCACACCAGTCCTGGACCCTAAACATAGTCTTTTATTCTACCTCCTACCACTTTCCCACACTGATCCTATGGACACATTTTACTGAACTTCATACTTCCCTCCCCTTGTGCCTTGTCTCTGCTCTTCCTTCTACCAAAAATTCCTTTTATGTTGTGCTCAGTAATCAGACCTCCCATTCTTTTAGTTCAGCGCTAAAACCATTTCCTTCTTAAAAATGCTACAAGATATGATCTCTCTTTCTGTTAAGCCCAATAACATTTATATCATATGGATACAGATTTAAATTTTTGGAGAGTTTAAAAATTATTTGAGAGGTACTTTCATGACTTTCTTCTACATCCCCATAGAACTTTAAAAAAATCTTTATTACATAGTTTCCCATTACCTTTTAGTCCCTTTATACTCTCCTCCCCCTAGCAATCACCACCCTCTTGTCCATGTTCATGAATCCTTTTCCCTTTTTGCTCACTCTCTCCACCCCCTAACATCCCTCCCAACTAGCTGTATTTGCATAGTCCTCTTTTTTATTTTTGCTGACAGGCACTAACAGCTTGTTCTGACTGCCTGCATGTGTACTTTGTAACAGGTTTACATACTAGAACTTCATGGTGATCTGAAAGGTGGAAATCTTTGTCAGTTTGGACTTTAAACAGAAAGTAACTTTCAACTGCAAGGAGTTTAAAAATCCCTTTGTCCTTCCCAGAGAGTAGAGAGAATGCTGATTTTATCAGTGGGAAATAAGCCAGTGAAGAGAAAACTTTCAAGAAGAGTGTGGAGAGGCATCATGCCACTCAATCATTTCTGTAACTAGGAAGCAGGCAAAACTGGAGGAAGTCAAAGCCTGAAGGATTTTGTTTGTATAGATTTGAAACATAAAGATTGTAGTGTAAGCAGGTACTTCTGAGCCACAGCTCCATATGAAGCTAATACTGATTATCTAAATGAGATATATTAAAAGGAGAATGTTTGTAGAATTGAAGAGTAAACACTTCAGGATGATGCTCAGTTACTAAAACACAACTTATCTTTCAAGTGTTTACTGGGTGCCTGATATTGATGCTGGAGCCAAGCAAGCACATTTTAGAGGTAGGAAACTCTTTGGGGGGGATGGGTAGAAAAAAAAGAAATATATAAAAATTTGAGAATTCTGCAAAAAGAACAATGAACCAACAAGCAAACAAGAATCAAAAACAAAAAAAATCTATGAAGACTGCAAAAAACTGTTTCTATTTCTAACTGACAGAAAACCTCATTCTCACTGCTTTATGCTACCATAGTTTCTTGCTTGGGTTAATTCAATGCTCTACTAACTCGTTTGCCTGCCCCAGCCATAAGCACATGCTCCACACAGCCAGAGCACTTTTTCTGAATGAAAAACTATTTCCCATTCTCACCATCCCCACCTACACCCTGTCACACACACCGGCTTATGCATCTACTCCCTGATCACTTACTTCTGCAGCCTTACTAGGCACAAAGGGTACAGAAATAAACCAATTAACCAGGACAAGCTGGATCCCTGCACCCAAGGAGCAGTTCTTCCCACAATTAGGGGTCAAGTCCAAGTCCTTAGTGTGACATACCGGGCTCAGGACTTCTGGAATTTTTTTTTTCTCTCCAGCCTCCTATACCTCTCTCCTTTGGCTTCTATACTCCATTCTTACGTTCTTACGTAGATTCATTTCTCCGTTAGCATTTTCCATACTCTCCCTTGCCCGTCTTTCTTATAATGTTTTTTTGTGTTGAAGTACCTCCCCCACCCTCCCTGATATTCCTCTAGCTAACTACTACTACTTTCCAGTCCATATACTCTTTATCACCTGTTTTCTCTTTGTGTGTCTGCTGCCTACACTAGACTGATAGCTCCCTGAGAGAGACCCGACGTTATTCATTGGTAGATAACTCCAGTACTCAGGGCACTGCCTGATTTATGAAGGTGCTCAATTATCATCACTTGGGTGAACTAATTACAGTTTGACCTTGGTTTCTACTAGACTGAGAGAAATAGATTCCAAATTGTACCTGAGTGCAGGGACATTGGTTGATGACTATCTCCAGCTTTGTGAATATCAGGCACTCAATAAATATTTAGTTAATTAATTAATGAAAGGATAAATTCAACCCCCCCAAAACAGTATTGTATTAAAACTATGCCTACATAACCACAAGTGTGATTAGAAATGAAACTGGACATTAAGCATCCTTTTGACCAAGTAGAAAAACAGAACATTCTCACAGGTGATTATTTATCTTAAGGAAATGTTATTAATTTTCTAATCCCTTTGTATAATCCAATTTTCCTTTTCCTCACAGGGCAGAGTAAAGGCACTAGAGTTGAAATTATAAGATGCTTTTTACATTTACATCTGAATTATGAAATGCCACATCCACCAGCCTCTACCAGAAGTAAGGCAGCATTAATATTAATGTGTTCAAGGGCCTGCTGCGTGGCAGTGGGATGATTTAAAGAGGAGAATAATCAGGGACTGCATCTTAGTAAATAAATCTAGGGTCCAATTTGTTTAGTCTTTCAGCCACATTTTAAAAGGGAAATTAATATTCTTTTTAAAAAGCAAATCAATACAGACTCTGAACTGCTGACTTGATAAGTTTAAAATGGAAATTTTAAACTTCTCCTGTCCCCAGTAGCCACCTAGCTAGTCTCCCTTTTCCCAGTACCTCCCTATTGCATTACAATATATAGAGCTACAGGGATGCCCTCAAAATACCACTCATGAAGTGTTAAGTTTTTGCCACCATGCACCTGGTACCACCTGGCTATTGTGGGGGCTCAGATCATGGAAAGGACTGTTTTTATATCCAAGGGGTTTATAATTCAGATAGGGAGAAGAAGCTCTCTTATCTCAGGTGTCCAAAGAATAATAACAACATATGTATTCTAAGATACTGTGTTAAAAAACTATTTTGAACATGTAATTTCTACCCTTGCAAATCTCCCATAATTTTCCTTTGTCACCCCTCCCTTCAACCCCCAGTGTAAAAGCACTAGACACTTAATGCATGTCATCTCATTTAATCCTCACAATAACTTGAAGAAGTTTATAATAGTATAAGCATTTTATAGTCAAAGAACTGAGATGCAGTTAAAGGACTCTTGCAAGATCCTACATCTGGTAAGCAGCAAAACTAGTATTTGGAGTTTATTTCTGGCTAATTATCAACTTATATTCTTTTCACCATACTCTCTGTCCATCAGGTATCACCCTATCATTTCTCATTATTTCCTAACTGCTCTGTTCCACTGAGATCAAGTTGATCCTGCTCCGCCTCTTTGGAACACATTTTGCTAAACCATGTTTTATGTCTTCACTTGCCCACCCCATCACCATGAAAAACTCAGAAGTGTCAAGCTCAGCATAAAGACTCAAAGTGTAGTATCTGGAAGTAACCAGTCTCATATTCAAATTCTAGCTTCCTCTGTTACAGGTGTACAGCCTTGGACGAGTTACTTTACCTATTTATGTTTTCTATAAAATGGAAAAAAACATAATAGTACCCACAAATTTCATTAACTATCTTTGATAACTAATGCTAGTTACTATATTTTCACTTGTGATTTAGGAATATATATTCCTGTTTTTGAACCTCTAATCCAGACAGTTATTGGATTGGAGGTTCAAAAATAAATAGTTTGAGAACAAAACTTTTCATGTCAAACCACCTAGCCCAACAGAAGATAGAATAATGGCAATGATTTAATGGTAGAGAGAGAATGAAATTTGTACAATTCTCACATTTCAGAAGTGAGAACACTGACACCCCCACAAGATACAATAATTTGTCCAAGTTTATACATCAAATGGACAGGCTTTTCTAGAAGTCTAAACTGGTGCCTTTGTCTCATAAGCAGTTTCTGACAGTGGTAACTCAGCTTGTCCATAAATGTTCTCCCACACTCTGACACAACATGAGGCTCTAAACAGCTTTGATCCACTCAATTGTACCATTTTTGGCCATCTCCCCCTTGGTAAAAATGCTGGTTCTTGGTAAAAACCAACTGGACTTTTTTAAAGCTGTGTCTTGAGATTTTTTCTGGTTTTAAATTATTTCAAAGTTTATATGTAGAAACACAGTTTCTTTTTATTCCCTATAAAATAAATATTTTAACTATGAGTAAAAGCTATAGTTCACCTCATTTCAATAAATACAGTTCTGGCATGAGATGCTGGATGTTGGGTATAATAAGGTGAATCAAATAGCATGGCCCCTGCTCTCTTAGGTTTCACATATATCTCACCTTGGCAATTCTCTTTTCTGTAATTAGGTTAGGTTAATTAGACCAAAACAAACATTTACTGCTTAAATACCAATACATTTGGTATTTTGTCTAATTTATGGAGAAATAAAGGATAAGGTAAGATTTTAGCAGTTTAAGTGTTCCATGTATTGAGAAACTCCTTTTGACATATCATTTATTTCATAAATTTAGCCTTCTCTATCATTTTTCTTTTCAGATAAAATCCTTGCATTGAATATTAACCAAGGTTGTGAGATGATGTGTCAGCTTCTATTGGCTGTAGAAAACACACACACATGCATACACACTCTCACATACACACTCACATATACATACCCTTTAAAGCAGATTATTTATGTCTTAAAATATGTTTTCTATATATGAGATATTGTAACATTTGTAGAATTTAGGATCTAGTGATAGTAGGGCTTTAAAACTAATATTAAAAATGTTCTATTACAGTTGCCCCAATTTCCCCCCATTGCTCTCCTCTGTCCTGCACACCCTCCCTCACCCCTCCCACAGTCAATCCCTACCTTGTTGTCCACACCCATGGCTCATTTATACCTGTTAATTAATTAAATCCTTCCCCTTTTTTCTCCTTCCCCCTCCCCTCTGATCACTGTCAGTCTGTTCCTTGTTTCCATGCCTCTGGTTCTATTTTGTTCATTTGTTTGTTTTGTTCATTCGGTTCCTCTTATAGGTGAGGTCATATGATATTTGTCTTTCACCACCTGGCTTATTTCACTTAGCATAATACTCTCCAGTTCTGTCCATGCTGTTGCAAAGAGTAGGAGATCCTTCTTTCTTTCTGCTGCATAGTATTCTATTGTGTAAATGTACCATAGTTTTTTGATCCACTTATTTACTGAGGGGCACCTAGGCTGCTCTGAGCACTTGGCTATTGTAAATAATGCTGCTGTGAACATAGGGGTACCTAAGTTCTTTTGAATTGGTGTTTTATGATTCTTAGGGCATATTTCCAGCAGTGGAATCGCTGGGTCAAAAGGCAGTTCCATTTTCAGTTTTTTGAGGAAATTCCATACTGTTTTCCACAGTGGCTGCACCAGTCTGCATTTTCCGCCAACAGTGCACTAGGGTTCCCTTTTCTCCACAACCTCACCAGTACTTGTTTTTTGTTGATTTGTTAATGATGGCCATTCTGATTGGTATGAGGTAGTATCCTATTGTCGTTTTAATTTGCATCTTTCTGATGGCCAGTGATGTTGAGCATCCTTTCATGTTTCTATGGTCCCTCTGTATGTGCCCCTTGGAGAAAGTGTCTGTTTGGGGCCTTGCTCATTTTTTTAATTGGATTGTTCATCTTCCTGGTATTAAGTCATATGGTTCTTCATATATTTTGGAGATCAATCCCTTGTCCAAGGCATCATTGGCAAATATGTTCTCCCATACAATTGGTTCCCTTTTCATTTTGATGATGGTTTCTTTAGCCATGCAGAAGCTTTTTCATTTAATGTAGTCCCACTTGTTCCTTTATTTCTCTTGTTCTAGGGGATATATTGGCAAAAATATTGTTGTGTGGGGTATCTGAGATTTTACTGCCTATGTTTTCCTCTAGGACATTTATGGTGTCATGACTTATGTTTAAATCTTTTATCCATTTTGAGTTTATTCTGGTATGTGGTATAAGTTGGTGGCCTAGTTTCATTTTTTTCCATGTACCCTTGCAGTTTTCCCAATAGCATTTGTTGAAGAGGCTATTTTTACTCCATTTTATGCTTCTGCTCCCTTTGTCAAATATTAATTGACCATAGAGACATGGGTTCATTTCTGGATTCTCTATTCTGTTCCATTGATCTGTGTCTGTTCTTATGTCAGTGCCAGACTGTTTTGATTACAGTGACCTTATAATATGGTTTGATATTAAGTATTGTGATCCTTCCTTCTTTTTTCTTCTGTCTCAAGATTGCTGAGGTTATTTTGGGTCACTTTTTGTTCCACATACATTTTTGAAATATTTGTTCTAATCTGTGAAGTACATCTTCAGTGTTTTACTAGGGATTATGTTGAATCTATAGATTGATTTATCTTTAATATTCTTTAGTATAGATACCATCATAATGTGTCACCACATTATATTTTTTGTTTATTTTTGTTTAGTTCTTAACGATCCCATGCTAAGGACTTTATATAATATCTTGTGTCATCATTACAGATATACAGAAATTATCATCCCTATTTTACAGATAAGACAGTTGAGGCTTAGCCTACATAAACTTGACCAAATTTTAGTTCTATCATGTGGGTTGTACATGGTAGAACTAAAATTTGAACCCATGTTCTACCTGACCAGGTTTGTACATCTTTCTAGTCTCAAGGAGCTTTTATTCTACAAAGTAGGGGTTCAAAAAGTCTTCCTTGAACTGCTGAATGCTGAAACAATAGAAAAGCAACAAAAACGTTATATTGTGAAATAAACTCCTAGAAAAGCTTAGCAATTAGACTTTGAAAGAGCTGTTGAAACAGGATCCCTTGTGAATAGGCGGATAAAGATTTGTAAAGACCCTGAAGCAGCTTTGCAGAAACTGCACCAAATGTGCAACAGTGAATTATGAAGAGATTTTTAATGTGTTTTTATTGTTACAGAAAATGAAATAGAATTTTTAGTTATAATTAATATAATAATGCAATGCAAGTTTTGTCTGTACTGAGATTTTATGTACTGAGATGCTATGGAGCAATAAAAGTGCCTCAGATCCCCCTGCACAAATTTCCAGGCTGTGACCAAAATAAAATGCTATTTTTTTAATGTGGGGAACTGGGATACCAAATGTTATAGACTCCATGTACAGTTCTCTCAAGGCAGTTCAGGCTTTTTAAAGACATCTGGCTCCACAATTTAGTACTCCCATCACCATTATTAGCTTAAGGTACCAGTGTGTACACACACACACACACACACACACACCTTGTTGATAAAGAAATTTTCAGAGCTATGTAGAGGAATTCACTAGTTGTTCTGTACTTTTGCTTTTCAAAGAATTATCCACAGACCAGCAGTGTTGACATCACCTGAGAGCATATTAGAAATGTGGATTTCCAGATTCTAGTCAAAATCCAATAAATTAGGACCTGCATTTTAATATGATCCCCCAATAGTTCACAGTCATGATGAAGAAGCAATGGTCTGTTGGTCAATTGGCAAGTTTCTTCCCACTAGTACTAAACAAATAATCATAAACTACTAACAAGAAGATCTACAGTGATTTCAATCACTTGTTGATTTTGCTGATGCCCTGCATGCAGTGCAGCTGAACGGGGGACTGAACTAGAGCCCTGCACGTTTTCTTCATACACTGTGGAAATGCAAGGGCCAAGGTCACTTTCCATGTTGGTGATGGTGGGTTCACTTAGGATGGTCGTCAGGTCCTCCATTGTGTATCATCAAAATGTACCCACTGCATTCTTTAAGGTGTTCACCTTTACAAAGTCATTTCTAATTCATCTTCCCACTCTAAAGGCTTTTTATGTGTGCATATCCATGCACTAACTTATGCAAGTATGTTCATTTAGTTTCTACAGCTTTGTATTTATCTCAACATGATTAGAACCTTTTGGTGTTAGGTACATTTTAATTGATCCTTATTTAATTCCAAAAAAGAAGTGAGGGGACCTGGGAAAAAATATATTGAAAGGGATTTATTTATTTGAATTGTTATATTATATTTGCTGGGGTGACATTAGTTAATAAGATCATATACATTCCAAGTGTATATTTCTGTGATACATAATCTGTATATTGATTGCATTGAAAGGGAATTTAGAACCAAGTCTACTTTGACCTTCATTTCTTTGTTGTTTTTTATTTTATTTTATTTGTCCTGAAGAAAAACGATCATTGGGTTTCCCCTCATTGCATGAGGATTCCTAGTTTTTCTTCCTGGTGAAAAATCAAACTGTGAAGGGGATTCAGATTTGAAAATAGAAAAGAAACATAGCTCTGCTCCACTGAGCCAGAGCTGGCCAAGCAGATTTGCCATCACTCCTTATATCAGAGTTGAAGCCTGGTTTGTCAACACCGCAGCTGAGCAAATCTTGATGGGGGGGGGACTGAGAACTCCGAGTTTGCCTCCCAATGCTTTTGTTTCATTTACATCCCTATCTTATGAGCATCACTTCACAATGCTGAGGGTAAGGATAAGACATTCAGAGCGGAATTCACTCAGAACCACAGCATTTCTCCTCGTTTTTAGGTCACAACTGAAATTGGGATTTAATGTGAAATTTGCCTTGGGCTCAGCAGATGGTTCCCAAATATCACAAGCATTAGTTTGCCTTCTGTACATTGACGTGGTTATGACAAAGTATAAAACTACAAGGAAACTCATATCCTGTCCGGATCTGTGCTCATGCCCTCTCACTCTGTCTCCCTCCCTCCCCTCTCCTTCTCCTTCTTCCATTCTCTCTCTCTCCGGTTCCTCCCATATTTTCTCTTTATATCGTTTGGTGCTGAAACACACACCTCACTGATTCAGTCCATGCAAATCATTCACGTGATGATGAGTGGGGAGATTGGGTGAGAAAAATATTTTCTGCTAGACTTAGTGGGCTCAAATCATGTTAATTTCTCTCTCTTTTTTATCCTCACCTGAAGACATGCCTATTGATTTGAGAGAGAGGGGAAGAGAGAGAGAGAAAGGGATAAAAACATCAGTGTGAGAGGGAAACAATCTGTTGCCTCCCACTGGGGTACCTTTCTGAGGCACCCCAACCAGGGAGGAATCCACATCCTAGGCATGTGCCCTGACCAGCAATAGAACTGGCAACTTTTCAGTTTATAGGCTGATGCTCCAACCAAGTGAGCCACAGCAGCCAGGGCAATTTTTCTTTTTTCTTTTTTTTTTTAAAGCCCCTTTAAAACTTGGGCTGAAAAGGTAAGCAAATTGTATAGTGGATTCACTTACTCTGATGTATCCCTGATAATTCTCATCTTTAAATCATCCTGCATCTGCATTTGCTACCATTGTGGACATCAGTATTAATGTTCTAAGATCCTGGCAGGAGCTGGTAGTGATGGCATTTCACAATTCAAACATAAAAATTAAACACTGAGTTCTAAAAGGAGTACATAATAAAAGAATAGATCACACAAATGTTGACTGAAAACCCTTCAAAAAGCCAGCTTTTCCCAGCCCACCCTTAGCAAGAAATTGCAGCAGTAACAGGTAGATAGTGGCAGCCCAGAAATTCACTCTCAAAAAAAAAAAGCCATAAAAAGAATAGGAGGGTTCCAGAAAAATTTTCACTTAGGGGATCTTCAATCAGAATCTCAGTTGGTACACAACGAGAAACTGCTTTTGCAAACCCCATCCAAGACGATGCTTGGCCAACAGATGTGTAGGAGTCAGGGGTGCGCCCGTCAGCAGGGATTTGACATCTTTAGGTGTCCAAGCAATTTGCCTCTCATTTTCACTGGTGGAGAAGGGTCCCATGATCCCATA